>NC_047123.1:18345107-18660334 GCF_902500255.1 Thalassophryne amazonica | reverse complement strand
AGACAAGACCTTTCTGATTTTAGAGATATTGCGTAAATGCAAAAAGGCAGTCCTACATATTTGTTTAATATGCGCTTTGAATGACATATCCTGATCAAAAATAACTCCAAGATTTCTCACAGTATTACTAGAGATCAGGGAAATGCCATCCAGAGTAACGATCTGGTTAGACACCATGCTTCTAAGATTTGTGGGGCCAAGTACAATAACTTCAGTTTTATCTGAGTTTAAAAGCAGGAAATTAGAGGTCATCCATGTCTTTATGTCTGTAAGACAATCCTGCAGTTTAGCTAATTGGTGCGTATCCTCTGGCTTCATGGATAGATAAAGCTGGGTATCATCTGCGTAACAATGAAAATTTAAGCAATACCGTCTAATAATACTGCCCAAGGGAAGCATGTATAAAGTGAATAAAATTGGTCCTAGCACAGAACCTTGTGGAACTCCATAATTAACTTTAGTCTGTGAAGAAGATTCCCCATTTACATGAACAAACTGTAATCTATTAGACAAATATGATTCAAACCACCGCAGCGCAATGCCTTTAATACCTATGACATGCTCTAATCTCTGTAATAAAATTTTATGGTCAACAGTATCAAAAGCAGCACTGAGGTCCAACAGAACAAGCACAGAGATAAGTCCACTGTCCGAAGCCATAAGAAGATCATTTGTAACCTTCACTAATGCTGTTTCTGTACTATGATGACTTCTAAAACCTGACTGAAACTCTTCAAATAGACCATTCCTCTGCAGGTGATCAGTTAGCTGTTTTACAACTACCCTCTCAAGAATCTTTGAGAGAAAAGGAAGGTTGGAGATTGGCCTATAATTAGCTAAGATAGCTGGGTCAAGTGATGGCTTTTTAAGTAATGGTTTAATTACTGCCACCTTAAAGGCCTGTGGTACATAACCAACTAACAAAGATAGATTGATCATATTTAAGATTGAAGCATTAAATAATGGTAGGACTTCCTTGAGCAGCCTGGCAGGAATGGGGTCTAATAAGCATGTTGATGGTTTGGATGAAGTAACTAATGAAAATAACTCAGACAGAACAATCGGAGAGAAAGAGTCTAACCAAATACCGGCATCACTGAAAGCAGCCAAAGATAACGATACATCTTTGGGATGGTTATGAGTAATTTTTTCTCTAATAGTCAAAATTTTGTTAGCAAAGAAAGTCATGAAGTCATTACTAGTTAAAGTTAATGGAATACTCAGCTCAATAGAGCTCTGACTCTTTGTCAGCCTGGCTACAGTGCTGAAAAGAAACCTGGGGTTGTTCTTATTTTCTTCAATTAGTGATGAGTAGAAAGATGTCCTAGCTTCACAAAGGGCTTTCTTATAGAGCAACAAACTCTTTTTCCAGGCTAAGTGAAGATCTTCTAAATTAGTGAGACGCCATTTCCTCTCCAACTTACGGGTTATCTGCTTTAAGCTACGAGTTTGTGAGTTATACCACGGAGTCAGACACTTCTGATTTAAAGCTCTCTTTTTCAGAGGAGCTACAGCATCCAAAGTTGTCTTCAATGAGGATGTAAAACTATTGACAAGATACTCTAACTCCCTTACAGAGTTTAGGTAGCTACTCTGCTCTGTGTTGGTATATGACATTAGAGAACATAAAGAAGGAATCATATCCTTAAACCTAGTTACAGCGCTTTCTGAAAGACTTCTAGTGTAATGAAACTTATTCCCCACTGCAGGGTAGTCCATCAGGGTAAATGTAAATGTTATTAAAAAATGATCAGACAAAAGGGAGTTTTCAGGGAATACTGTTAAGTCTTCTATTTCCATACCATAAGTCAGAACAAGATCTAAAATATGATTAAAGTGGTGGGTGGACTCATTTACTTTTTGAGCAAAGCCGATAGAGTCTAATAATAGATTAAATGCAGTGTTGAGGCTGTCATTCTCAGCATCTGTGTGGATGTTAAAATCGCCCACTATAATTATCTTATCTGAGCTAAGCACTAAGTCAGACAAAAGGTCTGAAAATTCACAGAGAAACTCACAGTAACGACCAGGTGGACGATAGATAATAACAAATAAAACTGGTTTTGGGACTTCCAATTTGGATGGACAAGACTAAGAGACAAGCTTTCAAATGAATTAAAGCTCTGTCTAGGTTTTTGATTAATTAATAAGCTGGAATGGAAGATTGCTGCTAATCCTCCGCCCCGGCCCGTGCTACGAGCATTCTGACAGTTAGTGTGACTCGGGGGTGTTGACTCATTTAAACTAACATATTCATCCCGCTGTAACCAAGTTTCTGTTAGGCAGAATAAATCAATACGTTGATCAATTATTATATCATTTACCAACAGGGACTTAGAAGAAAGAGACCTAATGTTTAATAGACCACATTTAACTGTTTTAGTCTGTGGTGCAATTGAAGGTGCTATATTATTTTTTCTTTTTGAATTTTTATGCTTAAATAGATTTTTGCTAGTTATTGGTGGTCTGGGAGCAGGCACCGTCTCTACGGGGATGGGGTAATAGGGGGATGGCAGGGGGAGAGAAGCTGCAGAGAGGTGTATAAGACCACAGCTCTGCCTCCTGGTCCCAACGCTAGACAGTCACAGTTTGGAGGATCCCAAAAAATTGGCCAGATTTCTAGAAATGAGAGCTGCTCCCTCTAAAGTGGGATGGATGCCGTCTCTCCTAACAAGACCAGGTTTTCCCCAGAAGCTTTGCCAATTATCAATGAAGCCCACCTCATTTTTTGGACACCACTCAGACAGCCAGCAATTCAAGGAGAACATGCGGCTAAACATGTCACTCCCGGTCTGATTGGGGAGGGGCCCAGAGAAAACAACAGAGTCCGACATTGTTTTTGCAAAGTTACACACCGATTCAATGTTAATTTTAGTGACCTCCGATTGGCGTAACCGAGTGTCATTACTGCCGACGTGAATTACAATCTTACCAAATTTACGCTTAGCCTTAGCCAGCAATTTCAAATGTCCTTTGATGTCGCCTGCTCTGGCCCCCGGAAGACAATTGACAATGGTTGCTGGTGTCGCTAACTTCACATTTCTCAAAACAGAGTCGCCAATAACCAGAGTTTGATCCTCGGCGAGTGTATCGTCGAGTGGGGAAAAACGGTTAGAGATGTGAACGGGTTGACGGTGTACACGGGGCTTCTGTTTAGGGCTACGCTTCCTCCTCACAGTCACCCAGTCAGCCTGCCTTCCCGACTGCACGGGGTCTGCCAGGGGGGAACTAACGGCGGCTAAGCTACCTTGGTCCGCACCGACTACAGGGGCCTGGCTAGCTGTAGAATTTTCCACGGTGCGGAGCCGAGCCTCCAATTCGCCCAGCCTGGCCTCCAAAGCTACGAATAAGCTGCACTTATTACATGTACCGTTACTGCTAAAAGAGGCCGAGGAATAACTAAACATTTCACACCCAGAGCAGAAAAGTACGGGAGAGACAGGAGAAGCCGCCATGCTAAAACGGCTAAGAGCTAGCAGCCACGCCAAGCTAGCGGATTCCCAAACAGGGAATCCGACACCAGACAGGCTGCGGAGCAGCACAGGCAACGCACGACAACAGTGCTAAAACAAAACAAAAATCCACTAGACAGGCTGTGGAGCAGCACAGGCAACGCACAACAACAGTGCTAAAAAACAAAATAAAATAAAAATAAAAATCCACTGGACAGGCTGTGGAGCAGCACAGGCAACGCACGACAACAGTGCTAAAACAAAACAAAAATCCACTAGACAGGCTGTGGAGCAGCACAGGTAACGCACGACAACAGTGCTAAAATAAAACAAAAATCCACTAGACAGGCTGTGGAGCAGCACAGGTAACGCACAACAACAGTGCTAAAAAATAAAATAAAATAAAAATAAAAATCCACTGGACAGGCTGTGGAGCAGCACAGGTAACGCACAACAACAGTGCCAAAAAATAAAATAAAATAAAAATAAAAATCCACTGGACAGGCTGTGGAGCAGCACAGGCAACGCACGACAACAGTGCTAAAACAAAATAAAAATCCACTAGACAGGCTGTGGAGCAGCACAGGTAACGCACGACAACAGTGCTAAAACAAAATAGAAATCCACTAGACAGGCTGTGGAGCAGCACAGGTAACGCACAACAACAGTGCTAAAACAAAATAAAAATCCACTAGACAGGCTGTGGAGCAGCACAGGTAACGCACGACAACAGTGCTAAAACAAAATAAAAATCCACTAGACAGGCTGTGGAGCAGCACAGGTAACGCACGACAACAGTGCTAAAACAAAATAAAAATCCACTGGACAGGCTGTGGAGCAGCACAGGTAACGCACAACAACAGTGCTAAAAAATAAAATAAAAATAAAAATCCACTGGACAGGCTGTGGAGCAGCACAGGCAACGCACGACAACAGTGCTAAAACAAAATAAAAATCCACTAGACAGGCTGTGGAGCAGCACAGGTAACGCACGACAACAGCGCTAAATAAAAATCCACTGGACAGGCTGTGGAGCAGCACAGGTAACGCACGACAACAGCGCCCAAAAAAATAAAATCAAAATCAAAATCCACTGGACAGGCTGTGGAGCAGCACAGGTAACGCACGACAACAGTGGTAAAAAATAAAATAAAAATCCACTGGACAGGCTGTGAAGCAGCACAGGTAACGCACGACAACAGTGCTAAAAAATAAAATAAAAATCCACTGGACAGGCTGTGGAGCAGCACAGGTAACGCACGACAACAGTGCTAAAAAAAAAAAATAATAATAAAATAAATAAAATAAAATAATAAAATAAAAATCCACTGGACAGGCTGCGGAGCAGCACAGGTAACACACGACAACAGTGGTAAAAAATAAATAAAAATCCACTAGACAGGCTGTGGAGCAGCACAGGTAACACACGACAACAGTGCCAAAAAAAATAAAATAAAAATCAAAATCCACTGGACAGGCTGTGGAGCAGCACAGGCAACGCACGACAACAGTGCTAAAACAAAATAAAAATCCACTAGACAGGCTGTGGAGCAGCACAGGTAACGCACAACAACAGTGCTAAAAAATAAAATAAAAATAAAAATCCACTGGACAGGCTGTGGAGCAGCACAGGTAACGCACAACAACAGTGCTAAAAAATAAAATAAAAATAAAAATCCACTGGACAGGCTGTGGAGCAGCACAGGCAACGCACGACAACAGTGCTAAAACAAAATAAAAATCCACTAGACAGGCTGTGGAGCAGCACAGGTAACGCACGACAACAGTGCTAAAACAAAATAGAAATCCACTAGACAGGCTGTGGAGCAGCACAGGTAACGCACGACAACAGTGCTAAAACAAAATAAAAATCCACTAGACAGGCTGTGGAGCAGCACAGGTAACGCACAACAACAGTGCTAAAACAAAATAAAAATCCACTAGACAGGCTGTGGAGCAGCACAGGTAACGCACGACAACAGTGCTAAAACAAAATAAAAATCCACTAGACAGGCTGTGGAGCAGCACAGGTAACGCACAACAACAGTGCTAAAACAAAATAAAAATCCACTGGACAGGCTGTGGAGCAGCACAGGTAACGCACAACAACAGTGCTAAAACAAAATAAAAATCCACTAGACAGGCTGTGGAGCAGCACAGGTAACGCACAACAACAGTGCTAAAACAAAATAAAAATCCACTAGACAGGCTGTGGAGCAGCACAGGTAACGCACAACAACAGTGCTAAAAAATAAAATAAAAATAAAAATCCACTGGACAGGCTGTGGAGCAGCACAGGCAACGCACGACAACAGTGCTAAAACAAAATAAAAATCCACTAGACAGGCTGTGGAGCAGCACAGGTAACGCACGACAACAGCGCCCAAAAAAATAAAATAAAAATCAAAATCCACTGGACAGGCTGTGGAGCAGCACAGGTAACGCACGACAACAGTGGTAAAAAATAAACAAAAATCCACTGGACAGGCTGTGGAGCAGCACAGGTAACGCACGACAACAGTGCTAAAAAAAAAAATAAAATAAAATAAAAATCCACTGGACAGGCTGCGGAGCAGCACAGGTAACACACGACAACAGTGGTAAAAAATAAAATAAAATAACTCAGATTGTTCTGTCTGAGTTATTTTCATTAGTTACTTCATCCAAACCATCAACATGTCTATTAGACCCCATTCCTACCAGGCTGCTCAAGGAAGCCCTACCATTATTTAATGCTTCGATCTTAAATATGATCAATTTATCTTTATTAGTTGGCTATGTACCACAGGCTTTTAAGGTGGCAGTAATTAAACCATTACTTAAAAAGCCATCACTTGACCCAGCATCTTAGCTAATTATAGGCCAATCTCCAACCTTCCTTTTCTCTCAAAAATTCTTGAAAGGGTAGTTGTAAAACAGCTAACTGATCATCTGCAGAGGAATGGTCTATTTGAAGAGTTTCAGTCAGGTTTTAGAATTCATCATAGTACAGAAACAGCATTAGTGAAGGTTACAAATGATCTTCTTATGGCCTCGGACAGTGGACTCATCTCTGTGCTTGTTCTGTTAGACCTCAGTGCTGCTTTTGATACTGTTGACCATAAAATTTTATTACAGAGATTAGAGCATGCCATAGGTATTAAAGGCACTGCGCTGCGGTGGTTTGAATCATATTTATCTAATAGATTACAATTTGTTCATGTTAATGGGGAATCTTCTTCACAGACTAAGGTTAATTATGGAGTTCCACAAGGTTCTGTGCTAGGACCAATTTTATTCACTTTATACATGCTTCCCTTAGGTAGTATTATTAGACGGCATTGCTTAAATTTTCATTGTTACGCAGATGATACCCAGCTTTATCTATCCATGAAGCCAGAGGACACACACCAATTAGCTAAACTGCAGGATTGTCTTACAGACATAAAGACATAGATGACCTCTAATTTCCTGCTTTTAAACTCAGATAAAACTGAAGTTATTGTACTTGGCCCCACAAATCTTAGAAACATGGTGTCTAACCAGATCCTTACTCTGGATGGCATTACCCTGACCTCTAGTAATACTGTGAGAAATCTTGGAGTCATTTTTGATCAGGATATGTCATTCAATGCGCATATTAAACAAATATGTAGGACTGCTTTTTTGCATTTACGCAATATCTCTAAAATTAGAAAGGTCTTGTCTCAGAGTGATGCTGAAAAACTAATTCATGCATTTATTTCCTCTAGGCTGGACTATTGTAATTCATTATTATCAGGTTGTCCTAAAAGTTCCCTGAAAAGCCTTCAGTTAATTCAAAATGCTGCAGCTAGAGTACTAACGGGGACTAGAAGGAGAGAGCATATCTCACCCATATTGGCCTCTCTTCATTGGCTTCCTGTTAATTCTAGAATAGAATTTAAAATTCTTCTTCTTACTTATAAGGTTTTGAATAATCAGGTCCCATCTTATCTTAGGGACCTCATAGTACCATATCACCCCAATAGAGCGCTTCGCTCTCAGACTGCAGGCTTACTTGTAGTTCCTAGGGTTTGTAAGAGTAGAATGGGAGGCAGAGCCTTCAACTTTCAGGCTCCTCTCCTGTGGAACCAACTCCCAATTCAGATCAGGGAGACAGACACCCTCTCTACTTTTAAGATTAGGCTTAAAACTTTCCTTTTTGCTAAAGCTTATAGTTAGGGCTGGATCAGGTGACCCTGAACCATCCCTTAGTTATGCTGCTATAGACTTAGACTGCTGGGGGGTTCCCATGATGCACTGAGTGTTTCTTTCTCTTTTTGCTCTGTATGCACCACTCTGCATTTAATCATTAGTGATTGATCTCTGCTCCCCTCCACAGCATGTCTTTTTCCTGGTTCTCTCCCTCAGCCCCAACCAGTCCCAGCAGAAGACTGCCCCTCCCTGAGCCTGGTTCTGCTGGAGGTTTCTTCCTGGAGTTTTTCCATCCCACTGTCGCCAAGTGCTTGCTCACAGGGGGTCGTTTTGACCGTTGGGGTTTTTACGTAATTATTGTATGGCCTTGCCTTACAATATAAAGCGCCTTGGGGCAACTGTTTGTTGTGATTTGGCGCTATATAAATAAAATTGATTGATTGATTGATTAAAGCACGTGTCGCTATCGTGCAGTTGAACGAAGGACATTGTCTATCGAGGGTTTTCTGTCTTGGAGTTTTATTTTGAAAATCATATGCGCGCGCGTGACCCTGCACGCGCACTGGGGATTCCCCCGCGTAACAAAAACAGCTTCGCCTTTCACGTGTCAGCTCTCTTCCTCTTATCGCGTTTCACTGCTCGTTTGTAGTTCTTCGAATAAAAAGCGATTTTAACGGCGTTTGGAATGTCTTCAGAAAAAGCACATTTAAGGTTTTTTTGCTTTGAGGTCGAGTGTGTTTATTGGGGTTAGGGTGGCATGCGACGCGTCGGCTGCTTCCGTTGGTTTCACGCTGCTTTCCTCGGCTTTCTGTCCTCGTAAAAGCGGCTCCGACGCCCGCGAGAAGGCTTCGAATCCTCGGGCAGAGCGGGTGGGAAAGCCAGCCGGGTCACCATGGCGAGAAACGAGGGCAAGAAAGACGACCTCCTGGAGGACAACCGAGCCGACTCCGGGATAGACTCGTACCGCTCTCTACTCAAGGACGAGCCCCGAGAACCGAGGTCCGGCCCGAGCGGGCCGAGGGACAAATTCTCCACCGCAGACGAGCGCCTGGACTCGGCGTACAGCTCCTCGTCCCTCACGGTGGACCTCCTGTCGGAGATCGTGGAGGGCTGCACGATTTCCAGCGTCCAGGAGGATCAGACACAGAACACTGAACTGACCGAGCAGGAGAACCTGCTCACCACCATCACTGAAGATGGAGACACGTAGGTTCCATTTTTATTCAGATAAGTTGTGGATTTTTCTGAAAAGTTGCAGAAAATCGGGGGATCGCTTTCAATTAAAAAGCAGGGGCTTTTTTTTTTTTTTTTTTTGGGTTATTACAAAATAATTTAGGGTTGTGTGTGCGAAGCATTAACTATGCGGTACCGTGGACAAACCGCATTTTGCTATTATTAGTAGGTCACCCATTGTTGTTTATTTTTAAACTACCCAACGTCACACTTCATGCACAACCCTAATGCCAAGTTTTGAGCTTGAAATTCATCACGTATGTCATATAAAACTTCAGTGCCCTGTTGTCACTCTTTATCTTGCAATAATCACAAGATTTGCCCTTCAGTCATGATGGGTTCTTACTGGGTGCCGTATGAAGTGATGGCGTATGATACCCTATCAATAGCCACTTCAATCCAGACTGCACTTCCAGTTATTCATGTACACTGGGTCCAATGTCTCTCGATTTCTATATACACAGTACAGTTTGCAGAGTAAACTATACTCGAGTTCCAGTCCAAATAGAGTTAAATATACTCGTTCACAGTGCTAAATCAACTCTATCACAGTGTAAAATTAAGTCTATCATGCTGTGAATGACTCTTATTGGAGTTGAAAAACTTGATTTGACAAGATGGTAGAGCTGATTTCACTCTATAATAGAGTGTATATAACTCTGGACTGGGACCACATGTTGTCCCAGCAGAGAATATTTTACTCTGCAAAATTTGCTGTGTACTACCTGTTCTTCCAGGACTTCCACTTGTGCTTGTATGCTGGTCTAACATGGTTTTAGATCTCTACTTCCAGATGATTCCTCCAACATTTCTAGTTTTACTTGCAGATTGGGCTAACGTGGTTATAGATGACAATGAACCAAGAATTCTTCCAACATTTTGCACACTGGAGCTAACGTGGTTGTAGACGTCTATGTACAAGGATTCTTCCAATATTTCTAGTTTTACATGCCCACTGGCTCCAGTGTGGTTGTAGATGTCTATGTACCAAGGATTCTAACCAACATTTCTAGTTTTATGCGCACACTAGATCTAACATGGTTGTAGATGTCTATGTACCAATGATTCTTCTAACATTTCTAGTTTTACGCGCACACTGGGTCTAACGTGGTTGTAGACGTTTATGTACCAAGGATTCTAACCAACATTTCTAGTGTTACACGCACACTGGATCTAACATGGTTGTAGACGTCTATGTACCAAGGATTCTTCCAACATTTCTAGTTTTACAAGCACACTGGGTGTAAATGTGGTTCTAGATGTTTGCTTCCCAATGATTCTTCCAGCTAGAACTTTAGTGCTGCATGGAGTATGCAAATATGTGATAATCTGGAATTACCTGCATTATTAGAACGCTAGTGTTTCTACTTTTCAGTGAACTTTAACCAGAGCCAATATCCTAATTATAACCATAAGCCATTTTAAGAAAAAGGCATTTGCAAGTTTGCTGGGCACTTGAGACGTCAGGTTTAGAGCCTCGTTCCGATACCAGAAGTGTACAGCAAACTTCCACAAATGGCGGCCAATATTGGGAGTGCACAATCTTGAGTTTGTCCTCTTTCACATACTGTGCAGAACACATGTACATTGTGTCCAGTGTGGGTCTAGACGTCTATCTCTTCTGTCACTGGCACTTACAGTTGTCAAACATGAACTGTCACTGAGCTCCTATTGGCTGCTAATACAGTTGATCTTTTAACTCAGGCATTAACATAAACTGAGGGTAGAATCAAGGTTTTCAAATCAAAAATTACCTCCACAGCTTAACCCTATACAAAGTTAACATAGTACAGTTCTGTTCCAGGTAGCAGTCTGCTGTAATTCTTATAGTGTAGATTACTTCCATCAGTGTGCAAAGCTGTTGTGTGCAATTTTGGAAGTGAGCCACATTAGAAGTATTGTTTAATTTTCAAGACTTTTTGTGCACTTCAGAGAAAATTAACTTAAAATTAAATTAGAAAGCGATTTATTTGAAACATCACTAGACATGTGAAACTTTTCTGATTTAAAGAGGTGCGCAGTGCACTTCCTGAAGTGGTGGGCCGGCCATAGCAACCAGGTGGCACCCGTGTCACTGGTTATACATGCTTCAAAAAACTGGGATTTTTTCTTTTTTCTTTTCCCCCCACTTCCTTCTCTGACTGCCGTTTGCAGGATCCTGCATGCTCGCTGTGCTGTAATGAAGTTGCCTAGCAACCTTGGAAATTGCTTTATCCTAATAGGGTTAGAATTGTGATGAGAGTTGGTTTAATTTTTCTGAAAACCATAAAAAAGTTAAGAAATCTGAACAGTACTTTTGCATCTGGACCACAGCTTTGAGCACTTCCAGAAGTCTTGCACAGTAGCAGTATTTCCGTATGGTTCAGATCCAGTTCTGAAGATTTCAGATTCACTTGAATGGCTGTATAAAAGCATTTTCCTTTATCAATTTCTGATTATGAATTGAGTTGATTTGAATGAAAACGAGGACTTGTTAGAGTTTCTGGAAAGCTACAGAGGGCAGAAATCTGCTACTTAAATGTCTGTGATTTTCTGTATTTGTAGTATGAGTCCTAATGCCATCACTTTTAAATCATCTGGTCATCGTTCCAGGTGGTTTTATTTGACATCCACTCTGGTGGTTCATCCAGCTGATCGTCCAGTCGGCCCTTTTTGTTTTCTGCTGCCAGACACTATGAAGTGAAACAGCCATCAGGAGCATTTTTCTGGAGTCTGTAAATCTCACTCAACCTGAGGCCCGGTTTTGCTGGGGATTTCACTGAAAGCTTGTTTTATGAACTTTGTCATGGATTTGGCCACGCTCCACTGGGGCGTCTCTGTCAGAAAACAGAAGTGAAACAAATAGGCCTGGACTTCCCCACGAAGCACAGACAAAGCGCATGCTGTCAGGCACCCGCCGTCTTTTTCTTTTCATCCAAGAAACTTGTTGATCAGGATTGGACGTTGTGCCTTTCGGTGTGTTATTCTCTCCCTCTCATTCTCTCTCTTTCGGTGTAATCCTTAATTCAGTAGCTGCTGTGGTTATTTTTTTGTCAGAACAGTAAAAGGGGATGTGACCATCTCTCGCTTTAAGTCATGGAAACTGTCACTGTGTGCACACCATCACCGTCCAGACACGCCTACCTCCACACGGTCTCACCCGCCCGTGTTGACCTTCCTGTGTGACCCGCTCAGCCTTCGACATTAAAGTGGATGCTTCAGCCGCTTGCTGTAATTAACATCGTCGACGTAGCCGCGGCTCTGCCTTGCAGAGTATTGTTGACGCTCTCTGACCTCTTTTTGTTTCCGCTCGCTGCTGCCTGTTGGTGCCACACACGGTTTCATTCTCACACATTAACTATAGATACTTTATAGATGGGAAAAATAGACGAAACACTCCGTACAATGCTGCTTTAAACTGAAAAACAATCATGCAAATCGTAATTTTCCCCTGTGGGATTTTTCTTTTTTTTTAAAGTTCTTATTCATTCAAGTGTTACTCAAACCAGGAAGTTCCTGTGACATGAAGAGTTTTTGCTCACAAGCTGGCAGATCGGTTTGTCTGCAGATGCTTGAATCTGGGTCAGAGTCGCCGTTATGATAATGAAAGAATGCAGCCACACTCTTGAATAATGACAATTTGATAAGTAATATTTAATTCGAAGAGGTTGTATTGTATATCGTTTATCAAGCTAATAACAGTCACCAGGACTTTAACAATCATTGTTTTTAAAAATACACCAGAGATACTGCAGTTCTCTCGCTCTTTCTTTCTTTCTTTCTTTCTCTCTCTCTCTCTCTCTCTCTCTCTCTCTCTCTCTCTCTCTCTCTCTCTCTCTCTCTCTCTCTCTCTCTCTCTCTCTTTTCTTCTTTTTAGGTCATAAAAAGACCCAGTTTCTGTGTCTGTTACCTTAAATGGAAAGGAACTGCTGCTTGCCATGCCCCTTTTCCTTTAGGAATATGACATCCATCTTTCTCATAGTGTGTGTGTGTGTGTGTGTGTGTGTGTGTGTGTCAAGTCAAGTCAAGTCAGCTTTATTGTCATTTCTACAATACATCACAGACATATTGAGAACTGAAATACCTGATCTCTGGACTCCCTGACCTCACAAAAGAAGGTATTTAAGAAATATAATAGCAAAGTATAAATATCAAGTGTAGAGATCTAACAGCTGTAAAAAAAAAAAAAAAAAAGTTGTAATAGTGTAATTGTAACAAAATTATACAAAAGGTAAATTGTAAACAAACAAATACTTGTAGTGCAAAGTGGCAGGACAACATTCAGCAGTAATGGATATGTGCAAATTCCATGGCCAGAGCAAGAATATATACAGTTGTTGATCATTGTGCAGAGAGTATTGTATGTATAAAGTGCAATATCTTCACAGCAGCTTAGGTTAGGGAGGTTAGGGAATTGGCGGGAGTGGAAAGTGAAACAGTCCAGTTTGTGTTTATGTGTGAGTGGAGGGCAGCAGGGAGAAAGGGGGCAAAGCAGGGAGGGAGTTGAGTGTCCTGACAGCCTGGTGGAAAAAGCTGTCTCTCAGCCGGCTGGTCTTGGCCTGGAGACTGCGCAGTCTCCTCCCCGACGGCAGCAGGCTGAAGAGACTACGTAATGGATGAGTGGGGTCACTTACGATCCTAGTGGCTTTCCGGGTGAGGCGGGTGTTGTACAGTTCTTGGAGGGGTGGGAGAGAGGTGCCCGTGATCTTCTCCGCTGCTCTCACGATGCGTTGAAGGGACCTACGGCAAGTCGCTGTGCAGGCGCCGTACCACACCGTGATGCAGCATGACAGGACACTCTCGATCGTACCCCTGTAGAACATGCACATGATGTGTGGTGTTGCTCCGACTCTTCGAAGCTTGCGGAGAAAGTAGAGGCGTTGATGAGCCCTCTTGGCCAGTGATGCGGTGTTAGTGGTCCAAGAGAGATCCTCCGACACATGCACACCCAGGAACTTGGTGCTGCTCACCCTCTCCACAGCAGCACCATCGATGGTCAGAGGGGAGTGTTGGGTGTGCACTCTCCTGAAGTCCACAACAATCTCCTTCGTCTTCTCCACATTCAAAAGGAGATTGTTGTTCTCGCACCACATGGTCAGCCGGCTGATCTCGCTCCTGTAGTGGGTCTCGTCGTTGTTCCTGATGAGACCCACCACGGTTGTGTCATCCGCAAACTTGACGACGATGAGGTTTGAGCTGTGAAGTGGTGTGCAGTCGTGGGTCAGCAGTGTGAAGAGGAGGGGGCTCAGCACACATCCCTGGGGAACCCCGTGTTCAGAGTGATGGTGTGGGATGTGTTGCTGCCGACCCGCACTGCCTGAGGTCTCCCGGTCAGGAAGTCCAGCAGCCAGTTGCACAGTGAGGTGTTCAGACCCAGTTGGTCGAGTTTGATGACCAGCTGCTGAGGGATGATGGTGTTGAATGCTGAACTGAAATCAATGAACAGCATCCTAACATATGAGTCTTTATTGTCCAAGTGTGTGAGGACTGGATGGAGGACAGCACTGATGGCATCCTCTGTTGAGCGGTTGGACCGGTATGCAAACTGGAAAGGGTCTACGGAGGGGGGGAGTGCAGACTTGATGTGTTTCATGACTAACCGTTCGAAGCACTTCATGATGATGGGGGTGAGTGCGACAGGACGGTAGTCGTTGAAGCTGGATGGTGTGGACTTCTTCGGCACCGGGATGATGATGGTGGCTTTGAGGCACGTGGGAACGACCGACTGGCGCAACGAGGTGTTAAAGATGTCCGAAAAGACATCTGCGAGTTCCCCCGCGCAATCCCTCAGTACGCGGCCAGCAATGTTGTCAGGACCAGATGCTTTCCGGGCATTGATCCTGCTGAATGTTCTCCTCACACTGTCTGCAGTCAGTGTGATCACCTGGTCACCCAGGGGGGGGGGGGGGGGGGACTTGTGCGCTGGTGTGGTGTTAAGGGCCTCAAAGCGGGCGAAGAAGTTATTAAGGTCATTCAGCAGGGAGGTGGAGTTGCCGCAGGTCTGTGGCGGTGGCTTGTAGTCGGTCAAAGGTCGGTGTGTGTGTGTGTATATGTATGTATATATATATATATATATATATATATATATATATATACACACAAGGGTAGGCTGAAAAGTTCTAAGGCTCACTATAATGCAGTTAATGCATTACTCCTTCATGGGGAGCCTTAGAACTTTTCAGCCTACCCTTGTGTGTATATATATGTATGTATTTATGTATGTGTGTGTGTGTGTGTGTGTGTGTGTGTGTGTGTGTATGTATGTGTATATATATATATATATAATGTGTATATGTGTATATGTATATATATGTGTATGTGTATATATGTATCAATCAATCAATCAATCAATTTTTTTATATAGCGCCAAATCACAACAAACAGTTGCCCCAAGGCGCTTTATATTGTAAGGCAAGGCCATACAATAATTATGTAAAATCCCAACGGTCAAAACGACCCCCTGTGAGCAAGCACTTGGCTACAGTGGGAAGGAAAAACTCCCTTTTAACAGGAAGAAACCTCCAGCAGAACCAGGCTCAGGGAGGGGCAGTCTTCTGCTGGGACTGGTTGGGGCTGAGGGAGAGAACCAGGAAAAAGACATGCTGTGGAGGGGAGCAGAGATCGATCACTAATGATTAAATGCAGAGTGGTGCATACAGAGCAAAAAGAGAAAGAAACAGTGCATCATGGGAACCCCCCAGCAGTCTACGTCTATAGCAGCATAACTAAGGGATGGTTCAGGGTCACCTGATCCAGCCCTAACTATAAGCTTTAGCAAAAAGGAAAGTTTTAAGCCTAATCTTAAAAGTAGAGAGGGTGTCTGTCTCCCTGATCTGAATTGGGAGCTGGTTCCACAGGAGAGGAGCCTGAAAGCTGAAGGCTCTGCCTCCCATTCTACTCTTACAAACCCTAGGAACTACAAGTAAGCCTGCAGTCTGAGAGCGAAGCACTCTATTGGGGTGATATGGTACTACGAGGTCCCTAAGATAAGATGGGACCTGATTATTCAAAACCTTATAAGTAAGAAGAAGAATTTTAAATTCTATTCTAGAATTAACAGGAAGCCAATGAAGAGAGGCCAATATGGGTGAGATATGCTCTCTCCTTCTAGTCCCCGTCAGTACTCTAGCTGCAGCATTTTGAATTAACTGAAGGCTTTTTAGGGAACTTTTAGGACAACCTGATAATAATGAATTACAATAGTCCAGCCTAGAGGAAATAAATGCATGAATTAGTTTTTCAGCATCACTCTGAGACAAGACCTTTCTGATTTTAGAGATATTGCGTAAATGCAAAAAAGCAGTCCTACATATTTGTTTAATATGCGCTTTGAATGACATATCCTGATCAAAAATGACTCCAAGATTTCTCACAGTATTACTAGAGGTCAGGGTAATGCCATCCACAGTAAGGATCTGGTTAGACACCATGTTTCTAAGATTTGTGGGGCCAAGTACAATAACTTCAGTTTTATCTGAGTTTAAAAGCAGGAAATTAGAGGTCATCCATGTCTTTATGTGTGTAAGACAATCCTGCAGTTTAGCTAATTGGTGTGTGTCCTCTGGCTTCATGGATAGATAAAGCTGGGTATCATCTGCGTAACAATGAAAATTTAAGCAATACCGTCTAATAATACTGCCTAAGGGAAGCATGTATAAAGTGAATAAAATTGGTCCTAGCACAGAACCTTGTGGAACTCCATAATTAACTTTAGTCTGTGAAGAAGATTCCCCATTTACATGAACAAATTGTAATCTATTAGACAAATATGATTCAAACCACCGCAGCGCAGTGCCTTTAATACCTATGGCATGCTCTAATCTCTGTAATAAAATTTTATGGTCAACAGTATCAAAAGCAGCACTGAGGTCTAACAGAACAAGCACAGAGATGAGTCCACTGTCGGAGGCCATAAGAAGATCATTTGTAACCTTCACTAATGCTGTTTCTGTACTATGATGAATTCTAAAACCTGACTGAAACTCTTCAAATAGACCATTCCTCTGCAGATGATCAGTTAGCTGTTTTACAACTACCCTTTCAAGAATTTTTGAGAGAAAAGGAAGGTTGGAGATTGGCCTATAATTAGCTAAGATAGCTGGGTCAAGTGATGGCTTTTTAAGTAATGGTTTAATTACTGCCACCTTAAAAGCCTGTGGTACATAGCCAACTAACAAAGATAGATTGATCATATTTAAGATCGAAGCATTAAATAATGGTAGGGCTTCCTTGAGCAGCCTGGTAGGAATGGGGTCTAATAAACATGTTGATGGTTTGGATGAAGTAACTAATGAAAATAACTCAGACAGAACAATCGGAGAGAAAGGGTCTAACCAAATACCGGCATCACTGAAAGCAGCCAAAGATAACGATACGTCTTTGGGATGGTTATGAGTAATTTTTTCTCTAATAGTTAAAATTTTATTAGCAAAGAAAGTCATGAAGTCATTACTAGTTAAAGTTAATGGAATACTCAGCTCAATAGAGCTCTGACTCTTTGTCATCCTGGCTACAGTGCTGAAAAGAAACCTGGGGTTGTTCTTATTTTCTTCAATTAGTGATGAGTAGAAAGATGTCCTAGCTTTACGGAGGGCTTTTTTATAGAGCAACAGACTCTTTTTCCAGGCTAAGTGAAGATCTTCTAAATTAGTGAGACGCCATTTCCTCTCCAACTTACGGGTTATCTACTTTAAGCTATGAGTTTGTGAGTTATACCACGGAGTCAGGCACTTCTGATTTAAAGCTCTCTTTTTTAGAGGAGCTACAGCATCCAAAGTTGTCTTCAATGAGGATGTAAAACTATTGACGAGATACTCTATCTCACTTACAGAGTTTAGGTAGCTACTCTGCACTGTGTTGGTATATGGCTTTAGAGAACATAAAGAAGGAATCATATCCGTAAACCTAGTTACAGCGCTTTCTGAAAGACTTCTAGTGTAATGAAACTTATTCCCCACTGCTGGGTAGTCCATCAGAGTAAATGTAAATGTTATTAAGAAATGATCAGACAGAAGGGAGTTTTCAGGGAATACTGTTAAGTCTTCTATTTCCATACCATAAGTCAGAACAAGATCTAAGATATGATTAAAGTGGTTGGTGGACTCATTTACTTTTTGAGCAAAGCCAATTGAGTCTAATAATAGATTAAATGCAGTGTTGAGGCTGTCATTCTCAGCATCTGTGTGGATGTTAATATCGCCCACTATAATTATCTTATCTGAGCTAAGCACTAAGTCAGACAAAAGGTCTGAAAATTCACAGAGAAACTCACAGTAACGACCAGGTGGACGATAGATAATAACAAATAAAACTGGTTTTTGGGACTTCCAATTTGGATGGACAAGACTAAGAGTCAAGCTTTCAAATGAATTAAAGCTCTGTCTGGGTTTTTGATTAATTAATAAGCTGGAATGGAAGATTGCTGCTAATCCTCCGCCCCGGCCCGTGCTACGAGCATTCTGACAGTTAGTGTGACTCGGGGGTGTTGACTCATTTAAACTAACATATTCATCCTGCTGTAACCAGGTTTCTGTAAGGCAGAATAAATCAATATGTTGATCAATTATTATATCATTTACCAACAGGGACTTAGAAGAGAGAGACCTAATGTTTAATAGACCACATTTAACTGTTTTAGTCTGTGGTGCAGTTGAAGGTGCTATATTATTTTTTCTTTTTGAATTTTTATGCTTAAATAGATTTTTGCTGGTTATTGGTAGTCTGGGAGCAGGCACCGTCTCTACGGGGATGGGGTAATGAGGGGATGGCAGGGGGAGAGAAGCTGCAGAGAGGTGTGTAAGACTACAACTCTGCTTCCTGGTCCCAACCCTGGATAGTCACGGTTTGGAGGATTTAAGAAAATTGGCCAGATTTCTAGAAATGAGAGCTGCTCCATCCAAAGTGGGATGGATGCCGTCTCTCCTAACAAGACCAGGTTTTCCCCAGAAGCTTTGCCAATTATCTATGAAGCCCACCTCATTTTTTGGACACCACTCAGACAGCCAGCAATTCAAGGAGAACATGCGGCTAAACATGTCACTCCCGGTCCGATTGGGGAGGGGCCCAGAGAAAACTACAGAGTCCGACATTGTTTTTGCAAAGTTACACACCGATTTAATGTTAATTTTAGTGACCTCCGATTGGCGTAACCGGGTGTCATTACTGCCGACGTGAATTACAATCTTACCAAATTTACGCTTAGCCTTAGCCAGCAGTTTCATATTTCCTTCGATGTCGCCTGCTCTGGCCCCCGGAAGACAATTGACTATGGTTGCTGGTGTCGCTAACTTCACATTTCGCAAAACAGAGTCGCCAATAACCAGAGTTTGATCCTCGGCGGGTGTGTCGTCGAGTGGGGAAAAACGGTTAGAGATGTGAACGGGTTGGTGGTGTACACGGGGCTTCTGTTTAGGGCTACGCTTCCTCCTCACAGTGACCCAGTCGGCCTGCTTTCCCGGCTGCTCGTGATCTGCCAGGGGGTAACTAATGGCGCCTAAGCTACCTTGGTCCGCACCGACTACAGGGGCCTGGCTAGCTGTAGAATTTTCCACGGTGCGGAGCCGAGTCTCCAATTCGCCCAGCCTGGCCTCCAAAGCTACGAATAAGCTACACTTATTACAAGTACCGTTACTGCTAAAGGAGGCCGAGGAATAACTAAACATTTCACACCCAGAGCAGAAAAGTGCGGGAGAGACAGGAGAAGCCGCCATGCTAAATCGGCTAAGAGTTAGTAGCTGCGCTAAGCTAGCGGATTCCTAAAAACACGCAAAGTGAATAATGTGTAAATAATTTAGAGGTGATTCAGCAGAAGGAGTGCTTTAGTTAAGGCACGTAAAGATTACACTGGGAAACAAATCGTAATCTAGATAACTAGATCAATCTAACTGCGCAGATTTAATAGCTAACAGATACAGAAAAACACTGCTGTGCTCCGGAACAGGAAGTGATACAATACCGCAGTGAGAGCCAACCACCAGTAGAGGCAATATTGTATATTGCATATACATATGTATATATATGTATATGTATATATATGTATATGTATATATATGTATATATATGTATATGTATATATGTATATGTATATATATGTATATGTATATATGTATATGTATATATATGTATATGTATATATATGTATATGTGTATATATATGTATATGTGTATATGTATATATATGTATATGTATATATATGTATATGTATATGTGTATATGTATATATATGTATATGTATATATATGTATATGTATATATATGTATATGTATATATATATGTATATGTATATATATATGTGTATATGTATATATATGTATATGTATATGTATGTATATATATGTGTATATATATGTGTATATATATGTGTATATGTATATATATGTGTATATATATGTGTATATATATGTGTATGTGTATATATATGTGTATATGTATATATATGTGTATATATGTGTATATGTATGTGTATGTGTATATATATGTGTATGTGTATATGTATGTGTATGTGTATATATATGTGTATGTGTATATATATGTGTATATATATGTGTATGTGTATATATATGTGTATATATATGTGTATGTGTGTATACATGTGTGCGCAGTGGTGGGCACAGATAACCAAAAAATTAAGTTCGATAATAGATAATCAGATAACTGAAAAGTTATCGTCGATAAAGATAAAACAATAAACCACCCAAAAATGTATCGGAAGCTACAGATAACCGATAACAGATAAATTCCAATATTGTCTCTGGTACATTTACAGTACTAATAAAACAAATTTAAGTTTTAATGCCACAATAGCTTCTAGTAATATTAAAAGTAACAACAGACCCAAACAATGAGACCACACTTTCGTCTTTGAACATTCTGCCCCTGCTGGAAGCGCTTGTTTACTACAGAGCTCCCAGCACAGAGGCACTCTGAGAGCAGCCATAAAGCCAACTCTCTATCAATCACAACGCTCCAGTCAGGCGGAGGTCTTGAAAAATAAAGTCATGGTGACTTACGGTTTTGATTTATAAATAACATTAATACTGATAGAATAACTCCATTAATGTCAATTCTGTCATTTGTACAAAGTTAAAATATAGCATATATCATTTTATGTTGAATAATGCACTAATTCTGAGGTTTTGTAACAAACACAGACAGATCGCAAAGGATTCTGGGTAAAAGTGCCTCTGCTAAACACTGATTGATTCAGTCATTCATTATGTAAACCAACACGTTAATGTGACGTCTGTCGTGTGTTGGTGTTTACAGATAAATGTGCTTTTGTAAAATATTCCATTTTTTTTTTATTTGTAAAAACAGGCATTTTTACGGAGCCCTGGAAGTGTCATCGCAAAATGTTTTGCATGTGGAGAGAATGTGCGCACGTTTTATGATGTTGTAAAAAACGTGCTTTACACTGTGCGAGATGATTTTTCATGCAGGAATTTTTTGGACCGAGTTTCAGGTTAATCGCGCGTCCTGCATCGTGTAGTGTACATGGAGTAACAAGCTACATTTAACATCTCACGACCACCTCCTGATCGCCAATCGTATGGTCCTATGAAAATCAAACCTGTTTGATATTAGTCTGGTCGGCTGTCGTGAGGGTATCCTACTGCTGAAAAGCTACAAGCATCTAACCGCTTGCACTGTGCCTGTGCAAACACCGCAGAGCTGTCTTGTAATGTTACTATTTTTATATATATATATTTTTTTTTTTTTTATATTTTTTTGCTGTTGTTTTGTTTAGTTTTTAAACTTCATTTGTTTGAAAAAAAAAAAAAAGCCATTTGCAAAGCCAAAAAGTTGATTTGGTGCCCAGACGCTTAGTTCTTAGGGCGAATACTACCATGAACACTACTGGCCAGTAGAGGCCTTGAAAACAAAATTCCAGATAATCCCTGTCTGCTACATTTAAACTGCGTGGAATTTAACAAACGCAAATACAATAACAACGTCTATAAACCCAGAGAATATATTCATGAGAGTTTTGGGCACTAGAGTTTAATGCTGTTGTCTGTGGAGCCTGAACAGAGTATCTGAAATGCATTTGTCCTGTCGTGAACGTACTGAGATTACATCATCCTACCCATAATGCACTGCTGGACACAGCATGTGCTCACAAAACCTTAAAAATTAGTACATTACTTTAAAACTAAAACATATATCTGATATTTTCACTTTATAAAACTTCAGACATGACAGTAATTTTAAATAACTTGTCCAAAATTAGTTTGGTTAAAATTTGAACCATAAGTTAAAAATGTATGCCTCTGGATGACTTAGGTGATATTGCCAGCATATCGGTATGGTGTTAAAGGAAATTATTATTGTTATTTTTTTGGCCATTTCTCCTTTGTCTATTTTTTGGCCATTTCTCCTTTGTCTACAGAGGATAGAGACACTTTTCATAGAAGCAGCTCTCTTCTGTTAGTAGAGGGGATAACTGTCCATCTGTTACAAAACTTTTAACAGGTAGGTGCCGAACTGATTTTAAATTTTAAAAATGCTTGTCGCTGTTCAGCTTTGTTTACTTTGTTTATCGGTCTAAAAATTATCGGACAAAAATTAATCGGAAGATAATTGGTTCGATAATGGTTTTTAAAGTTATCTAAAAACATAATCCAATAAAACATTATCTTCGAAAATTATCTATTATCGGAAGTGTGCCCACCACTCTGTGTGTGTGTGTATGTATGTGCGTGCGTGCGTGCGTGCTGTGTGTGTGTGTGTGTGTGTGTGTGTGTGTGTATGTATGTATGTATGTATGTATATATATATATATATCACACTAACTGTCAAAATGCTCGAAGCACGGATCGAGGAGGAGGAGTAGCAGCAATCTTCCACTCCAGCTTATTAATTAATCTAAGACCCAGACAGAGCTTTAATTCATTTGAAAGCTTGACTCTTAGTCTTGTCCATCCAAATTGGAAGTCTCAAAAATCAGTTTTATTTGTTATTATCTATCGTCCACCTGGTCGTTACTGTGAGTTTCTTCATGATTTTTCTGACCTTTTATCTGACTTAGTGCTTAGCTCAGATAAGATAATTATAGTGGGTGATTTTAACATCCACACAGATGCTGAGAATGACAGCCTCAACACTGCATTTAATCTATTATTAGACTCAGTTGGCTTTGCTCAAAATGTAAATGAGCCCACCCATCACCTTAGCCACACTTTAGATCTTGTTCTGACATATGGCATAGAAATTGAAGACTTAACAGTATTCCCTGAAAACCCCTTTTTGTCTTATCATTTCTTAATAACATTTATATTTACTTTAATGGACTACCCAGCAGTGGGGAATAGGTTTCATTACAGTAGAAGTCTTTCTGAAAGCGCTGTAACCATATACCAACACAGTGCAGAGTAGCTACCTAAACTCTGTGAGTGAGATAGAGTATCTCGTCAATAGCTTTACATCCTAATAGAGCACAACTTTGGATGCTGTAGCTCCTCTGAAAAAGAGAGCCTTAAATCAGAAGTGCCTGACTCCGTGGTGTAACCCACAAACTCGCAGCTTAAAGCAGATAACCCATAAGCTGGAGAGGAAATAGCGTCTCACTAATTTAGAAGATCTTCATTTAGCCTGGAAAAAGAGTCTGTTGCGCTATAAAAAGGCCCTCCGTAAAGCTAGGACATCTTACTATTCATCACTAATTGAAGAAAATAAGAACAACCCCAGGTTTCTTTTCAGCACTGTAGCCAGGCTGACAAAGAGTCAGAGCTCTGTTGAGCCAAGCATTCCTTTAACTTTAACTAGTAATGACTTTTTGACTTTCTTTGCAAATAAAATTTTAACTATTAGAGAAAAAATTATTCATAACCATCCCAAACTGCTTTCAGTAATGCTGGTATTTGGTTAGACTCTTTCTCTCTGATTGTTCTGTCTGAGTTATTTTCATTAGTCACTTCCTCCAAACCATCAACATGTCTATTAGACCCCATTCCTACCAGGCTGCTCAAGGAAGCCCTACCGTTAATTAATGCTTCGATCTTAAATATGATCAATCTATCTTTATTAGTTGGTTATGTACCACAGGCTTTTAAGGTGGCAGTAATTAAACCATTACTTAAAAAGCCATCACTTGACCCAGCTATCTTAGCTAATTATAGGCCAATCTCCATCCTTCCTTTTCTCTCAAAAATTCTTGAAAGGGTAGTTGTAAAACAGCTAACTGATCATCTGCAGAGGAATGGTCTATTTGAAGAGTTTCAGTCAGGTTTCAGAATTCATCATAGTACAGAAACAGCATTAGTGAAGGTTACAAATGATCTTCTTATGGCCTCAGACAGTGGACTCATCTCTGTGCTTGTCCTGTTAGACCTCAGTGCAGCTTTTGATAGTGTTGACCATAAAATTTTATTACAGAGATTAGAGCATGCCATAGGTATTAAAGGCACTGCGCTGCAGTGGTTTGAATCATATTTATCTAATAGATTACAATTTGTTCATGTAAATGGGGAGTCTTCTTCACGGACTAAGGTTAATTATGGAGTTCCACAAGGTTCTGTGCTAGGACCGATTTTATTCACTTTATACATGCTTCCCTTAGGCAGTATTATTATAAAGCATTGCTTAAATTTTCATTGTTACGCAGATGATACCCAGCTTTATCTATCCATGAAGCCAGAGGGGACACACCAATTAGTTAAACTGCAGGAATGTCTTTCAGACATAAAGACATGGATGACCTCTAATTTCCTGCTTTTAAATTCAGATAAAACTGAAGTTATTGTACTTGGCCCCACAAATCTTAGAAACATGGTGTCTAACCAGATCCTTACTCTGGATGGCATTACCCTGACCTCCAGTAATACTGTGAGAAATCTTGGAGTCATTTTTGATCAGGATATGTCCTTCAATGCGCATATTAAGCAAATATGTAGGACTGCTTTTTTGCATTTGCGCAATATCTCTAAAATTAGAAAGGTCTTGTCTCAGAGTGATGCTGAAAAGCTAATTCATGCATTTATTTCTTCTAGGCTGGAATATTGTAATTCATTATTATCAGGTTGTCCTAAAAGCCTTCAGTTAATTCAAAATGCTGCAGTTAGAGTACTGACAGGGACTAGAAGGAGAGAGCATATTTCAACAATATTGGCATCTCTTCATTGGCTCCCTGTTAATTCCAGAATAGAATTTTTAAAATTCTTCTTCTTACTTATAAGGTTTTGAATAATCAGGTCCCTTCTTATCTTAGGGACCTCATAGTACCATATCACCCCAATAGAGCGCTTCGCTCTCAGACTGCAGGCTTACTTGTAGTTCCTAGGGTTTTTAAGAGTAGAATGGGAGGCAGAGCCTTCAGCTTTCAGGCTCCTCTCCTGTGGAACCAGCTCCCAGTTCGGATTAGGGAGACAGACACCCTCTCTACTTTTAAGATTAAGCTTAAAACTTTCCTTTTTGAAAAAGCTTATAGTTAGGGTTGGATCAGGTGACCTTGAACCATCCCTTAGTTATGCTGCTATAGACTTAGACTGTTGGTGGGTTTCCCATGATGCACCCAGTGTTTCTTTTTATTCACCTCTTTTTGCTCTGTATGCACCACTCTGCTTTTAATAATTGGTGATTGATCTCTGCTCCCCTCCACAGTATGTCTTTTTCCTGATTCTCTCCCCTCAGCCCCAACCAGTCCCAGCAGAAGACTGCCCCTCCCTGAGCCTGGTTCTGCTGGAGGTTTCTTCCTGTTAAAAGGGAGTTTTCCTTCCCACTGTCGCCAAGTGCTTGCTCATAGGGGGTCGTTTTGACCGTTGGGGTTTTTCTGTAATTATTGTATGGCTTTTGCCTTACAATATAAAGCGCCTTGGGGCGACTGTTTGTTGTGATTTGGCGCTATACGAGGTCTATTAGAAAAGTATCTGACCTTATTATTTTTTCAAAAACCATATGGATTTGAATCACGTGTGATTACATCAGACATGCTTGAACCCTCGTGGGCATGCGAGAGTTTTTTCACGCCTGTCGGTTACGTCATTCGCCTGTGGGCAGTCTTTGAGTGAGGAGTCGTCCACCCGCTCGTTGATTTTTTTCATTGTTTAGGAATGGCTCAGACTGTTGCTTTGTTTGATAAATTTTTTTTCAAAACTGTAAGGCACAACTGAGTGGACACCATTCAATAAATTCAGCTGGTTTTCGGTAAAAATTTTAACGGCTGATGAGAGATTTTGGTCTGGTAGTGTCGCTTTAAGGACGGTCCACGGCGCCTGACGACGATCTGCGCTTCGAGGCGGCAGCGTCTCGCCGTTTCAAGTTGAAAACTTCCACATTTCAGGCTCTGTTGACGCAGTAAGTCGTCAGAGAACAGAGAACTTTCAGAAGAAGTCGGCATCAGGAGTTTATTCGGACATTCCATTGTTAACGGTCATTTTTTAATGAAAGAACGTGCGGGCAGAGTCGCATGTCGGTTGGACCCGACCGCGGGGAGTCGCGACAGGAAAAACACCTCCGTTGGAAATCTTAACGGGCAAGTTGGAACATGCCCAAGCTGTTAAACAATTTCTCAGTTACTCACTTGTTGAAAGCCATTAAAAGCCGCCTGAATTCTACAAATGGTTTTCAACACGGAGGTGTTTTTCCTGTCGCGGCGCACACAGATTTGCCGAGTCGTCACGGAAACGACTCGGCGAATTTGCGTACACGTCTTTCATTAAAAAAATGTCCTTAAACAGTGGAATGTCCGCATAAATTCCTCATGCCGGCCTCTTCTGAATCTTCTCTGTTCTCTCACGATGTCCTGGGTGAATTAAGCCTTAAATTAGGATGGTTTCAGCTCGAAACAGGCCGACGACAGCGCCTGGAAGCGCTGCAGGATGTCCCGCTCCGTGGGAAGTCCTTACACCGACAGAAACACCCCATAATCTCTCATCAGCCGTTAAACTTTTCACAGAAAACCATCTTAATTTCTCGAATAGTGTCCACTCGGATATTCCTCACAGGTCCAGAAAAAAATTTGATAAAGCAACGCGCACCGTCTCGAGCAGCGTGTGAAACAAAGGAATTCAGCCGAGAGGGCGGGACCACATCTCACTCAAGGCCTGCCCACAGGGAAATGACGTCACCGACACGCGTGAAAAAACTCACGCATGCGCACGAGGGTTCAAGCATGATTGGTGTAATCGCATGTCATTCAAATCCATATAGTTAAAAAAAAAAATAAAAGGGTCGGTTTATTATCTAAGAGACCTCGTATAAATAAAATTGATTTGATATATATATATATTCTCAACATAGCCTCTGTGACCATTTTGATAGTGTTGGACTTTAAATGCGTTTGCTGTTCTGTCATATTCAAATCTATGTTGCTTTCATTAAATACAATATATTCCCTCACACTGATAACAAGATGGAGATTATAAATCAGAAAATATATATGAATAAGTGGGTCACTTGCTCCCTGCCAGATCTTATAACGGCCACAATCTGAAAACTATAAATGCTACATCATCTTGTAACTTACCGAATTAAAAGAGGACATAATGATGATTAAATGATTAGACACTGGTCAGCCTTGATTGATCAGATTAATTAATAAAGCAGCTTTGTCTGGCCTGTTTAATATCACCGTTCATCTTCAAGTCGGTTAACAAGACGAGCTGCCACTAGAAGAAATTTGATGTTCAATATATGGGATAAAATATACAACAGAATGTGAATGTAAAATGGTAATTAAACAATCCGTAGAACACGTGGCTGGGTATGGTAGGAATTTGTTGCAGAGAAGAAAGGTTTGAAGGATTGTTCAGAAATATTTCAGAACCTTTGTAACACCTGTGTGTGGGAACATTGTATCAAAGTGACACCATGAGCTGTGCTAAAGGGAGCTTCATTACATCACCAGATGCTTTGAAACATTGCACCTGATTTGCAGCCTCTGGTGTTCAAACATAAAAGTTAGCACAGAATCTGTACAGTGCTTATGTAATCTTTTTTTGGTAATGCGTCATACTGGAATCGACTTTATGACCTGCAGTGCGTACAGGGGTATTGTCTTCAGTCCAATGTGTCCAGTTTGGACCAAACTTTGTGGAATGATTGTAGTTCAGCCAAAGAAAACCTGTCTTTGTTTTGAGAAGAATCACTTAAAAGGTGTGTGTGTGTGTGTGTGTGTGTGTGTGTGTGTGTGTGTGTGTGTGTGTGTGTGTGTGTGTGTGTGTGTGTGTGTGTGTGTGTGTGTGTGTGTGTGTGTGTGAGAGAGAGACTTCTGTTCACAAATGACCCTTCTACACTGTGTTTTTATTTACAGTGGAGCCCTTGATTGACAGAGTAACGACATGACAATTCGAAAAAAATCTGTCACATGACTCCTGGCGCCATCTTGGGTTCAAAATAGTGTTCGCTGTTAATCTATCTGCATATAAATCCAGCCATTTTATTTGCTGAAAATGCCGGGTTGTTGTCACAACAAGGGCTTCAAGATGTACAGATTCCCTTCAGATCCGAACAGAAGAAAAATTTAGGAAAATAGTCAGCTGTGTGGGATGGAAGCCGACATCATCTTCAGAGCTTTGAGAGGTAAATTTATTGTTCAGTCCCATGTACAGTAAAACTCACCTAAACTGTCATCGTATAAACCAGATATTCACAGTCACCAGACAAAAAAGTCCCAAAGTTTTTGTATCGTTTTCCATGTAATAAACACCGTATATATCAGATTTTGTATAGCGGATTTATCACTCACATCAGATAAAATGTCCCGTCCGATCACAATGTATTTCCAATTAAAAAAAACAAACAAACAAACAAACAAAAAAAAAACAATCAGTCTGGATGTGCACAGTAACATAGGTACAAATTAAAGTTCAGCTCTGACACGTGCTGATTTGAGGAAAGTGGGACCGGAGTCATTTCTGAGATTAAAAGCCCAAGTGTTTATTTTGCTTGTTGAGGGTCAAATGAATCCATAATAAAGCATAATCCAGCTACGGAGAACTTTAAAACAGTCACACGTCATTGCATGACACGGAGTTACAGAGCAGCAGAAGCATAAATCAGGCTTTAAATGAAATAAAGCATCATAAATTGTAAATTTGATAGCTTAACTATTTTATTTTGATAGCACCTGTACCTGGATGTGTTGCTGTATGTGGTTAAATGATTTTAAAAAATGTTGAAAACATAAAAGGTTCATTCAGCAGTTCAGCGCAGTTGGAATCAAAATGGCGCCATGTTCTAAATTGACAGTACTCTCCTCAATCAAGGGAGTCTAATTTGCAGTGGACAGGGGCATGTGTATTATTCTATCTATAAATTCTCCCTCCGAGCTACCATAGGGGGCGCACTATCATTGTTGCCTTATTGTGGCCTGACTTACAGTCGACCTGTTGCTGGTTGGGCTGTAACTGGCACAGCCAGCGTTAACAAATCACACAAGTGTAAACCAGACTGGACAAACCACGTAGTGGATATTAATTGCGTACCCTGCAACACATTCTGATGAGTTTACGTCTCCTGAAGTGAAACAGAGCGACCACGGAGGGTATCGTCCTGCTGTACAATGCTGCTTGTGCCTTCACAGGGCTTTGTACGAATTAACGCTCCCAAGTTCTTCAAGTTGTAACGGCCAGTTGTCATCATCACATTTAGGGAATAACCCTGTTGTGTCTGATGATTTGTGGACGTTAATGCTGGATTTTACGGTCGCAAATTGAGTTTTAAAAAAGGAGTTTTGCTGGCGACCGTAATCCAGGATTAATGTCCACAAATCATCAGACACAAGGTGGTTATTCCTATTCTTATCAAAGCGCCTTGGGGCAACTGTTTGTTGTGATTTGGCGCTATATTAATAAAATTGATTTGATTTTGATTTATCCAATTTCATCGTTTGCACGGTTTGTTTTTCTGTAAGTAATTCGGATGGCGAAGCTTACCGTAGCAACAGCGTCTTCATGCCAAACTGGAAATTCTGTGAGCAGACCCACAGATTTCTCCATCTCGTCAGCTGTATTGAGTAATTCTGTATCAGAATGCACATCATCCTGTTCACGCCATCAGTTTCTCTCACTCTCAGCTGACAGTAGCATTATTGACATCTATGTAGCAACGCGGTCAGGGCACGGAGTAATACATCAAATGTGAAATAGTTGAATAGTTTGCCACAGTTTGCCATCTGATTAACCAATCAGATTTGCAGAACAAATGTATTTGGATTCGAATTGTTTAATTTGTCCAATCACATCAGCAGGTAAGCATGGACCTCGCTAACAGTAGCAGTGTTAACTGCCTCAAAGTCCTGTGTCCACGGTACAGCTCTCCCGTTGCGATCTCCAACCTGCCGCTGCCTTCATGGTCACACGTGGCCTTCTCATCGACACGTGGAGAAATGTAACGTAGACGTCAGGCACATTCGGTTGACTGAAAGAACAAAGAAACACTGGATGTTGATGGCGCAATGCATTCTGGGTCGATTTTTAACTACAAGCGATTGGGAGTATTGCTTTTAAACCACAGAAGGCAAGTCTGCAAATATGAAAATAACTGTGTTTAATCAGGGATCTGGTGGTAGAAATGTTCACCTGGTTTAGTTATTTATTTATGTTGTTGAGGTGAAGACAAATGGAGATGCAACTCTGCTAATTTGGCCCCAAATGTCCAACTTACATTTTTGTTGTTTAATGTGAGAATATTTTCTTGAATGTGTTGTATGAGCTTTGGTCAGTGCTGAGCAGTCCACCATGCTTTGTGTGTGTTACGTATCATATATTCTGGTATCACTGAATCACACGACTCTGTCAGACACATCAGGTGTGAGTGTCCATCCAAAATGTCATTGTACATGATACATGATGACTGTGAAGTACCTCCAATACAGGGATTGTGTTGGTATTGTGTAGAATCATGACATCAGCTGTTGTTGACAGCTTGCCCATGTTATTGTCTGGTTGTGGAGCAGGTAGATTAGTGGGTTGAGGAGCATGGTTCGATTCCTCTTCACATCCTTATCAGTCCATGTCGACATTCCTGTGCGACCCGCTCAGCCTTTGTGTTGTTGTGTTGTTTCTAATGTTAAAATGTCCTTTGATGAGAACTTTTATAACTCTGTCTGCATTGTATCAGTCCACCCAGCTGTAAATGGGTACCAGCCTTGCTTGGGGATTGAACCTGTGATGGACTGGCGTCCTGTCCAGGAGGAGTCGTGGACTCTCATCCGCTTCTCACTATGGAGTCTAGGCCACAGATAAACACCATCACCATTGATGGTTTTCAGGTTGTTCTTTTATTGTCTACAGGTTGTGTTTTGTGATTCTAGTACTCCAAAACCTGCACATATTTACTTTATGCTAATATAAAGTGCAGAAAAAGTATCAAACCCTCACTTTCAGGAAACATGATATGACTTATGTCATCACAGCTGATGGCCAAAGCAACAGTCATGATGATGCAGTTGCTTGAAACTTACAAAGAAAATTCTGAGTTTGTAGAAGAACCAACTTCTTCAAAAGGTGTTTGCACTTTGTTTGGTTTCCGACTCAAATTTTCAGTAAAATATCACAATCACAATGAACCGGTAAAGCAGTTTAGTCAGATATCATCCCGTCAGTTCACATGTGACTCAAGGTGATAGAGATTGTGATGTTCATTGTGGTTTGAGTGACATTCTGTGTATAGACTGATCCCTACACTGGTTACAATGTAGAGCTTAGACAGCAAAAATATAGACAAGTAGGTGAGTGAGTGAGCGAGCACATCCTATCCAGCTTGTGCAGACAGCAACTCAAACACAATAACTGCTGTCATTCTGTAACTCACCAAAATAAAAGTAAGGTGCATAATCAGGATGAAGTGATTCATTTGTGGTGAACGTTGATGGCCCACGTCAATCCAAAAACAAGCTTTGTTTTGCCCGTGTGTCATCACGTTGCTGTCTTCACTCCAACATTCCTTTAGCAACAGCTGTGGGGAGAAACATGATGCCCTGTACAAAGACAAATATGTCTCAAAATACAGAACAGAAAAAAAACAGAATTAAAGAATGGATAGAACGTGTGGCTGGGGATGGCACAAATGTTTTTATTGATCGTCCAATTTAGGATTGCTAACTGGAAAAACGGCTTTCAAACATTTTGAATGCTTTGAGACAACAGTGTTTGGAGCATTATTCCGGAGCCTGCATGATGAGGAAGATGGGCATTACTGCCACCTGCTGGACAGTGCCAGCATGTGCACCCATATCAAATTATGAACTTCATATTTAAAAGCTATGGAAGCAGCAGCACGTGCATTGGCTGTATTCGGTGAAAAATCTACCTAAATGGTTTTCATTGATCTTGATGTATAATTTAACCCCTTAACGCCTGAATTTATATAGCTGTATATAAAAAAATGTTTTGTGTGTGTTTTTGTAGATGGTAAATAATGTTGAGATTATTAATTACACTTTTGCACAAAAATTAAATAGTAATTTTGGTATTTTGGTAATTTATGTTATAATGTTATAATAATAATAATAATAATGGGATGTTGCAAATTTGCAGCAACAGGCATACTGGTCAATTTGGTATGTTGCATATTTGAGTCAAATATTGTGCGACAATATGCAACAATAGGCGTTAAGGGGTTAAAGATGTTGCACCTATTTTTCCTGTGCATGTTTCCTTGAGTGACTTTGAGTCAGTTTCGGGCTGCGATCTACTCCATGACATTGGAGAATGAATGAAAATGAAAAGTCATGGTGACTTAGACAGAAGATGGGGGGGGTTAAACATTTTTTTTCCCCTCTGTAATAAATGAAACCAGCAGTATGTTGTTCTAGGTAAGTCTAAATTAAGCAGTAATGCATTGTTTCATTTCCTGCTTTTTGTTTGTGCAACTTCCCACTAAGGGTTATGTGGCTTTTTTTTTTTTGATCCCCTTTCTTTTTTTTTTAAAATTTAATCTAAATTCCACAGCGCTGCAGGCTCTGATAATCCATTTTATTGCGCGGGTTTGTTTTAACGCCTAAAATCTCGTGTTGCTCAATTGTCAAAAGAAATGTCGCTGCTGTGTGTCACCGTTCCATGTAGTCTGAAATCAGTAATGTGGAAAATGATGAGGCAACAATTTTTGTCTGTTGCTAAAGTCTGAAGTCGCCCCAGCGTTTCATAAGAGTGTCACTTGTGGATTGATTGCTCAATACAAGACCAGATGGGTGCAGGTTGTCACAAGCTTAACGTGAGTTTTTCTATCTCTCTGTCGCACTTGTAGAATCCTGCATTTAGCGATCATCCACGAAGACGACGACATCGCTCACCAGCTGATACAGATATTCCCCAAAGATGTCCTGGACATCCAGAACAACCTGTACCAGGTCAGTGAAGGTCTTTAAATGTGGCTTTTGTTTATTCCTGTCTGAATTCCTCACACCCAGCATTGCAATTGTGGAAACTGTGGCTTTTCTGTAGTTCCAGAGAACTCTTGTTCCTCTTTATTTTCAGTCCGTCCTCTCTGAGGGACGTCAGCGTGGGCGGTTCCGCTGTTCGCTCTGAGAGGACTTTGAATGGAAAGTCCCTTCCTTTACCTCCTGCAGAAATAGAACCACGGGGAACAGTGGAGTGGGGATGGATTGATTATCTTTTGTCATTATATTTCTGAAAACGAGAACAAAAAATGCAACATTCAGGCTTTAGCACACTGATTCACATCTGTCCGTTTTTGTTAAGTCTTCCACTAAAGAAATGACATTTGCAGTTATTATTAACCTATTGACCCAAAAATGTACCCTAAACGACTGATTAAAAACATCATGCGTAATTACATTTTATTTATTCTCTTACACGTAACCAAATATTAAACTAAACATAAATAAAGCACGTGTGTATGTACCGTGCTGTGAAAATGTTTGTGCACCCTTGAGGTTTTTACCCATTTAATTTTTGTTTTAGCATCAAATTTAGAAAAAGAATTCATGCTTTATGTATAAAAAAAACAATAAAAAAATTTCAAAATAATGACCGAACTCGCAGTAAAGACTGATCTTTATACCATGATATAAATTAAATAAAAATATACAAGTCAAAAGAGTGGCATGCGTATGTATGGGCACCTTTTTAGTTTCTTTTCGGATAGTTACATGAACTTTTTTTTTCAAGTCACTAAATATGTGTCCTGGATTTCATTTAAATCAGTCATTAACAAATGCAAACATTATGGAGCTATGTAGTAAGTGTGTGTGGGGTTGGCTGTTCTGAGCACTGAGTGACCGTGCAAGAAGGAGACTAGTGAGGGAAGCCACCAAGACGCCCGTGATGATTTAGAATAAGCTCCAGGCTTGTGTGATTGGCAAAACTGTGGCGACTGCAAGTTTTTGCCTGTTATGAAGCCTCATGGGTTGAACAGAGAAAGATTTTCATATTAAAATAAATCAAGTTGTCAGTTCTCCCATGTGCCTTCTGACAAACTTGAGCTTTATTGCACATTGACACACATTAACATGGGCGCATTCGTACCTGCTTATTCCAGTAAAGGGTTTTAGGGCCTGAAGCGGGATGCACCCTTGACAGGATGCCAGTCTGTCGCAGGCCTGGGTGCATTCATATACGTATGTGCACATACCGGTAGATAAACAGTACAATGCAGAACTATTAGGCATGAGTTAAAAAAAAAAACCAACAAAGTTCAAACAGCAACGCGTATTACAGACTAGAATAAAATATCTGTCATGACTCCCACCTTTGAAACTGAATTCTTTGTTGTGGTTTTACAATACCATCATGTTGATCCTACATAGGCCTGTTAGTCTCGGTTTACCTCCAGATTCCACAGCAGCAAGTGGATGAGAATTTATGATTCCCCTGGATGGGACGTGAGTCCAGCGACAAATAATGTGGTATAGTTTTCAACATGATTGGAGCATTTTTACATTTTGACCTCTGTGTAATTCTTCATTGACCCCTAGCTGGCTACAGCTACCACCCTGGGATGGTTAGCATACATTTTTTTGTGTAGACCATGGTACACTGAGGCTGGATTCTAAGTGTTGTTTCATCACTTTATAAGTGGTACCGAAAACCTGCTTGGCGAATGAACTAATGGCAGTACACTGATATTGGTGTGTGAATGTGAGGCATCATTATAAAGTGCTTTGAGCTTCTGATTCAGATGGAAATGCTCTGTATAAATGCAGCATATTTACCAAACGGTACTTGCATAGTGAATTCTGTTTAAACTTCACATTATTAAAAGTTATTCATGCTCAGATCAGGTCCATGGTTTTTGTCTGTATATCTGCATGCAAATGCTTTGGTTTAAGAGTGATTCTCTGGAGGTGCTTAATAGTTGAACATTTAGATGGACTTTGTTGTTGTTGATAAACCTCTGTGTTTTGTTTTTTTTGTGTGTGTGTGTGTTATACGCAGACACCCTTGCACTTGGCCACATACGTCAACATGCCCGTTGTGGTGAAGGATCTGGTGGAGAATGGTGCCAGCCTGGAGCTTCAGGACCAGGACGGGAACACGGCGCTGCACGTCGCGTGTCAGTACAGGAAGACTGACTGTGCCGCCGAGATGACCAGAGAGGTTTCCTGCAACAAGCTGGTGCCGGTCCTGCAGACCCAGAACTGGAAAGGTGAATGGAAGCACTGCAGAGGCTCAACTGCCAGTTATTTGTTCTGCTTATTCATTGTGATTTTCATTTTTGTGATCCTTCACATTGCTCAGTTGAAACCACCTGTTATGTCCAAAAACATGAAGGACTTACTGTAGAATCAATCATCAGCCAGCCAGCCATCAACTGCCCATGCAGTGTTGGGTTGAAGGACATCTTTAATTTTTAATGCAATAAATCAATATAATTAGATTGTTGCCAGAGATACACATTGCTCAAAGCAGGAAATATTATAATGCTGGGTTGCTGAAAAGAGGCTGCAATTTTCTTGTTGGTTATGATTTAAAGGTGTTTATTTACATAAATAGAATATAACAAACAAAGCCATGTGTTCATTAGAGCGTAATGACAATTACACAATTAAAATCATTGTTTTCATCAACTTTGAATGAGCCTTTTATATGTACATGGGAGTGGGTTCCCTAGGGGAGGCCGCCATCTTGATACAGTAGCTCAGAAGGGACATAGAGGGTGACCCCCCCCCCCCTCAAAAAAAACCCCAGAACCCATAAAAATTGTGATAAATCCTACAAAGGTCCAGCAAATTTCTTGAAATTTGTTGGACTTAAACTTCAGTCTGTATACAATCATACTGTAAAGTTTCAGTTATCTTGGTCGCTTTGCATAAAAGTTATGTTCTTTCAAATGTGTGCTCCAAATGGTAGAATTTGTTGGTGAAATAGGCCTCCAGGCAAAGGAGTTGTCTTCCCCAACATCTCTTGGACAACCAAGAAAAAGACTCCCTCAATTTCCCTGAGGGAGTCTTCCCAAGGCATTAATAAAGTTCTGTCTAATCTAATCTAAATCCTCCACACTGTAGCTTTAATTCAGAATTTCCTTTAATTTTTTTGTGTGTCATTTATAAAACCTCATAGTTTGTATTTTGCATTGATTTTTGTTGCCCAGTCTTCCACATTATTAACCACGTGTGCGCACTTTTCAGGTCTTACCTGTCTTCACTTGGCCACACTGAACAGACAACATCATATTATGAGGCTCTTGATGGGTAAAGGAGCAGACCTCAATATTCAGGTTAGTCTGTGGAATGAGTGCTTCTTCATGGCAACGTCTGGTTTGAATAATTACAAGCAAAGCTGAATCTTTCAAATCACAGAGCAGAAAAAATCAATTCTCATCTTGTGTAATTATTCAACAATCTTCTCAATAAGGTTGTGATCCACTTCAGATAATAAAAGACATGATATCCCCAGTAAATCACACAGGTTTGTCACTGAAATTCTACTACTTTGACATTAAAAAAACTGTTTTTTCCCATTTTTCTCTGCTTTTTTTTTTTTCTGGCCCTGAACTGAATATCTTTGGGTTTTGAACAAGACAACACATCTGAAGGTGCCATCTTGGGGTCTGAGAAAGATTGATGACATTTTTTGTCATTTTCTAACCCCAAAAACTCATTGATTAATCGAGAAACTAATCAGTTGATTTATGAAAATAATTGTCAGTTGCAGACCCAGTTTACATTGATAGTTTACAGCAAAAGCAACATTTTAAATTGACTGTAGACCTTTTTTTTTTTTTTTCCTTATAATTGCAGCATGTCTGTTAACTTGTAATCTTTCAATAAAGGGGTGCCACATGTCAAATGTGCTTTCATTGTTGTGGCCTTAACTGGTGTAAAATAACATACCCTCAAATTAAAGCTGAAACTCTGCACTTTGAGCTCATGGTTGATTTTGCCTCCAGCGTGATGTCATAGATGGGGGAGGGGGAGGTGATGGTCTAGTGGTTAAGGTGTTGGGCTTGAGTCCAGAAGATCATGGGTTCAAATCTCCACCTGACTGGAAAATCACTAAGGGCCCTTGGGCAAGGCCTTTAATCCCCTATTGCTCCCGGTGTGTAGTGAGCGCCTTGTATGGCAGCACCCTGACATCGGGGTGAATGTGAGGCGTAATTGTAAAGCGCTTTGAGCTTCTGATGCAGATAGAAACGCGCTATATAAATGCATTCCATTTACCATAGATGGCTAAAATAACAGTCTTTGTCAGTGGTCGCCCTGGAGTGCGCTGGGTTTGATCCATTAATGCCGCAGTATTTAGAATCGCACAGATCTCGTTCGAACACTGTTTGCTGCACATGGCCGTATGTTGTAGTCTCCTCTATAAATCTGCTGCACCTGTGCAATGGTGACAGTGATACGAGCTGAGCTCAGGGCTTCTCCCAGAATTCATGTCGACATAATTAGATTTGATATATGATTAGTGTGAGCCGGACAGGGAAGGGAGCAGTCAGTCCCAAACTATCGCAGACATTCTTCACGGTTTAAATCAGTGCACCAACATAACTCACCGGGTCACATACAGCTTATGGATTGTTGCAGAACATTCCCATGAAAAATTACAAATAGGTGCACGCTTTAAGACTAAGAAGTTCGATTTAACATTGCATTTCTGTTCTGGAGTCAACTGTTTACCGCTTTGCTTGCAGGAAGGAACTAGCGGGAAAACCGCTCTTCATCTCGCCGTGGAGCTGCACGACATCATTTCAGTGAAGCTTCTGCTCAACCATGGTGCCAACGTGGACGTTACCATGTTTAATGGCTGCACGCCGCTGCACCTGGCAGTGGGACGGCAGGATGCCGCCATCTCTAACCTACTCTACCAGTTCGGAGCCGACACAATGCTCCGAAACATGGAGGATGAAACGGCACTGGATCTGGCTGATGGCAACGATGATGTATGTTGTGGTTCCTGCAGATCCACAACTGTAGACTCTGACATATCGTATTCATGGTTTCTATCATTAAATATGAAATCCCTTCTTTCTGTCTTTCAGATTCTGGCTCTATTTCCATTTGATGACATCCAGATCTCTGGGAGGTCGGTGGTTAGTGTGAACTTTTGAACTGGGTGACTGCTGAACTACAGACGTACCTGGACTCTCACTGCCACCGGTGTTTTCATGTTTCATTAAACAGCTTATCTATATATTTTATTTGTAATACATTCTGGTTTCATCTGGATTTTTTTTTTCTTTTAAGACTAATATGGACACCGTACATTTTGACTTCCTGCTGAAAAAGAGTAATTCTGTTTCATGGTCTTGAACTGTTTTTTTTGTTTGTTTTTTTTACACCCACTAGAATGGCACTAAATAAAGTACATTCCTTTTCCAAGGCCCAAAACACACCATGTCACCATGTTAAATGTCTTCTAAAATTTATTGACTCAAAGTGTGAAGCTCCAAATTCAGATCAGCTTGAGTTTTCACAAAACTTCATAAATCCTCTTTGTTAAAATGGTCCGTCTTAGAATGTTGTATCCGGTTCAGCCTTAATTTGGAATGTATCCCAGAATAGACCAAATCTAGTCAGCATGTTGGGTGAAAATTATTAACAAAACCATCATACAAATAGAAATGGGTGGAAATGTGACCTCCTTGTTGGGGTAAATAGAACATTTATACATTTTCACTGTATGTTTTGTTAATATATAATTTTCCTCATAGATGAGTCTGACAAAACCAGCCATCTGATTACCAAACAAACAAAAAAATCTACCTCTTAATCGGATTAACCCCAGTTTTCACGTTTCTCATATTTTATCATTGCTATGCCTTTTTTTTTCCCTCTAATGGAAACGGGACTGTTGGCTTTTATGCTTCTGTTCATATCTTTAAAGATCAATTGTTTCCACAGAGACTTTTTGAGAAGACGCATGCTATAATTTAACAAATGTAAAAGAAATTGTTCTGTTAAAATAAAATCCCAACCCCTTGCTTTCAAAGGTTAGGCCATACAGAAATCTAATATATAACACAATGCAGCTTCATCTTTGATGCCTACGTTTGCCGTGTCGATGCTGTAACAGGCTGCTCTATTTAACTTTATCTGCAGAAATATGTCATGTTCTTTGGTGTCTATGTGCACCTGCCTGTATAGGTAATACAAGAAGGTTCTGCACTCATTTATTTTGTAATAAAATTAAGATATTATCATTGTAGTCATTTATTCTGTATGAGTGCTATCTGCAGTGTTTTTAGTAGGTGGAAAGTCAAGATAATAAACGTTCTGGACTGGTTTATCAAAAAGGATAACTGCAATTTATAATATCAGACTAATTAAACAGTGTTTTATGTCATTTTAGCAGTGGGGAGACTTAAACTAAAAGTTAGCTTATATAACCAATAAGCTAGTATTAGCATTTATCTTCAGCTAAATAGTTTCATGGTTCAGCATTATCAGAGTTGCTGGAATTTTTCCGTTAGCCTAACGGATAAGTGGGTATTGAAGCTAACTTTTAGGTTAGCTGTCCAAACCCCTGCTCAAATGACATAAAACCTGCAGTTGCCTAATTTTTTTTATATGCTGTAGTATAAATATGGAGGTTCTCAAAACGGTACAATTCAACAGTTTCCATCCAATACACTGTTTATTCACAGTACAGAAAGTATTAGTGTATAACCTTCAAAAAGAATGTGTTTGACCATTAAACTTATATTTATAAAATAAATCAATTAGCGGAACTAACTAGCCTGCTAGTGGTTTTCAAAGTTGTCTGAAAAGCTAATCCGCTAACTGGCCCACCTATATTTGAGTGATAATCCCCTTTGTTTTAGCTTAAATGTAAAATGTTGTGATTGGTTATTTTTCTGTTTTTTAGTGTTTTTGTGAAAACACATGTTCCCATAAATTTCATATTTCAGTAATGTGCAGTTAGTTTCTGAAAAAAGCCCTGTTCCTTTTCCTGTAAGGTTATTTTGTAAATGGCTACTTCCTGATGTCTCGTCAAGTATAATGACTGGAGTGGCTGGAAATTCCACTCAGCTGCAGTCTCTGTTCATGCCTTTCTTTAATTTAGCTGCACATGCAAATTATCTGTGCTCATTCTCAATTACACCCATCAACAGTAATGATTCATCTGTGATTTCACAGTCTGAGGAAAACGGGAAGAATGAGGTCGAATTGGCTTGACTGTAACAGATTCCTGCGGATTTAAAATAATATAAGCAAACCTCTGTGGTCAACAACTCACTGAACCTGCAGCTTCGTGCTGCCATTATCTCTGCTTTGTTAAAACAAGAAGTGTAGAGATGCCGGATCAGCAGGTGTTGCTTGTGACAGGAATCGCAGAGAATATTTTTCAAGCTGAGCTGGTTCCCATTGCCACGAACAATACAATGAGTACTGAGAAATTTCCAACACCGGCATTAAATGCATTTACCGTATGTTTAAATTCGCAAGTCGTATCTACACTACTACTTAGTCTAATTAGTTTCCACACTCCAATCAAATAAAATATATTTTTTGTACAAACACTGTAAAATGCCGTGAGTGAATGAATAGACGGAACAAATCAGCTATGGATTATCATGATAACTCAAAACCAATAAGTACTATCATTGTGTACTTCTACAAGTTGAAAGGGTATATAACGTGAATAAACGGATTAAAATTTGGTTAACTTTAATGCATCAATTGAACTTTTTTAGTGGGGGGAGTGGTGTTGGAAAAGGTACTTTACCTACCATAAAACTTTGGTACTGAAAAACTCGGTGTTCATCAGGGATGTGTTCTGGTTCTGACACTGTTCAGTGTTCGCATGGACTTAATGTTGGGTACAGTTGTGGTAACCAGTGGCTAAGGTTCTGTTGGTGAGGAAAGGTTTACTGACCTTGACATTGCAGACGACACAAGATCCGGACTTTTAATGACTTCCTGGACTTAGCCATCGGGGCTGTATCTATACGTGGGAAAGTGTTGAGTTTGTGAAGACTTTGAGATGGTCCTTGATGGGGACAAATCCATGTAGCAGTTTTTTTTCCACACAACTTTCAAGGGAAGTCCACTACAATTCCACTGATCTCAGTCTGCTTAGATCTAAATTATCCCAGAAGTGTCCCACTCTTGCCAAGTTGCCTCCCTGCAAAGACAGCTTCAAGCAGCATATTTTAAGATGCACATGCCAAGTGAAGGCTTGGATAAATGCACATGTAGCCAAGCCTAATCTGGGATCACCTCTTGACCTCCAACCCGTATTATTCACTGGTTTGTCAGCTTTAGTGGTCATTGATGATCTCACAAGTGCTTTTGAAATTTGTGTGCAACAATCACAATGAGTGGTGTCCATGTGAAGGTACAGAGTCTTGCTGTAATGTTCTAACTCATGAACAAATGGAAGAAATGACATAATATTGGTTTAGCTCTTGGGTTAATTATCATTGACATTCTGGGCCTGTCTCTACTCATCTATTAGGGACACTCAGATCTTGTATCATGAGGGGACATCTAGCAGTGACATTTTGGCCATGTGGTGCATTTCTATCTGCATGAGTCAGCACGTAGGTGCCTCAGCAGCTGAAGAAAACCAAGGGGATGCCCACTATTTTTCACATAGCTGTGGCAAATAGATGGTTATTATTGAGCGGTGCGGTGGACCAGTTGTCTGCCTAGGTGGTTGCCATCCAGGACCCAGAATACCTGTGTATGTGGTGGATGTGGGGATGTGCAGCACCGGTGCCTACTCCCAGACCTGACCTTTACAAATCACTAATCTCTGCTGCACTGACGTAGATATGATTTTTACCCGAGTCCAAAATATGGCCATCGAGTATTGCGAAGACATTGCGCCCGTCGTCCGTCTGTCTGTCTGTGCTCAGCAAAACTCCATTTCTATTACTGCTAGAGTTTTCCAATTCACAGGAAGCATTCTTGGGACACAGACCTTGGACATATTCAAAGTTGGCTAACCTTGACCTATTCTAAGGGGTCAAAAAGTCAGATTCTTTCTATACACACTTTCAGTGATTACTCATATGTCCGAGGGTATTTTATCATTGCTTTATATTTAAAAATTACAGACTTATGTATTTAAGACTGCTCCTTCCCAAGTGCAGGACCAACAGACTGAAAAACCCCTTTGTCCTTCAGGCCATCAGACTGTACAACTCCTCACTCGGGAGGAGGAGGAGTAACAGGAAGACCGAGGACAGGAAGGACAGGACCAGCAGTAGGCAGTAAGCCAGTAGTAAATGGTAAATGGACTGCATTTACAACCCCTGGCAAAAATTATGGAATCACCGGCCTCGGAGGATGTTCATTCAGTTGTTTAATTTTGTAGAAAAAAAGCAGATCACAGACATGACACAAAACTAAAGTCATTTCAAATGGCAACTTTCTAGCTTTAAGAAACACTATAAGAAATCAGGAAAAAAAATTGTGGCAGTCAGTAACGGTTACTTTTTTAGACCAAGCAGAGGGAAAAAAAAAAAAATGGAATCACTCAATTCTGAGGAAAAAATTATGGAATCATGAAAAACAAAAGAACGCTCCAACACATCACTAGTATTTTGTTGCACCACCTCTGGCTTTTATAACAGCTTGCAGTCTCTGAGGCATGGACTTAATGAGTGACAAACAGTACTCTTCATCAATCTGGCTCCAACTTTCTCTGATTGCTGTTGCCAGATCAGCTTTGCAGGTTGGAGCCTTGTCATGGACCATTTTCTTCAACTTCCACCAAAGATTTTCAATTGGATTAAGATCCGGACTATTTGCAGGCCATGACATTGACCCTATGTGTCTTTTTACAAGGAATGTTTTCACCGTTTTTGCTCTATGGCAAGATGCATTATCATCTTGAAAAATGATTTCATCATCCCCAAACATCCTTTCAATTGATGGGATAAGAAAAGTGTCCAAAATATCAACGTAAACTTGTGCATTTATTGATGATGTAATGACAGCCATCTCCCCAGTGCCTTTACCTGACATGCAGCCCCATATCATCTATGACTGTGGAAATTTACATGTTCTCTTCAGGCAGTCATCTTTATAAATCTCACTGGAACGGCACCAAACAAAAGTTCCAGCATCATCACTTTGCCCAATGCAGATTCGAGATTCATCACTGAATGTGACTTTCATCCAGTCATCCACAGTCCACGATTGCTTTTCCTTAGCCCATTGTAACCTTGTTTTTTTCTGTTTAGGTGTTAATGATGGCTTTCGTTTAGCTTTTCTGTATGTAAATCCCATTTCCTTTAGGCGGTTTCTTACAGTTCTGTCACAGACGTTGACTCCAGTTTCCTCCCATTCATTCCTCATTTGTTTTGTTGTGCATTTTCGATTTTTGAGACATATTACTTTAAGTTTTCTGTCTTGACGCTTTGATGTCTTCCTTTGTCTACCAGTATGTTTGCCTTTAACAACCTTCCCATGTTGTTTGTATTTGGTCCAGAGTTTAGACACGGCTGACTGTGAACAACCAACATCTTTTGCAACATTGCGTGATGATTTACCCTCTTTTAAGAGTTTGATAATCCTCTCCTTTGTTTCAATTGACATCTCTCGTGTTGGAGCCATGGTTCATGTCAGTCCACTTGGTGCAACAGCTCTCCAAGGTGTGATCACTCCTTTTTAGATGCAGACTAACGAGCAGATCTGATTTGATGCAGGTGTTAGTTTTGGGGTTGAAAATGTACAGGGTGATTCCATAATTTATTCCTCAGAATTGAGTGAGTCCATATTTTTTTCCCTCTGCTTGGTCTAAAAAAGTAACCGTTACTGACTGCCACAATTTTTTCCTGATTTCTTATAGTGTTTCTTAAAGCCAGAAAGTTGCCATTTGAAATGACTTTAGTTTTGTGTCATGTCTGTGATCTGCTTTTTTTCTACAAAATTAAACAACTGAATGAACATCCTCCGAGGCCGGTGATTCCATAATTATTGCCAGGGGTTGTATATAGCAGTTTTCCATCTGCATCAGACGCTCAAAGTACTTTACAATAATGCTTCAAATTCACCCCAGTGTCAGAATGCTGCCATACAAGCGCTCACCACACACCGGGAGCAACTAGGGGATTAAGGACCTTGCCCAAGGGCCCGTAGTGATTTTCCAGTCAGGCTGGGATTTGAACCAAGGATCCTCTGGTCTCAAGCCCAACGCTTAACCACTAGGCCATCAACAGTAGTGAGCAGTATTTCTGGTATTTATATTTGTATTTACATTTTGCAAATTGCTTTTTGCTTTTACTTTTGATACTCTGTGTGCTTCTTACCCTGTGTGCTGCTATACAACGCTGCTGGAATCTGTTTCCCTGAGGGAATCTTCCCAAGGGATTAATAAAGTTTTATCTAATCTAATCTAATATAACATAATATGTTTATACGTATTATAGATAACCTTGGTTATCAAAAAAATAAATTTGAGGTATCCAGCTAAAACCAAATGTGAGGGTTTTTTTAAATCATATATATTTTATTCATTTTGTTTATTTACTTAATTTATTTACGTTTGAGTGTGGGCACAAAATCCACCCGTGTAGTTCCACCTCCGCTACGACAGGTGGCAGCTCTCTACGGTCGATGCCGCTCTTTGCCTCCGGCGTCGTTGACCGGCGGAGGGCGGGGGGAGGCGGATGGGGGGAAGCGTTCCTGCTCAGTAGTGAACGAGGCTAAAAGTTGAAGACGCTACACGCGGCTCCGCTCCGATAAGACGGCTTTTCAGCCGTTACATTCCCTCATTTGCCGAGTCGGCGCGGCTTCATGTCGAGTTCCGGCGGACGAGTTTGATAGTGTCGGCGTGTGCTCGGCGCCAGGTGTCGGGTCACAGAGAAGTGATGAAAATGTCATCTTTATCATGGAGGTAACGGTAGAAAGCAGCAGCAAGCTAACTGGCAAATGTGCTAATTGAGTACTGTAAAGTGACAGTGAGGTCAACAAAGTGTGTGTTATATAGAACATGTGGATTTGGCTGTTACAGATGTGTTCTGGCTGCTGTTCTCATATGGGACAGTCGGTGGGCAGCAGCCAGTCTGTGCTCCATAATAACCTGTGTGTCTGTGGCGTTCCTGCTGCCTGTTTGGGGCCCATGCAGGTCTGACTGGGCTGCCCACAGCAGACCCACACAAAGAGGCTCTGTGTGTGTGTCAGGGCCCCTTTGGGAGGAGGCCCTCCATCTGAAAGAGATGGCACATACACACACATACTGTGCCACGGCAGCAAGGAACACACCTTTGTTACAGGAGTTTAACAGAGGTGTGTTTGAGTCATGAATGTTTCCTAAATTGTCTCTGGACTGCCAAACGGGACTAACTCGATTTATAATTGTCTTTTTTATAGCTTTTGGCATGTGCATATTAATGTGGCACATTCTCTGGTGAAGGCTCATGTTAAAATACTATCTCAGGGTGCACCGCTCTTTTATTTTGAATGACAAGGTGTCAGAGGGCTGACGCATACTCTGCACGCTCTACATACCACATTATAAATGTACTTAATATTCATGCGTCTGTAATGGTGTGTGTGTGTCTGTTTAACTATGTAGGACTTCGTCGTATGATTTTATTATAAAATCATTGTCATTTTTTACCATGTTTTCCTTGACCTTTTACTAACCTACTTTAAACTCGAATCATGTTTATCCAAGTAATATTCCAACCAAGTTTGAAAGAAATTTGTGCAGCCATTTTTGAGTTATCTTGTCCACAGAAGCACACGCATGCCCATACCCTGCTCCTGTCATTGCATTGCCGATGCACACCGTCATGAAAATGCTGGATACTGCGACAGTTCTTTTCTTAGTGTAAGCCAGCAGGTGATGCAGATTTTATTTAGCCTCTTATGTCTCAGCATTGAAGATGAAATGAAGCTATCAAAATAATTATCCATTCAGGAAGTGGGAAAACACACATAAATTGTTAAATACAATTGTATTGTATTTAACAATACAGTTGTTATTGTATGGCCTTGCCTTACAATATAAAGCGCCTTGGGGCAACTGTTTGTTGTGATTTGGCGCTATATAAATAAAATTGATTGATTGATTGATAAATCCAACATGTCAAAATCCATTGCAATTCTGTACAAAACATTTCCTCTCTCAGTATTCATTAATTACTTTATATTATGCATTACTAGTTCCATATATGACATATTGCATTGAGGTTTGGGGACACACATATAAAACAAATACTAAGTCAATATTTCTATTGCAAAAGAAAGCCATAAGAATTATCAGTAATAAATCTTACTGTGAGCCAATCAACCCATTATGTAGTTGCTTAAATAATTCTGAAATTCATGGACTTAATTGATTATATTACAATAGAAACTATGTACAAAGCAAAAAACAAACTTTTACCTCAACATGTCCAAAAACCTGCTTAATATGAAGGACTCCAGTTATAATTTGAGAGAAATATTGATATTTGATAAACCAAGGACACTTGGTTTATCAAGGACACTGTGTCCCTGTAAAAGGATTTAACCTTTGGAACAACTGTCCCGAGGGTATTAAATTATGCTGTACTCTAGTCAGCTTTAAAACACTTTATCAAAACTGCGTGCATAGTTTCTGGTTATCGTATGGACAATTAAGTATATTGATTTTGTACTATTATTTTTTGGATTGTGCAACGTGCGCTACTACTGATTTTGTTGTGATGAGAAATTTAAGTTAATTGATTATCTTACAATCTTTATGTTTTGCTTGTTCTGCTCGTTTTACTTTTGTTGTGAGGAGTAAAATGTACTGAGACAAAAGGGGTGTATATAAGCTTTTGCTTCTACCTACACCCTTTCAGTTACTTAAGTTAACTGAGAAATCAGTCTTGTTGTTAATTATTTATGAAAATTAATTTTATTGGCCCAGTTAGTTGGCTACCTGATGAACTGAGCTACCAAAATATGTAGTGTATATTTAGTGGTACCTGGTTGAGACTTCTGGTACACATCAATTTTTATGACACTTATAATATATTTTTGTAACTTTGCCTTGTGTTTTATGGTTTGACCAATATTTAGATGATTGTAACTCGATGTAAAATGTTCAATAATTGGATCTTTTCCTAAGCAAATCAGTAAAATATTTCAGAAAACATGTATTTTTATCTGCAAGTCATGTTACTGAATCAGATGTAACGTCAGTCACATGGAATTTTTCACAACCCTGAAGGCAGTGCTGCCAAGTGCCTCACTGTTTGTTCTCTACTGCTGTCAGTATATTAGCGAGCTGACTCCACCTATATACCTGGAGTTCACAAGCATGAATCATTGTTAGTTTTCAGAGAATTTTGAATTAAAGATTGAGAAAATTTTCATGTCTTTTTCTGTAATGTCCATCACACTCATGTTTTTTGTTTTCATAAAAAACAAACAAACAGAAGCATCACTGGATATCTTTTCTCCCCTGCCTAAATACCTCAAGACTTTAATATGCCCACACACAAGATTAGGGAGTTATGGCTTCAACTTTTAGTGTGAGACGTGTGAGCTTGACGTCACCTCAGTAACTTGGTTAGCATTAAGCGCGGTAGTGTTTGTTGACAACAAACTGACAATCCTTCAAGGATGTCAAAGTTTATTCAGCAGCATTACTTGATGTGTATGTATTGAAATGCTGCAACACAGGACACTTCCTTGCTGGAATTTTTTTAAATTTAATTCTTTGTTGTTTCTGTTTTTGGAGTGACGGCTGTGCCATGTTGTGTTGCTCTGCAGGATTTGGCCTGCACTGGTGCTGCTTCTTTTCCCTTCCGCCGTGGCTGCAGAAGGTTTATTTCTCCCGGAAGGATGGTACGAAGTCTGGGTGTTTCGTTTCCTCATCAACATACTGGGATATTCCACCATCATCATCCCAGGCTACTTCCTCATTCGCTACTTCAAAAGCATCAATTACTTAGATACAGGTTTGTAGTTGTGAGATAATGAGCTCCATTTTGGTAAAGCACTTAATGAAAAAAATAAAATAAATGAAATCCTGCATTCTTTTCTCTGTGTATGATTGGTTTAAATAAACTGTTTTGCTTCTTTACTGATGATCTCAACTTGGACGTGTCCTTTTGCTGATAACACAGCTGCAGCCAGGCCCGTAAGTATTTGGACAGTGGTACTATTTTGTAATTTTGTCTCTGTACGCCACCACAATGGAGCTTAAATGAAACAGTCAAGTTGTGTATGTAGTGTAGATTTTCAACTTTAAAGAGTTTAATAACATAATATTACATTTACAATTTTGGAATTGTAGTAATTTTTTTTATACACAGTACCTCCAATTTCAGAACCCATATGTAACTGGACAAATTAAATGTGTTATTGTTGATGCCAATAATCACTTCTACAGGCGTTTTTCTTTATATGAGTCATCAGATGAATACATGAATGTTTCCAAGTCACTATGTCTTGGACTTGATTTTCACCATGAATGAATACGAAGAGTATTTTACGGTTACAGTGTACCTGTCTGCAGTTATTACTTTTCAACAACTGAGTGGCTGTGCAAGAAAGAGTCTAGTGAGGGGAGCCACCAAGGCACACAGACATGTTGTCATTTTAACTCCATTGTGGTGGCACAGAGAGGCAAAATTATCACTTCAAATCCCTATGGGCCGCAATGTAAAATGCACATTTGCTCAAAACTTTCAAACTGTTATCCCCAACTGCGCACAACTTATTTGATCAAATAATATGTGTTAAGTCTGTAACAAACTTTCTAATAACTTCATATAAAACTTGTCATAGCCAGGACATTCTGATGTACCGCACACATTATTAGATAAAGTGTAACTTGGCGGGAGGAGAAAATCGCGTTTGAATGGTTTTAGACTTGGTGTATATAAGATAACATTCATAATATTGCTACATTGCTGTTTTGACCTTCATGATCTTACGCTTTGTTCCCTCTCCCTCCTCAGGTCACGGCTTTTGCTTCCCCGTTATAAAGACCTGCGTGTTTGGCAGCGAAGCCAAGTCAGGGCTGTTGGACGACGTGTCTGTTTCACCCAGGAATGAAGCTAATTCCGTTTCCACAGTCAGACAAGCCATGAAGTTAATTTTGTGTACAGCTGGACTTCAGGTGGGGATCCTGCCAAAAACGACAATCACTGAACACATAGAGAGCTGTGTAGAAGTTTGAGGCATATTTAGTGCACTTGAAACAACAGCAGCAGCAACACAGGCTAAAGCGCGCCATCTACAGACTGATTTCTGTCACATTATGATCAGCCACTTTGACGTTTGTCTCACGAAATACAGAAACGGATCATCCGAGCAGCACGGTACATAGTGATATGAGCCGAGTTTGCTTTTGAATTGCCATGGTAAAAAATATAAAAGTCTTAAAAATTCTGGCAGTACAACTGTCAAAAACTAGGATTCCTGTCTTTTTGATGAATAGTAATAGTGCAGCAGATAATTGAAACAATCCTGCAAATGGTGATACAAGCATCAAATTTGGGACATATACACATCAGACATTACTCTTTTGAAATAACTAATTAGCCACCTGAATTTTCAACAGGCAGCCAGGTAGGGGTCAATTTAAAAATTACACAGGGGTCAAAATTAAAACATGCTCTAATAATATTTAAAACTATATCACATTATTCGCAAGTCTATATGATGTGAAAATAAATTATCTTTTTTCTTCCTCTTCCTTTCTTTCTGGTAGTCTGCTTGCAGAGGATAGAGCTCTACCATTCATCACTGTCTGTCTGCTACAAAACGTGGAACAGGCAGGCACTAAAATCTTTAATTTCAGACTTTACAAATGTTTTTAACTGTTAAGCGTTATTCACTATACCCGCAAAAATATGTTAGCAGTCTAAAAGTTATCAGAACTAAATTTATTGGAAGCTAATTGGTCTGCTGATAGTTTTCAAAGTTATCTGAAACGCTAATCTGCTAACAAAAACGTTAGCTTTGATAATTAGCAGTTAGTGGATTAGTGGAACCGTGCCCACCACTGATTTTAAAGCATCTAATTCCCAGACCCCCCTAGTAGGAGGGGTGTTTAACCTCTCGCACTGTTACCTCTCAGACATTCCACCCTTGGATGGGTGGTTCGCGTCTGTACTCCTCCACTGTAATTTTACGTAAAAAAAAAACAAAAAACAGTTTCGCTGTCACATTATGACAATGGTAATAAGGTGCTGAATGTCAATTATTTCTAAATACTTTTAAAAATACCTGTGTTATTTTCAGTGGTGTCCTAGAATTTGACAGAAAGTTGAATTACATTTAATCATGTTTTCATAATTTTATTATTCAATGATCAACAGCTGTTTGTGTTTTTGTACACTGACAAAACTTGCAAAGAATTTTAGTTTTTTTTTTTTCTTTTTAAATAGTTTACACCTTGTTCATTCATTAGTTTTTTTATTATTACAAAAAGACATTTGATTTTGTTTTAGTAGAGCACAAATCTTTTTACATTTCAGAGTAGGTTTTCTGTTGACCTACTCGGATAAACTAAATTTCTTTCAAAGGTCTGTACTGTCTAAAAATTTGCACATTACTACATCCTGCTTGCACGTAGTATTGTCTCGTACTACTAGTGCTGTCCTCCTTTTGTTTCTCTCTTTGAAGAAGGGGAGTGCTGGTTTGTTTTATTTTGTATGCTTTTAAAAGATGTTTCAGTGCTGTTTGAATTAAGGGAGCAGCAGATTAAGATGCACAAGTGTAACCGGACCAGCAGTGATCTCACGCCGTGCTTCATGTGCATAATAACTTATAGTAACGGAGGGAAAAGTACTTCAGGGTGCAACAGCTTAAACATAACGTACCATTAGAATGTTCTATACAGACGTGTTACAGTGAAGCTGTAGAGACAGCACTGCAATGAAATGTAACTGGAGTTATGATTAATTGGAATTACATTTGACAGAAGTTTCAAGTTCACTAGAAAGACATTTTGGGTGTACAGAAGGAGTTTTGACAAAGCACATTTTCTTTCTTACCTTTTTGTGTAATTAGTGTAGATATTCTGTTTTTCCATTTCCAAATTTTGTTATCTGACTTCTTACACTTAAATGAAGAAGAAAACTGAATGCATTGTGTTTGAGGATAGGGAAAAGTCTGGTTTTTGCACAGTGCCTTCTGATTTTTAAAACTACTCATTTGACAGTGTTTTTAAATTTGACAGACAAACTGACACAGTAGTCAGATCTAACTTTTTTGGTTTCTGAATTCTTTTTCAGATAATTTTCACAGAACATTGGTTATTTCTGTTATGCACAATTTGTCATTGCTTTTTGGCACTTGGTTTCCAACTGATAACTCAAACAGGCAAAAAAAAAATTGGAACCTCCGTCCAATTTTGGTGTTGTAGGTAAATCCATAACAGAAAAATGAGTGACTGAGGCACTTCTGATTAATGCAAAGTGTACACATTATATATATATATGTATGTATGTATGTATGTATATGTATGTGTATGTATGTATGTATATGTATGTATGTATGTATGTATAAATATACATTAAATGCGGTTTTCAATGTTAAATTTAAATGTCCACAAAATCTGTAATCTGGATCAGATCCAGATCAAACTTTCAGTCGATAAAGGCTACCATCCTACGTAACGCTCTCAAATATGAAAGAAATTCTATCTTTTTGAATTTTTTCAACTTTGTTCAATGTTAAAGAATAGGGATTTTTCCAATTGTACAAGATTTTTCCTGACTTTGACCTACAACCTTGAAAATTTAATTAGTTCTTGCTTATCAGGATATGAATCCTCTGTAAAAATTTCATAATGTTATATGGGAAAACTGTGGGTTACAGGTTGTTCACAAACAGGGTGAAAACATAACGTCCATCCAACTTCATTGGCGGAGGTTATAACAGTGATTCTTTCTCATGTGACACAGTGTATGATGTGACAAAGGCCGCTAAATATCTAAGAAATCTGCTTTCATTCTTAGGCGTCCTACCTGACATGGGGGGTCCTACAGGAGAGGGTGATGACCCGTTCTTATGGAGCCTCAATGGCAGAAGAGGAGGGGGAGCAGTTCAAGGACTCACAGTTCTTGGTCTTCATGAACCGTATCCTGGCTCTGACCGTGTCTGGACTGTGGTGCATCTTGTTCAAGCAACCCCGCCACGGTGCACCCATGTACAAGTACTCTTTTGCCTCTCTCTCCAACATCATGAGCAGCTGGTGCCAATACGAGGCTCTCAAGTACATCAGCTTCCCAACACAAGTTCTGGCCAAGGCCTCCAAGGTCATTCCCGTCATGCTCATGGGAAAAATTGTCTCCCGGAAAAGCTATGAGTACTGGGAGTACTTCACCGCCATGCTGATCTCTGTAGGCGTCAGCATGTTCCTGCTGTCCAGCACGACCAGTAAGCACCCATCTACCGTCACCACCTTCAGCGGCATCGTCATCCTCATGGGCTACATTGTTTTCGACAGTTTCACCTCCAACTGGCAGGACAACCTGTTCAAGTACAAGATGTCGTCAGTGCAGATGATGTTTGGGGTCAATTTGTTCTCTTGTCTCTTCACTGTGGGCTCGCTGCTGGAGCAGGGCGCCTTGTTCGACTCTGTGGCCTTCATGATACGCCACAAAGAGTTCGCCTTCCATGCCGTGTTGCTGTCAGTCTGCTCGGCATTTGGCCAACTCTTCATCTTCTACACCATCAACCAGTTTGGTGCTGCCGTCTTTACCATCATTATGACCCTGCGGCAGGCCATCGCCATCCTGCTCTCTTGTTTCCTTTACGGTCATGCTGTTACTCTCGTGGGTAGCTTTGGCGTGGCCATAGTTTTCCTGGCTCTCTTCCTGCGGGTGTATGCACGTACACGCATGAAGGCTGGCCGACGGCAGTCACAACCGCTCGCACAGAAAGTGTAAAACTGAAAACTGAGACCACATTTTCTGTGGTGTCTATTTGTGTATATCAGAGTTTTTTTTCCATGATTCTTCTTTATTTTTATTTCAGTTTGCAAAGGTACAGAAAAGGAGTCTGCATTTTTCACTGTTACACAAAGATTGTGGTCCTTGACATTTTTGTGTTCTTCTGGTTTTCAGAGTTTTAAGATTAACACGATTCCCAATCTACAAATTGTACAGCTTCCCCATCAGTCGTTCAGTTTACTGCAGAGTAGTCTTCTGAACCACTGTCGGGATTGTGCGGTCAAACAAAGGTTAATCCTTCATTTTAAACCTTTTATGACATCAAATACTTGAAGCTTTCCTAAAATTGTACATAGACTGTTACCACCTGTAATAGCAGCACTTTTTAACCAATGGGTTGTCTTTTAGTTTGACGCTCCTCACGTTCCTTCCTCTTGGCTAACTGCAGCCTTTGAGTCTTATTGTTGGATTTTATGATTTTAAAAACATTAGAAGGGCACTCTGTGTGTAACCTCCACCAGCGCTCTCTCTTTTAGGTCAAGCCGACAGTGTTAACATTTATTGGTGCCATATCACCACTCCCAGGGTAATAATCAGGTACCTCAGTGGGATGGCTACCAGTCCAGTTCACGCTACCTTTGTCAAGACACCACATCTGCATTGTCCCAGTCCACCAGTCTGTAACTGGGTGCCAACGTTGGCTTGTGGATCAATCTGTAAAGGACTGGTGTCTCATCCAGTGGGAGTCACAGACTCTCATCTGCTTCATGCTAAAGTATCCAGGGATAAACACCGGCACCAGTGGGCCCCAATATGACTTACCTCTTCTCATGAAAGGCATGAAAGGATTAGTTCACCCATGACGCAGTCAAAATCGAGGAAGCTGTAAAAATGTCCATTCTAAGAAATGTATGATTTTAGCTTCAAATCTGATAAATTACAATAATCCCCTTTTTTTTTTTTTTTTTTTTTTTTAATGACTGCCAAGGTCTTCATACTTGTAGACTTCAATCTGGTGATCGCATAATCGATCCACGACGTCATACGTGCATTAGCTTCCAAGCATGACCTGCTTCCACTGCGCGATGAGGCTGTTCTGACATCCCCATTTCTTAAAATGAAGGATAGAAATTGGGGAAACCACTGTTCTAAGTCACGATGACCTGGTTCTTTCTCACTCCATCAATCAATCAATCAATTTTTTTATATAGCGCCAAATCACAACAAACAGTTGCCCCAAGGCGCTTTATATTGTAAGGCAAGGCCATACAATAATTATGTAAAACCCCAATGGTCAAAACGACCCCCTGTGAGCAAGCACCACTGCATGTGGGGAAAAAATGAAACTAACCCCCTGCTCGAATGGGTAGTTTCTAAGGGGCCCGTCACACTTAACATGAATGAAGTCGATTCAGGCTGAATTGGGGGGGGGGGGGTGACTTTGAGGTGCAGTCAGGAAGGGACAGATATCCAGACAGCCGTGTATAAATGCCGTACGACCACTTAGTATGTGAGCAGATCCGGCCTCGACTGATTCGTGCACAACCGTGTGTATGCGTACAATTGCAGTCCAAACATGGTTGGAACACAGTACAAATACCTAGAATGCTGTCAGATTGCAGTAAGAATAAGAAAAAATGCATGTCAAAAGCCGTACAAGTGCAGTTTGATTGTCACCTGAGGTCTGATTAGAAGGCAAGCAAGGGGGAGCGCCGTCATCTGCTGTTTGTCAGCTGCTGTGTTCCTGTCATGTAAAACAGGTAACTCGGATCATGGCAGTGCTGTCCTGCATGTAAGAGGACCGATCAGATGATATGAGCTCACACCTTTCCTCCCTCCAGGATGTTAGATCCATGAGATGACCACACTGTGGTTCACACGTGCGTCCTGGCAATCAGTTAATGCTTTACATGACGTACTGTCTGGACTTTATGATCGCAAGTGTTAAGTGTCCTGACGCGTAGCGGGGTGTCCCACTGTCTGGCTGGATGGAGTGCATTGCGCCACTGGACGGCGCGTCATATGGGATATGTTTCGTGGTGGATGAGGTATGTGCCATCGATACTTGGTTGATGTAACCATCTCATGGCGCTCCCAGGATGACAGGGATTTTATCACAGGCTGAAGCCTGGCTGTTGTTCACCCTGCACTGTGAGACGCATCTGGAGTTGTTCCAAAGGTGATTTTCCTTTTTATTTACATTGTAATGGCTTGGCAGTACAGTTGAAATGTCATTCCTCCTAAAGAGTTTGATGGTGTACATTACGTATATTACAGCTGTGACACCCTGTTCAGCTGTGCTGTGTCGCGCTGAGCCCCTGAAACGCAGTGAAGCGTGACATGGTGCCTCTGCTCGTGGTGTTGCAGCTATGATGATCATGATATTTCATATGCATTATCTAACCCATGGGAGGGAATGGCAGTGTGTCTCTAATATACAATAGTGTTCAGAATACAAGTAGTGCTATGTGACTAAAAAGATTAATCCAGGTTTTGAGTATATTTCTTATTGTTACATGGGAAACAAGGTACCAGTAGATTCAGTAGTCTCACAAATCCAACAAAACCAAGCATTCATGATATGCACACTCTTAAGGCTATGAAATTGGGCTATTAGTTAAAAAAAAAAAGTAGAAAAGGGGGTGTTCACAATAATAGTAGCATCTGCTGTTGACGCTACAAACTCAAAACTATTATGTTCAAACTGCTTTTTTAGCAATCCTGTGAATCACTAAACTAGTATTTTGTTGGTTTGAAACCAAGATTTTGCTCATTTACTAGTGTGCTTGGGGTCATTGTCTTGTTGAAACGCCCATTTCAAGGGCATGTCCTCTTCAGCATAAGGCAACATGACCTCAAGTATTTTGACATATCCAAACTGATCCATGATACCTAGCCCAACACCATAGTAGGAGAAACATGCCCATATCATGATGCTTGCACCACCATGCTTCACTGTCTTCACTGTGAACTGTGGCTTGAATTCAGAGTTTGGGGGTCGTCTCACAAACTGTCTGCGGCCCTTGGACCCAAAAAGAACAATTTTAATCTCATCAGTCCACAAAATATTCCTCCATTTCTCTTTAGGCCAGTTGATGTGTTCTTTGGAAAATTGTAACCTCTTCTGCACGTCTTTTATTTAACAGAGGGACTTTGCGAGAGATTCTTGCAAATAAATTAGCTTCACACAGGTGTCTTCTAACTGTCACAGCACTTACAGGTAACTCCAGACTGTCTTTGATCATCCTGGAGCTGATCAATGGGTGAGCCTTTGCCATTCTGGTTATTCTTCTATCCATTTTGATGGTTGTTTTCCATTTTCTTCCATGCGTCTGTTTTGTTTTGTCCATTTTAAAGCATTGGAGATCATTGTAGATGAACAGCCTATAATTTTTTGCACCTGCGTATAAGTTTTCTCCTCTCCAATCAACTTTTTAATCAAACTACACTGTTCTTCTGAACAATGTCTTGAACATCCCATTTTCCTCAGGCTTTCAAAGACAAAAGCATGTTCAACAGGTGCTGGCTTCATCCTTAAATAGGGGACGCCTGATTCACACCTGTTTGTTCCACAAAATTGACAAACTCACTGACTGAATGCCACACTACTATTATTGTGAACACCCCCTTTTCTACTTTTTTGTTTTTTCTTTTTTTACTTACTAATAGCCCAATTTCATAGCCTTAAGAGTGTGCATATCATGAATGCTTGGTCTTGTTGGATTTGTGAGAATCTACTGAATCTACTGGTACCATGTTTCCCATGTAACAATAAAAAATATACTCAAAACCTGGATTAATCTTTTTTGTCACATAGCACTATTATTCTGAGCACTACTGTAAGGTACATTATGGATATACTACCCCATTCAGATGTGCGGGAAGCCAGTGCACAGTGGATCAGAAATGTTTTGTGGCAGCTTAAACACATTATGCATAGGTTTAGGTCATTCTGTTGTGGATTTAATAGAGCAAGTTATTGTTTATAAGGCTGTGTTATTTATTTCTCCCCAAGTGTAATTTACAGGTGTTTAAAATCAATGTTATAATTTTTGATTCAGTGTGTCCCAGACACTATTTCACGGGGCACAGTGAATCAACAATTCTAAATCAACAATTTCTTCAAAATTATTAAATATATGCTGATGCGTATACAAGCTATAATCCAGCAAACCAGCTATGTAATGTGTGATTTCTGTTCAAATGTGAAAACAGCTGTTTTTATACACAAATTATAGAAATAATTCATGGAAAAAATAAATGTATAAGCTTCAACAAATAATATTTGTCATCCACTTGATACTGGGACTTAGTAAATCACTTTCTAGACTGATTCATTGTGCCCCGGGTGCATGTGACATACACGGGTCATGTTATCAAATAGTTGATAGCCTGGAGAAGACATAACACATGCTCATCAGTTGGACGGGGTAGTCTTCTAACTAATAATTTCTTGGGCCACCTTTCCTCTGTTGTGAGAAATAAATACACACTGACATCCACAAACTTTACTTTTGATAGGAAGAAAAACTGACTTCACTTGCCACTTAGTTTTACCCTTAATGTATGCAAAAACAATACATGAATTTATAAGGGGAATGTCTTTAGACATAAAAATGTCATAACCGCTGCAAATATATATGTCGTTCAGCAAATATAGTGAGTGATTCACCATGCCCCGGTTTCCCTTACGCACTGTTCTACAGCTCTGAGACACATTGAGTCACAGTGACACACGGTGCTTACAGTTTGATTGCGCAATGTTCACATTTAGTTCACAAGATGAATGCGTGCCAGACATTTCCTTTGCGCACCCCAAACAGGATCCAGTAGAGGTGCACATACAGCTCATCCGTGGCACATTTGGGACATGCCTGCAGGGTTTGATATGCCTGACCATGGCAGATTTCTCTCAGACGTGATCAGACTGTTTCGAATGCTGTTGTGACGCCATCAGAATATTTAGAATGCAATCGGACTGTGGTCAGACTGCACTTCGACTCCTGTTAGAGCTTTTTCCACCTCGAATGCACCTCAAGGCTTGGGAGCATGTGCTCTACATTCGGGCTGGCCGCACAACTGTGACCAACTGTTTGGAATGCACTCAGACTGCTGTCGGAGGTTTTCGAGAGCGCCTTGGTTTTGGCTGAATCGACATCAAATTTTCATTCGGGTGGCATTCTGGCTCATTCAGCCTCTAATGTGACGGGGGTGTAACCAATCTTCTTGAATGTGATGCACAGCAATAATATACTAGCGTAGCCCATAATCCGGCTTGTCCTTTTTGCTAACATTCAACAGCAGGAGCTTCGCTGTCTGAGTGGTTGCTGTCTCCCCATTGTGACTGAAGGCAGGATGACCGTACACCTCTGCTGTTGTCCTGATAAACAACCTCTCCCCCACCCCCCTGACCTTACACACATATTTGCACTTCTGATCAAATCACGTGTCTACAGAACATTACTGCACCCGTTGTTTCTTGCATAATAAATTTTACAAGGAAATTATAAACCACATTTATGCAACAACCAACATTCCCTAATTGAGTGGGTGAACTTTCCCTTTAAAGGTACATCAGCACGCTCTCAACTCCTACAGTGCAATAATACTCTGAACTAACAACTGTTACAGTATGTAGAAAATAATAAATTAAAAAATAGAGGCTCCTTTTAATTGCATAATACAGTAGTGTTCAGAATAATAGTAGTGCTATGTGACTAAAAAGATTAATCCAGGTTTTGAGTATATTTCTTATTGTTACATTGGAAACAAGGTACAAGTAGATTCAGTAGAGTCTCACAAATCCAACAAGACCAAGCATTCATGATATGCACACTCTTAAGGCTATGAAATCGGGCTATTACTAAAAAAAAAAAAGTAGAAAAGGGGGTGTTCACAATAATAGTAGCATCTGCTGTTGACGTTACAAACTCAAAACTATTATGTTCAAACTGCTTTTTAGCAATCCTGTGAATCACTAAACTAGTACTTAATTGTTTAACCAGTTTTTCTTGATTTCTTCACATCTGCGACGCATGGGGTCAACCAACTTGTGGCACCTTTCAGCTGTTATTCCACTCCAAGATTCTTTAACAACATTCCACAATTCAGTCACATTTCTTGGTTTTGCTTCAGAAACAGCTTTTTTGATGTCACTCCACAAGTTCTCACTTGGATTTAGGTCCAGGGATTGGGCAGGCCACTCCAAAACATTAATTTAGTTGGTTTGGAACCAAGATTTTGCTCGTTTACTAGTGTGCTCGGGGTCATTGTCTTGTTGAAACACCCATTTCAAGGGCATGTCCTCTTCAGCATAAGGCAACATGACCTCTTCAAGTATTTTGACATATCCAAACTGATCCATGATACCTGGTATGCGATATATAGGCCCAACACCATAGTAGGAGAAACATGCCCATATCATGATGCTTGCACCACCATGCTTCACTGTCTTCACTGTGAACTGTGGCTTGAATTCAGAGTTTGGGGGTCGTCTCACAAACTGTCTGCGGCCCTTGGACCCAAAAAGAATAATTTTACTTTCATCAGTCCACAAAATATTCCTGCATTTCTCTTTAGGCCAGTTGATGTGTTCTTTGGCAAATTGTAACCTCTTCTCCACGTCTTTTATTTAACAGAGGGACTTTGCGGGGGATTCTTGCAAATAAATTAGCTTCACACAGGCGTCTTCTGTCACAGCACTTACAGGTAACTCCAGACTGTCTTTGATCATCCTGGAGCTGATCAATGGGTGAGCCTTTGCCATTCTGGTTATTCTTCTATCCATTTAGATGGTTGTTTTCCATTTTCTTCCACGTTTTTTTTTTGGTCCATTTTAAAGCATTGGAGATCATTGTAGATGAACAGCCTATAATTTTTTGCACCTGTGTATAAGTTTTACCCTCTCAATCAACTTTTTAATCAAACGACGCTGTTCTTCTGAACAATGTCTTGAACGTCCCATTTTCCTCAGGCTTTCAAAGAGAAAAGCATGTTCAACAGGTGCTGGCTTCATCCTTAAATAGGGGACACCTGATTCACACCCGTTTGTTCCACAAAATTGACAAACTCACTGACCGAATGCCACACTATTATTGTACTTTTTTTTTTTTTTTACTAATAGCCATAAGAGTGTGCATATCATGAATGCTTGGTCTTGTTGGATTTGTGAGAATCTACTGGTACCATGTTTCCCATGTAACAATAAGAAATATACTCTAAACCTGAATTAATCTTTTTTTGTCACAACACTATTATTCTGAACACTATGTTTCTTTTCCCTTTCCTGTCATTTTAAATGCTCCTGTGGTTGTTTTGCACCATATTTTTTAATATGCTTTTGTCATTGGAGTTTTAATATTTTAAATTGGATTTTTTAAAAAGTTACTGTAAATAGGCTTAAGTCATTGGTATTTCAAAGGAAGTTGTCATTTCTGTACTTTTGTAAAAGTGCTGCTTTGGTGTCTGACTTGTTTTTTCCTCACATGAATGTTTGGGGGTAATGAATAGGTCATGATCCAGAGCGAGTGTGTACAGCAATGTGCACGCAGGGGAAATGCAGTTTCACATATTTACTCTGGTAACTGCATTAATAATAAACCTCATCAAGTTTAACTTAAAGATGTTTTGACTTTACTGTGTGCAGTCATTTATTGGTCGTTTTGGGGACACTGCTGTTACTAAGAGGTGCTCCTCGATATTCATCCCAAATTAAACAATGCTTTTCCTAAATCCTCTGTACATCGCCACAATGGAGTTAAAATGAAACAAACTGAAAGATTGACCTTGAGCTGTTTTAAGTATTAGTTTTCAGTTTATTTTTATGTAGGTGGGGGTGAGGTGGCGGCCGTTCCCCTCATGTTCATGATTTTAGGGGTACTGTATAATCTCACCTTGATTTAATACTACTAAATGTTTAATATTGCAAATATTAATACACAGTTCTTGCATTTATGCCTGGAACAATCTTGTAATATTGAGACACCCACTTTAATGAACAGAGCAAATTACAACTTTAACCTGTGCTTGCAAGCAGAAAGTACATCCTTCTGGCAAACTTTAGCATCTTAAAACTGTAAAACTATTAATCTAAAAATTTGTACATTAATACTGAGAGGTCAAAGCTCAGCATACAAAAAAAAAAAAAAACCCTGACTTTTATTTCACTGCTGTTACAGAAGGCACATGGAAAACCTGAGCCTAGACTGGATCCGTTTTCCTGTTTTACAATCCTCCAACATGAAGCTGTTAATGGGGACACAGTCAAATGTCCCATCAAACATTTCTACACATCCACAGAAATACATAATTCCTTCAGTGCTGTCAGAGTTGTCTTGGTGGCTTCTCTGACTAGTCTCCATTCAGCAGTCACGTCTTGGAAAGCTGCCTTGACACAGACTTGCCATACAGTAAACCGTTTAATGATTAGTTATCATTGAAGTCCAAGACATTCAGTGATGTGGAAGTGTTTGTATCCATTCTCTAACTTCAGAAAAAAACCCAGCTGTAAGTGATTTAATACTAAATTGGCCTCATCTCAAAATGTGTTGTAGAAATTTAGATTTTCCGTATGGTCCCAACCTTTTCTGCTTTGCATACAATGGATCTTGGGCAATTGCCAAGTAAGCCATGTTCCTGCTTTTTTTTTTTTCCTGTGCAAGTGATGCCGGTGCTGATCCTTCAGTTTGATAATGTGGCAACTTCCACTATTCAACCTTTGCACTGTAGCAATGATAGAAGCAAACACTAAACTTCAGGTTTTAAATCTTTTATTTTATGCAAAAACAAGACTGAATACAGATGAGGCCTGGACTCAGGCAAAAGAAACTGAAGTCCTCTCTCCATGCAGCGTTGCACGTGAGCAGAACCCAACCCATAGCTTCCAAAACCGACCCCATAATGGAATGTACCACTGCCATGTTGACACACTGAACCACTCCATCTTAGAACTCAGTGCAACAGGATTTTATTTAAATGTTTGTTTTTTTTTTTTTTTATAAACGAACGTGTGGTCACTGAACCTACAGCAGAAACAGATTTTCTTTAAAATGTCTTATTACGGACTCGTCCTCTGGACACGACACTGGTCCACCACACAACATGAATAACTTACTGGAGTTAAGGATGAACAAACTGAACCATGATGTTGAGGATTACAGATCTGGGGACGTCTTAATCTACTTCTTCCATGCGTGATGTGTCTTCATCACCCTCACCTTCTAGAGGAGGGATCTCTTCTTGGACACCTGCAGTGCTGATCTCTTCTACAGGAAGATCGTCATCATCAATACCTAATGAAGAATTCAAAGAATTTGTATTGGTGTGTTTCATTTGGAACAACTTAAAACCTCTGAGCAAAGAGAATCTTACCCAGCCCAAGTTTGATCATTCTGTAGATGCGGTTTGCGTGCGTCTGTGGATCGTCCAGGGAGAAGCCAGAAGACAGCAGGGCGGTTTCGTAGAGGAGGATGACGAGGTCCTTCACAGCCTTGTCGTTCTTGTCAGCCTCACACTTCTGTCTGAGTGTTTCCACAATGGGGTGATCTGGGTTGATCTCCAGGTGCTTCTTGGCCATCATGTAGCCCATGGTGGAGTTGTCCCTGAGTGCCTGGGCCTTCATGATTCTCTCCATGTTGGCCGTCCAGCCGTAGTTACTTGTCACAATGCAGCAGGGTGATATTACCAGTCTGACAGATACGGTCACCTGAAGATTTAAAGCAATACATGTTGGATACAAGGCCAAATGGAAGATTTAGGAAAACCACATATGCACAGCCATCATTAGAACATCACAGGAACAATAAGAATGCAGCTTAAACACACAGTTCTTAAGACACACACCCCCCACCCCATTTTGGAAAAATATCTAGAGTTTTTGAAAATGGTAATTAAAGTACGTTTTTATGGGCAGCCTCAGTTCCTGCCCACTTTCAGGACCAGACTAAGCTTTTCTAAGAGCATCTTTGGTCCCAGCAGAAAAGCACCAACATTTCTGCAGAGGAATTCACCCGTGTAAAAAAAAAAAAAAAAAAAAACACGGGATAAACTGTTCTGCTAACAATGCACATGGTGATTTTATAAAGTAGCCCACAAGGAGAGGTGGGTCACTAACTACAGCTATTTTGTGCCAACTACAGTTACAGATGTATTGACATGTAAAATCTACACCCTGAATACAAGTCAGCCTCTTTTTTTTTTTTAGATTCATTTAAAAGAAAGTCTACACCATCTTATATTCAGAAAAATAGGACATGGCTAAAACAAATAGGACAAACAAACAACCCACATTTTGCAATTGTTAGGAAGTGACAACTCCAAACAAACCACAGCGCATTAGACTACCTCAAACATTTATAAAAGAACTCACCAGAACACAAGGTATGATCAGTTCAGTACCTGTTCCCAGATAAACAACCATCAGCTACTGCAAAAAACTGGCGACACAGTATATCATGGGCAAGGAAGAAGCAGCTCTTTAGGAGCACTGACCTTCTCAACTTTCTTATCCAAGATCTCCTTCATGAGCTTGCAGAGGCTTTCAAATTTGGCTTTATCCTCCTCCATCTTTTTCTTCTCCTCCTCTTCCTCTGGGAGCTCCAGACCCTCTTTGGTGACAGAGACCAGGTTCTTTCCGTCAAACTCCTTCAGCTGCTGGACACAGTACTCGTCGATGGGCTCAGTCATGTACAGCACCTCGAAGCCACGCTTGCGGACGCGCTCCACAAAAGCGGAGTTAGCCACCTGGTCTTTGCTCTCGCCTGGAAAAGTGAAGGTGGTGTTATGTTAATGCCACGTGGGATAATGTCACAGCATCCTAACAATAATCTGATCCACGAGTCACACACACCAGTGATGTAGTAGATGGACTTCTGGTTGTCCTTCATGCGGGCCACATATTCTGTGAGTGATGTGTGTTCATCTCCAGACTGGGAGCTGTGGTACCGCAGCAGCTCAGACAGCTTCTTACGGTTCTGAGAGTCCTCATGGATACCCAGCTACAGACAACCAATAAATGCACAATTGTTACACATTAGTCAAAAACCCACACAAGCCTGAAGGTTTTCCTGGGAGTCTCACAGCAGCACACTGCAGACACCAGTTAAGCTAACACGTCATGACAAATTACACATCTGCCCCTAGAAGGTGGAAAATGTCAAGCTCATGTCTTGCCAGTTCCAGTCTCTGTGGGTCCAGCTGCCACAGATCTAAATGTTTAATAGATTATGTGAGCAGTAAGCGCCTTAATTTCCTCTGTGAGGTATACATGATTAGACTGAGCAGTTATTTTAAGTATTGACACCATCCAAGTGGACTCTGGATATACATTTTGATTTAGCGTCACTTATACGCGCGTCAATTTCATTTGCTTCATATGGGGTTTACTTGGACTCCAGTTTCATATAATGGCACCTGGCTGGACTCCAAAGCAAAATTTTGGAACTTTGTTTCAATTTTTTATAGCCATTTCAGTACAGTGCCGTTATTAATGATGTCTTCAGACCAACTGCTGCAAGCAGGGTTAGGTCTTGAATTACCATTATTTTCTTGTTCTCTTGAAAACTCACATTTGGGGGCCAAAATAAATAAAACACAACAACAACACACACACACACACACACCAAGACGTCATGGTGGGGTACCTTCATGTTCTTGGAGAAGGCTTCATAGAATTTCTTGTAGTTGTCCTTGTCCTCTGCCAGTTCAGCAAAGAGCTCCAGACACTTCTTGACGATATTCTTCCGAATGACCTTGAGGATCTTGCTCTGCTGCAGCATTTCTCTGGAGATGTTGAGGGGCAGGTCCTCAGAGTCCACCACACCACGTACAAAGTCTGCAGGTCAACACAAAAGACGTATTCTTGACAAAATGGTTCCGATTTCACAAATGCATCACAACAGGTCGGCGCTGTGCGGTTCTTACTCAGGTACTCTGGGATGAGCTCCTCACAGTTGTCCATGATAAACACTCTCCTGACATAAAGCTTGATATTATTCTTCTTTTTCTTGTTCTCAAAGAGGTCAAAGGGTGCACGGCGAGGAATAAAGAGCAGTGCCCGGAACTCAAGCTGACCTTCTACTGAGAAGTGCTGGAGGGGAGAGAGAAACAGACATTACACAACTCTGAATTTAGAATGAGGTCAGGATGACATTTTGCCCATTTTAGTAAAGATGCCTACTTTCACATAGTTTGTTAGTTACCTTTACAGCAAGGTGATCCTCCCAGTCATTAGTCAAGCTCTTGTAGAACTCTCCGTATTCCTCGTTGGTAATGTCATCAGGATTCCTGGTCCAGATGGGCTTCGTCTTGTTCAGCTCCTCCTCGTCAATGTACTTCTCCTTGATCTTCTTCTTCTTCTTTTTGTCTTTGTCCTTTGAGTCCTCTTCTTCATCTGACCCGACATCTTCAATGTTGGGCTTGTCCTCACCATCCTCCTCTATTTTCTCTTCTTCTGCCTCATCATCACTGATCTCCTTATCGCGCTCCTTCTCCACCTACCAATCAAAATGGTATGATTTTTCAAACTTCTGAATAATTTATTTTGGATTTATTGAAGGGCACACAGCCAACACTTACAAAGAGGGTGATGGGGTAGCCAATGAACTGGGAGTGCTTCTTTACTATTTCCTTGATCCTCTTCTCCTCAACGTACTCAGTCTGGTCCTCTTTCAGATACAGGATAATCTTTGTTCCACGACCAATAGGTTCTCCTGTGCAAACAATGTCACAACCATGAATATAACTCATCCAGAAGTGATGCAGTGACGCAACTGTCCTCTGGTAAGTAGCTTGCAAATGCAAAAGATAAACTGTAAAAACTTTAGAGCATATATATGCACCAAGGTCCAGTAATGTAAGAGTCCTCATCCTTCAGAGATGAAGGCTAACAGAGTCTGCTGTTAGCCCAGTCCCCTGCAATTAGGCCTTCGTAATAAAGCAGTTTACTGTGCCTCAAGTGCAGCTGCTGATCGTCTGACATCTAGTACATTCAGGAGAACAAGTTATCCGCAGTAGCTCAAGGACCAGTCATCCGCTGCTCTCATCAATAACAATAAACCTACATGGTAACATTTTCTTCTCCCCAATGCGTCCAAAAGCTGCACAAAGTAGTTTCTTGGAACCTGGCAGCAGTCATGTAACCCATGTCTGTGATTTATTTCGCATTCATACAAAAGTCCAGTAAAAGGCTTAATTATTCAACGTTGCTGGTATGATTTGAAAATGACTTCAGTTTTTGCCTGCATGCTGCGTGAACGATACACAGCTTTTTTGATATGGCTACAATTTAAGCTAAAATTAAAATACAATGCAGATTTTTTTTAAACTGTCCAGAGCTGTGCAGACAATCACAGCTGTCCACAAAAATAAAAGCGCAACAGACTTTTCACTATTACAGGATGTTTTCTTGTCTCAATGTTTAATCTTTACAGGTAATTTGTGATAAACTGCAGTCCCAAACCACGTACCGCTGCCGAGCTTCACAGTAAATGAGCCTCCAGCAGAAGACTCCCAGGCATACTGCTCATCATCATTGTGTTTGCTGATGACCACCACTTTCTCAGCAACAAGATAGGCAGAGTAGAAACCCACACCAAACTGACCAATCATCGAGATGTCAGCTCCAGCCTAGAAGGAAGAAACAATATATAATGACTCTGTGTGGCATTACTAGGGTGTATGTGCACACATCTTCATAATGAAATCTGTTTTAAAATCCAAATTTACTAATGTATACATGTGGCCACTGCACATGCCTATGGTTCAAGGTAACAAAAGTAACTAAGTAACTGCGCGGTGGGTCCTTGTTTTCATCCTGTAAATCTCTACAGTACCTGCAGGGCTTCCATGAAGGCCTTTGTGCCAGACTTTGCGATGGTACCCAGGTTGTTAATCAGGTCAGTTTTCGTCATGCCAATTCCAGTGTCAATTAGAGTCAGTGTGCGGTCAGCTTTGTTAGGAATGATATCGATCTTCAGATCCCTGCCGCTGTCCAACTTGGAAGGATCAGTCAGACTTTCATAGCGAATTTTGTCCAAAGCCTGTAAAAACAGCCATCCACTGATTAGGTAGGGACAATAAATAAAAAAAAAAAAAAAAAAAAAAAAAAAAGCAGAAGCATGTTACTTTTTCAAGTAATCAAGTCATATCATAAATAAATGTACTGTTGGCAGATATTTTTGGGCATGAGTTGTACACAGTTTGTGACATGGACTTGGGGGACTTCTGGAATGGGTTAAATTTCAAGACTTCTCATGTGTTTAACAAAGACACTATCCCTAAACCACTTACAGTAACTCCCAAGGTTACCAGGCATTTGAGTAGCAGGTTTAGAGCCTCATTCTGGCACCAGATTTGGGATTGGGGAAGGAGAGAATAAATATAATAAAGTTTGATTTGTGATCTGTTTATTTATATGTTGTGTTAATCTCACTGAAAATACTTGTAAATTGTAGATTACAAAAAGAGCAAGAACAGCACAGCCTTCAGTCATCAGTTGTTATGGGTACCAGACTTTAAGATGAGACTTTATTGATCTCACAATGGAGAAATTCACAATGTACCACAGTAACAGAGAAATTAAATCTGAAGACTGATAAAAGAGGAGATATCCAGGAGCCATCTTGGGGAGAAGTCAGTCTTGCTCTTTCCCTATTGGTTGGGAGTCAGGTACTACCATCTTAAGCTAAAACTCAGAAATATGCAAAGTCGGAAACACTGGCAGGAACCTTGAATACAGAGATCTTCAACATCACTTCCTCCCCCTTCCAAAAAACATGCAGGTTAGATTAAGTGGACATTTTACATTTGCCTATATGTGGCTCCGCAATTGAATGGCATCCTGTCCCTGCCTCTGGACATACGACTGCTGAGACAGGCTCCATCCCCACCCTCAATGATCCATATTTAGAGTAAGCGGTATAGAAAATGAATCAATGTAGCATTTGATGGAAGGCTTAGCTATATCTGAAGGGTCCTGACTTCAGTCATGGACCATGGTGTTGTTCTCAGTACAGTGGTGGGTTACAAACATGTGACAAACTCCACCTCCTAAGACAGAACAAAACTTTCGTAGAAAGTTGTTTGATGTCATTTCCCGAGCAAACAGACTGAATTCACAATTTCTAGTGTGCAATTGAACACAACATCCAGAGTTTCATTTTGCTCTTTTAAAACCCCAGTACATCCATGATAGTGTCACAAACCCTAAAGGATGAAAAACAGAAGAACACTGTTGGAAACTTACATCAGAGGCATTGGAGATCAACTCCCTGAGGAAGATCTCTTTGTTGGAATAGAAGGTGTTTATGATCAGGGACATGAGCTGAGCGATCTCTGCCTGAAAGGCAAAGGTCTCAGCCTCCTCTTGGTGCACTTCTTCAGGCATCTGCACACAAAGGAACATGTCAATTGACAAGTACTGAAATAGTCACCTTTCACAGGCTGTGGCTCAGATGCTACAGCTCTTCAAACAGTCACAGTTAAGTGTGATGATGATGTGGGTTTCATTCATCCATCCTCTATGGCCGTGGGCGGAAACTGTTTCATAACATCACAATCCAACATGGTGCCAACAGACAATGGCTTCTGCAAACACGTGCCCACAATCGGCAACGTGCTAAGAACGTCTAAAAACCACAGTGAAGATAATCTTATTTAAAAATAAATAAAAAGTGACTGCGTACAATTAATGTTTGTCTCAATCAGGTACTGCGTCGTTTCCCGAGAGCTAAATGAAGCAATACAAGCTTCAACAACACCTGCTTCGATCCCGACAGCCGTGCTGCGATCAAAGCATCGCTACCTGTTATTTCCCTGAAAAGTAAGCGATATTGTAGTTTATTATGCGAGAACATTAATACACGACGAGCAAACAACTTGTGATGGTTTCTGTCCTAGACGCATATATTTGAACGAAAAAAAAAATAAACACATCGTGTCCCGCATTTTATAAAATTGATTTCCATACCTTGTGTGTTCCGCTGACTTATATATATATATATATATATATATATATCTTGAATGAAATGCAACCAACGTCTTGTCCCTACTGCTCTCTGACGCAGTGAAATAGGGAAAAGGACTTCCTTATGACAGACCAGAATCTTTATATGATGCAGCGTGCGGTCATATCCATCCGCATCCTGCCGCTAAAACTAGCCCTTTGATAAATGAAGGATTTAGATTTAAAAGAAAACAAAAATTGTGATCCATGGACAAAAACGTGGAGGAGTATGTTAATTCTTTTTTTTTTTTTAATGATATAATTTGTTTCACAGGTGAAAAGAACTGGAGAAAATGGAACTATTATAAGACTTTATCCCATATGCGCCAGTAATCAGTTAAAAAGCCCCATATGTTATTTTAAAAATAAATTAAGCTTTCTTCAGCATTTTATAGCACAATACTTTATTTCAACCTGGCTGCCAAAGGACTTTTGGTTTCTTTAAATAACTTAAAACATATTGAGAGAACAGTTTTTGTCACAGAGGCATGAATTTATTCGCTGTGGTAGGAAACATTTCGAATTTCAACCACAGGTACAGTACTTGATTCGTAGTAAATTCACAAAGTTCGGATCTTTATAACTTGATGGAGGAATATTAACATCCAAGTATGTGTGCTTCGATTGTTCTAGCGCCTTCCACCAAGCTCCCTGCCCCGCCCTCGCTTAAAAGTGACGTCACTGGCGGCCACGAGGCTTTCGAAACTTTGAATCAATTGCTTCAGAAAATACCTCGATAGCGGCATCAAGTGTATGTATGTATATATAAAAAAAGGCCTGCCATATTCAAGATGATAGAATTCACAACAGAATCAAATGAGCCAGGGGCAAAAAATATCTAAAATAATAAATAATGAATATAAATAAATAATAAATATAAAAATTACAGAATAGCAAATAGGAAAATAAATAAAGAGCACCAACGAAGAGAAGAAATAAATAACGACAATGAAAAGAAGAAAGAAAACAAGTGGTCAATCAAAAATGAAGGTGCTATTGGCCTTAAAAAACATTTTACTTATTTTGAAAATTTTATATATGATGTTATTTATCATTTAGATCTGTAGCAACTATAGAATCTTTTAAAAAATAAACACCAAATTTGAATGAAAAAGTTGAAAATAATTAACTTGCTGTTCCAAAAATCAGATCCCCCCCCCCCCCCCCCCCATTTAAAGACCAAATTTTATGTTTTCTCTGTTAAAATCTGAATATTTTGAAAATTGGAAAATATCTGACACTGAAAATCCTCTCAGAAAGTCTTGATAAGTTTACAAAATAAAAAAAGATATGTTCTGTGATTTAACTGTCTGAAGTACAGGAGGTACAAATATACAAATACATGTAAATCTTTCATGTAAGATGTCATGACATGGGTAAATCACATTAAACATATAAAGCTAGCCCTTTGGCCTTTTATTTTATTTTCTTCTCTTTAATTTTTTTTTTTTTTTTTTTTTTTTACAGTAAATCCGCTGTTGCACACTCCAGTACGGTAGATGGCGGTAATGAAACTTTTATGTTGGCTGAGAGTAGGAAGACGAAAGGTTTGGTCACGCTAACGGCATCGTGCTAATCCGACGTCCTATCTTTACGCAAAATCTATTTGATAGTTGTTTTGAAGTCGCATTATATACTTCTTGGGTTGCGGTAAGTAACTATGAACATATTCACGTTTGTTCAAAACACCCAGTTGGCACTCTGAGAGTCCTGTTGGTCAGTAGCAATAATGTTAGCCTCGGTTAGCGTTGTCGGGTGCCTTATCCTTTTGAGCTAGCTAAGATGCTTGCTCTTTAGTACCGATAACTTCAGTTATTTTCGTAAGTTGTAATGTATTGTGTCTTGTTGCATAACACCGCCTGTTTTGTGGCATGAATGCTTCCTGCTCACGTTTATGAAGAGTCAGAAGGTCAAACTGGTCAAACGGGTCGTGTCCCAAACTGGTGATATTTATATTGGAAAGGTTTGTGATGTGTGTCATTGTTCGTCAGTCAGGTCGGTCCGATCAGCACCAGGATGTCCTTCCCCCCTCACTTAAACCGGCCCCTGCTGCCTCCTCCAGGGATCCCCCCTCAGTATGCTGGCTTCCCCTCAGGTAAGTGTCCCAGTGTACTACAATTAAAAGTGAAGCATTGCAGGCACGCAGGGCTTTAAGAAGTTAAAGGTGTGTTCCCTTTTGATTTTCCACCCTATTGCCAACATTCATGTGTGATTATATAATTGTGAAAGAGCACAACACAGACACACTCACACTCGTCTTCACCCGCTTGTCCGATATCTGGTCACAGGGGCTGGTGCCTATTCCATCAGTCACAGGGCATGAGGCAGAGTACATCCTGGACAGGATGCCAGTCTGTTGCAGGGCCACATATAGACAAACAAACAGTTTCCACTTTACCTAACCTGCATGTCTTTGAATGTGGGAGGGAACCCATGGAGAGAACATGCAAACTCCACACAGAAAGGCCACAGATGGGAAGTGATCCCATGACCTTCTCACTGTGAGGCAACAGTGTTGACCACTAAGCCACTGTGCTACCCTGAAAGAGCACAATTTAAATGAAATCACTCAGTGCACCCCTCTGTCATCTGCATGGTTTAAAAAGCAGACATCACCCCCCAACTCAGAGAGGTGGCTGTCACTGCGAGATGTTTATTGTATATATGTTATAATGGTTAAATGGCTATCGAATGAATTCCTTTTATAAATGTTTGGAGAATGATAAATCTCTCATTGTGAGTTTAAGCCTACTGCTATACTGCTTTTTTCTATTCTATTGCATTCTCATGGATGTAAATCACTGTAAAATTGATTATCAGGTAAAATAAATACTTAAGTGTTATGCAGATATGGTTTAAATAATTATGTTCTGTCAGTAGCAGACCTTTGCGCTGAAACCTGCACATTGCTCCTGAAGTGCTCATTATCACAGTATTTAACCATGTAAAACTTAAATATGAAGGTTTCATTGAGTTTTAAATTTAAAGGATCCAATTTGAAAATAAAATATTCGGTATTAAGCTCTTAATCAAGTGCGATAATTATTAAATGTGTAAAAACATGAAATTCTTATGTTCATATTGGATCCCATGCAAAAACTGTAAACTCTGATTTTCTACTTTCAGTAAAGAAAGAAAAAATACATTACTAAAACTGATTTAAAAAATACACTCACTGATTTCTTTAGGCAAATGAAGGAAAGGCATTGTAATTGAAGCTAGTTTTGACACCTGTGTGAACAGACCTGTGAGTAGTTTCATACTTGTCCAACAGGTAGCCAGAACAAACTTCATGTAAAATTTGTCCAGATAATATGTTCTTCGCAACACGATCTCCAATTTTCCTATGTTTATTAGCTTTGTCTGTTTGTATTTGTTTACTTTTATCAGTTTAGATTGATTTTTAGAGCCCAGTTAAAATTGTGCTTCCTGCAATTTGAAAATCATGCTCTTTGCTCTTGTTTTTGAAAACTGTTGTAGCTCTGCATTTGTTTCTGGACTGCTTGAAATAAGGTGCTCTTTCAGAGTTGATGTACATTTCCTGTTGCAGGAGCCCCAATGATCCCAGTTCACATGGGCATCATGGCCCCCGCTCCTGCTGTGATGGTACCTTCTGTGCCGGTCGTCAGTAAGCCACCGATGCCGAAGAAAGACATCGCTGCCCTACGAGCTCGAGATGACGAGAGCAGTGGCCCCACCACCACCGTGTTCGTGGGGAATATATCGGAGAAGGCTTCAGACATGTTGATCAGACAACTGCTGGCGGTAAGAGGAGTTTAAGGTCAAGGAAAAGTTGCTCTGAAAAACAGTTTTACAATTTTACAACAGTTCTAAAATTTGTTAAGGTTGTTTTTCATGCAGAGCAATGATGTAAATAGAGCCTTGCAAATAACAAAATTTGAGGAGCAAAATAACATTGGTTGATTATTGTTGTTAAATGTATGAATTGCAGCATTTCTGTAATTGTATTCTAGATTGAGCACTAAGTATTTTTTTGTCGCCCCCCCCCCCCCTTTTTTTTTCTTCTTAGAAATGCGGAATTGTTCTGAGCTGGAAGAGAGTCCAAGGAGCATCTGGCAAGCTCCAAGGTATTTCCGATAGTACTCATGAATCACCATTGGAAATGCTAAAAGCTTTAAATTTCCAGAATATTTTGGCTGTATACGACCCAGCTGTTGTTATGTCTATATATTAAACAACAGTTACAGATTAAAATGTACCAGTTTATTAGTGACTGGCATTGTGCACGCTGACAGCCATGGTAGTTGTGGCGTTCAGCCTGAATTATTGAAGGAAATTAATTTTTGTCTCCCACTGGTCAGCAGAAGGATGTAGAATTGGGTTTCATCTGTGTGTAGAGTAGGTACCTGAGTGGATAAGGAGCTGGTCTCATGCTACCTGTCCGTGTACTTGGAAAAGACACTTAATCTACATGGCCTCAGGCCTGCATTGGACTGGCGTCCCATCCAGTGGGAGCTGCAGAGTCTCTTCCGATTGAGGCTATGGAAACTGGAGATAAGCACTGACTCCAACTGGCCTCAGGGCCTATATAGAAGAATCACATTAAGAGACATTAACAGCGTCGGTTTTGGCTCTGGTTTGGACATAAACATTAAAATGCCTGTCTGGTGTAGTCACTGTTCTGTCAGACACGCGTCTGGTTTGGACAGAAATATGAGCCCCAAACTGCAATTTACATATATTTACATATTTTTCCCTCAGCCCCAACCAGTCTCAGCAGAAGACTGCCCCTCCCTGAGCCTGGTTCTGCTGGAGGTTTCTTCCTGTTAAAAGGGAGTTTTTCCTTCCCACTGTAGCCAAGTGCTTGCTCACAGGGGGTCGTTTTGACCGTTGGGGTTTTTCATAATTATTGTATGGCCTTGCCTTACAATATAAAGCACCTTGGGGCAACTGTTTGTTGTGATTTGGCGCTATATAAAAAAAAAGTTGATTGATATACTAATCTACCTCCACGTTTCTATGTCGGTCTGTTGCAGCCTTTGGTTTTTGTGAATACAAAGAGCCAGAGTCCACGCTGCGAGCACTGCGGCTGCTTCATGACCTGCAAATTGGAGACAAAAATCTGCTGGTGAAGGTGGACGCCAAGACAAAAGCTCAGCTGGATGAATGGAAGGCAAAAAAGAAGACTGCTAATGAGGTATGAAGCTTTCTGAAGTGTACATGTTGGGTGGTCGGTCTTCTTCCTGTGATCAAATGAGATTCGCGCAATTGTTAACCCCCCCCCCCCCCCCCCCGTTTTTTTTTTTTTTGTTTTTTTTGCTGTAGAAAGAGAAAGCTGAAGATGGAGCAGATGATGAAGAAGTGCTGGATGAAGAGACTAAGAAGAAAGATCAGATTGTAAAGGGAGCTATCGATGGGTTGATGCGAGAATATGCCGCAGAGCTCAATGCGCCACAGGATGATGAGTCCCAACGAAAAAAGAGAAGGAAAGAGAAAAAAGAAGAGGTATTCCACCCTTTGCTTTTCTGCTGTGGAAACATGAAATACGAGCATTATTCTTTAAGGCAGATAATGGACGCGCTCCCCCCATTTTCCCCTTCTTATAGGATGACATTAACACTATTGACATGGAGGAGGACAAGAGAGACCTGATTTCCAGAGAGATTAGTAAATTTCGTGACACCCACAAGGTACAGTGGCTCTTTTGGTCTTCTAGCTGACATTCCAGGGTTTGGGCAGCAGCAGCTCACATAGTTTGCACATTTAATGATAGCTGACACATTTGTCCAGCTTTTCTTGGGTTCACTAACAAATTATAAATTGGTTACTTAAAATCAGTTGGTCATACTTAAAGTTCGTACAACCTAGAATCTAAATTCGATCTGCACATGAAGTTCTCCTCATACAAATACACAGATAGCTAGTATTTTTTTTTTTTTTGTCACATTTATCAGACCACCATAGCAAAATCATATAGGTATGACCATTATAGAGCCATTCTTATAATTCTCACAGAAAAATGCATGGAGACAATGTAAAGTTACTTAAAGGCTAATCTATTCATTAAACCCCACCATTATGATAGTGATCATATGGTGACTAAAGCAAGATGAATCTCAGAGCTTTGGAAAAAGTTGCGAGGATAGGATGTAAGTATCAGCCTTCATTTACTATATACATATATTGGGCGCTCCCCCTCTTGAGGACTCACATCGGGGCAACTGTGATGCACTTCAGAATGTTTTCCCAGGACTATGCTGTTTTGTTGAGCAGAGCGGTTAGCGCTGCATAGAGTTCTCTATAGGTCATGTTCTCCTCTGAAGCTGCAGCTTCAGTGAACCTGTGTGAGTCCTCTGTCAGTTATGGTCTGTCTTAATGGTGTTCATGTTCAAACACAGACGCTCTTGTCAATAACTTGGCGTTTATGATGCTAGTGCGGGGGGTGGGGGGCGCCCTCTCCACAGCAGCATGTTGATCTGAAGACTGTCAAGGTACGTGCCGCGTGTTTGTGTTGTCAGTTCTTCTGTCACTTTTCACCAGTCTGTGACTTCATGTTTAGTTCACATAAGCAGGATAATGCAGTGAGTTCACACATCATGTTAAACAGAAACAAACAAGTGTCAGGCCGCTAGAGGAAACGTTACACATTTTTAAATAAGTGAAATTCACAGTCAAATATCTGCTCATTTCCATAACATTTACTATTTGATCCCCACCAAAGTGAATTCACTATCTGCCAGGTGTGATTATAATCTGATAAGGCTTTCTTAAACCTACAGTGTGTAGGATTTAGTCTCGCCTAGTGGTTGCACATTACATTGTGCCATTGCCATTCATCATTTTGTTTCCTCTCACATTTTCACTTCTTTGGTGAAGGGGCCTCATGCTCCCTTGCCTTCTCTTGTGACAACTTATTAACCTGCACTAGCAAACAGCAGATGTACAGGAGAGCAGCCACTGATTTCTGTTTTAGTTATTTGCACGTTATTACACTTATACACACATCATCAATTTCCCTGGTGAAAGTCACTGAGGTGGTCGAACAACTCCACAGTGGCAAGGCCCCGAGGGTTGATGAGATCCGTCCAGAAATGCTGAAGGCTCTGGGTGTGGAGGGACTGTCTTGGATGAGACGTCTCTTCAACATTACGTGGAGGTCTGGGACAGTACCAAAGGACTGGCAGACTGGGGTGGTGGTCCCCATATTTAAAAAAGGAGAGAAGAGAGTGTGTGTGACAGCTACAGGGGCATCATATTACGCAGCCTCCCTGGTAAAATCTACTCCAGGGTGCTGAAAAGGAGGGTTCGGCCAATAGTTGAACCTCAGATTGAAGAGGAACAATGCAGGTTCCATCCTGGTCATGGAACATCCGACCAGCTCTTCACTGTCACAGGGATCCTGGAGGGGGCCTGGGAGTATGTCCATCCAGTCTACATGCGTTTTGTGGACTCGGAGAAGGCGTATGATCAGGTATCCTGGGAGAAACTGTGGGAGGTGCTGCGGGAGTATGGAGTGAGGGGGTCACTTCTCAGGGCCATCCAACCTCTGTACTCAGAAAGCGAGAGCTGTGTTCAGGTCCCTGGCAGTAAGTCGGATTTGTTTCCGGTGGGGGTTGGCCTCCACCAGGGCTGCGCTTCGTTACCAATCCTGTTTGTGATATTCATTGGTGGGCTCAAGGTCTCATCGCTGCTTTTTGCAGATGATGTGATCCTGTTGGCTTCATCGGCCTTTGACCTCCAACACTCACTGGATCAGTTCACAGGGCTGTCATCCGATCGAGGCTATGGAAACCGGAGATAAGCACCGGGGGATGAGGATCAATCTTCGTTCTGATTCTCACCTGTAGTCATGACCGAAAGAACTAGATTGTAGGTACAAGCGGCCAAAATGGGTTTCCTCAGGAGGGTGGCTGGTGTCTCCCTTAGAGATAAGGTGAGAAGCTCAGTCATCAGTGAGGAGCTCAGAGTAGAGCCACTGCTCCTTTGGGTTGAAAGGAGCCAGCTGAGGTGGTTCGGGCATCTGGTAAGGATGTCGCCTGGGTGCCCCCCTATGGAGGTGTTCCAGCACATCCATTTGGGAGGAGACCCTGGTGAAGACCCAGGACTAGTTGAAGAGATTATATCCCCAACAACCGTGCCATTAAATCTCAAGTATCATGAAGAGTAACATGAAGTTTTTCCTTTTATATGCCGCTAGATCAGAAGAGCTGAGTATTATTAAAAGTACTTTCTGTTGAGTCTTGTGGACTTGTTTTACATGCTGGTAGAGATGCTTCAGAGGTAAGTAAAGGAATCCAGAATTCAAAAGTCAGGTTTTAGTAAAGACACACAATTAATATTCAACCCACTCCGACATCTCAAGTTACAGATTTGTAACATAACATCTTTCCTGTGTCATGTTTTTCTTAACTGGAGCTGCATTAGACCCAAGGCTTTTCTAAAACAGTAACTTTAGTCATTCAGCATCTTATAGATGGCTAGAAATATTGGACATTTTTGAAAAGTATAGCAGATAATACCTGCTGAAGACTAAATTACTGGTATCGAGGACCGTGGGCTTGGTGTGTTTGATGTCATTGTTTTCCAACATTAACATGTTGACACTGTTTTCAGTGTTGCCCAACAAAGCCTTGTGTGTAGTCGCTCATGAAGTTGTTTTGTGTGGATGCGTGGGCGTGCGCGTGTGTCTGAGTACCGAGTTGTGAAGAGCTGCTGAAGACTCCTGCAGGGGTAAGACTGCTTCTCCAATTCTACTTATCTGTGCACAAATGTAACTGCTGATGATGTTGATAATGTTGTTTTTAGCCATTCAGTAAAGGTTGTTGATAATGATGCTGATTCTTAAGGAAGACAAAAATCCCATAATGTTTTTCCCTTGTATACCGTGTGACCTGCTTTCCTCCCAGGCCTAACTTAAAGGCTTGTAGGGGCAGCGAAGGGCTGAGTCCATAGTTCAACACCTGTAAGTCACAAACAACTAGTTCAACAAGACTGCCACCTGTTTTCTGTGTTTGTTTGCTTTGTACTGAGAGGACGACTCTTAGAGAGAAAGAACAACAACTTTTTATTGGGAACATGTTCCACAGATCTTTGTGACAGTTGAGGTGGTTTCCACTTGTGCCTTTGCTAAGCTGTAGTTTACATTACATGAACTAACATTCATGTTAGTTGGATGTTAGCGGAGAAGTTGTCTCTCCATGTGAGTGAGAACATCTTGATCATTGCAGGACTCCAGAGTGTATTGAGTTGTAGGATTTCAGCTTCTGTTACAAGCTTTTGTACTGACTAGTAAATTATTGAAGCTTTATAATCTGACGAGTCTGGAAACCACTCGATCTGTGCGCAGTAGAAAATTGATTAAGAAGCTCTTTGCTCCTGGACGATGTGTGACATTGGCTAAATCCGTCTGTGTTTTGCTCTGCAGAAGCTGGAAGAGGAAAAAGACAAGAGGGAGAAGGAGCGTTTGGAGTTTGAGCGAGAACGGAGGGAGCGGGAAAAAGAGCGAGAGAGGGAGAGAGAGCGGCGAGACCGGGAGCGGGAGAAGGAGCGCGAAAGGGAACGTGAGAGAGAAAAAGAGCGGGAGAGAGACAAAGATCGCGACCGCAGGACCAGAGAGAGAGAGCGGGAGAGAGAGTGGGACAGGGACAGAAGTCGGGACAGGAGCAATGAACGCAGCAAATCCAGGTATTTATTAAAGAACATTTTACAGTTGTAATCTCTGTTCATCTGTCCGTCTCTCTGTTCACCAGATGTGCATGAACTGTTAATGCAGAAAAGTGCATTGAGATTTCACAGCAGCATGGTGCCTTCAAGATGACAGCTTTTCTGTGGTGCAGCAGATAGCAGAATATTTTCAGAGGAATCCTTCCAATGGTGAAACAAGCACCAAAGTCGGCACAAATACTCCTTAGACGTTACTATTTTGAAAAAAAAAAAGACTGGCCACTTGAATTTTCAGTAGGCAGCCAGGTGTGCACTGTCAAATGAAGAATTACACAGGGGTCAAAATTTAAAAATGTTCTAGTCATATTGAAAGCTGTACCACATTATTTGTCTGAACATAAATATTCCAAAAAGGTATAGTTTGGACAATCTATGACTGAATGTTATGGGGTGAAAACAGCAAGAATGGCGATAAAGGTCCATTTGAGTTTGTATAGTGGTCAGACGTTACTCCAAATATTGTAAAACATGATGCAAATTATTGGTTGAGTTAATGGGGTTTTACGTTACAGTGTAACATATGTCACACATCATAGAATCCAATGAGCGTCGACTATGTTTGACCTTTACTCTGCAGACCAAACATTCAACACAGTCAAAACTATTCCATGTATTAATCCTATTAGTTCATATATGTATGCTAACAACGTGACTGTGAGGGGGCATTTCACTTAAGATAATTTGTTTTGAAGAAACCTGTCACTTTGGCCTGATCATGTAAATGTTTTTGAGTTGATACAAGATATAAGTAAAACTCCTATTGTGTAATAAATAATTGGTACTGGGCTGTCCTTGAGTTGCTTTCATTGCAAAAATCAATTCTTCGTGTTTTTTTTCTTCTCCCCAAAAGCTAACAAATACTTTTTCTTGTGTCTCTAGGGAAAAGAGTCGAGACAAAGAACGCGAAAGGGAAAGGGAAAAGAAACGAGATCAGGAGGATGAAGAGGAGGCATATGAACGCAGAAAGCTGGAGAGGAAGCTCCGGGACAAGGAAGCAGCCTATCAGGAGGTAGGGAAGACGGGATCCGAAGGTGTTTAATGACGAAGATGACTGATATCGCTCGATGCAACAGAGGTGTTCCAAAACGTGTTGTTGCCCTTGAATGGTCGTTAGAATGATCAGAAAATAACATGTTTCTCTTGACAAATTTTTAGCAGTGTTGAGTTTTCAGAGGCCTCAGAGTAGGACTCAAAAATTACACTAGATTGTTTTAGCTCATTCAGTATTGATATGTTTACTCAAATAGCTGTACTCACAACCAGCCAGTAGTGTTATTTGCTGACTTCAGAGGGAAGGCTCAAGTATTCACAGCACTTCATTTTTCCACATTTTATGTTATCTTACAGCTTTATTCCATTGCAAATTTATTAAAAATGAAAAAAGTAAGAAATGATATGTACAGTACATAAGTATCTCATACTTACGTACATACTCAGCCTTTGCTGAGTATTTTGTTGATGCACCTTTGGCAGCAATTACAGCCTCAAGTCTTCTTGAATATGATGCCACAAGCTTTGTGCACCTATCTATGGGCAGGTTTGTCCATTCCTCTTTGTAGCACCTCTCCAGCTCCATCAGGTTGGATGGGGAGTGTTGGTGCACAGACATTTTCCAATCTCTCCAGAGATGTTTCAATACTGAGGTTTCATGGAGTAGAGCTAGCAAAGGTAGATGAGTTTAAATACTTGGAGTCAACTGTGCAACATAATAGAGGTGAAGAAGAGAGTGCAGGCAGGGTGGAGAAGAGTGATTTGTGACAGCGTATTTGCCAGAATGAAAGAGAAAGTTTGCAGGACTGTGGGTGAAACCAGCTATGTTGTATGGCTTAGAGGTGGCACAAACAACACAACAGGTGCCAGAGCTGACGATGCTTCAGTTTTCTTTGAGCGTGACAAGGATGGACACAATAAGGAATGAACACATCAGAGGGACAGCATAAATGTAACATTGAAATGCTGCAGGACAAAGAAACATTTAATGTGCATTTTACATTATATCTTAATCAAACATGCCCCAGTCACTCTCATATTTGAAAGTGAGGTGCAGTCTGGCACTCACTGTCGCCTGACAAAGTTTGATCAGGATCTGATCTGGATTGTGGATTTTGTGGACATTTACTTTGTTTCCATGCAAACTGTAGTCTGCATGTAGTATTTCAAAATTTTGTGGGGAGGCCCCCCACACCCCTCCAAGGGCCACTGAATTCTGTAACTTAGTAAATTGTAAACAGATTCCACATGCAGTTACAAGTAAAAAAAAAAAAAAAAACTCTGAAGATTGATTGTTGCCATGGAAACCCAGTCCTGCACTGTTCATGTTCTTGTTGTTCCTGTATGCACCACTCTGCATTTAATCATTAGTGATTGATCTCTGCTGTCTTTCACAGCATGTCTTTTTCCTGATTCTCTCCCCTCAGCCCCAACCAGTCCCAGCAGAAGACTGCCCCTCCCTGAGCCTGGTTCTGCTGGAGGTTTCTTCCTGTTAAAAGGGAGTTTTTCCTTCCCACTGTCGCCAAGTGCTTACTCATAAGGGGTCGTTTTGACCGTTGGGGTTTTTCTGTAATTATTGTATGGCTTTTGCCTTACAATATAAAGCGCCTTGGGGCAACTGTTGTTGTGATTTGGCACTATATAAATAAAATTGATTTGATTTGTTGTTTACTGTGGGAACATCAGTTGCTCTGACTGTTTCTGTAACAGCCGAGAGGCTGCAGGTTTTTGGGAACCGCTTTGAGACCCGTTTGCATTATTTGTCTGTGACTAATTTGACTCTGTTCCAATGCCAGCGTCTAAAAAACTGGGAGATGAGAGAGAGGAAGAAGGCACGAGATTACACGAAGGAGGCTGAGAGGGAAGATGAACGCCGACGGGAAATGGTGAGAACTCTGATCACTCACAGGTTTTATACATTTGGAGTTCATTTGTCAGTCTTCAAACCTATTTGAGAGTAGTTACTGCAACTCAGCACGTCACCTTTGTTTTTAAAAATCAGAACCACCACACTCGGACAGCCTCACTGTCCAAGATCTTATTCAACAATCTGGTTTAAAAACTCATCTCTCCAAACTATCTTCATGTCCTGCTGGAACCAGACTTTTTTCCCATTTTTTTGACAGAGTAAAACGAATTTAACAATTTGCAGTTCTCCCATATTTACAGTATATTTGTGTGGTGGAGAAAAAAATTCAGTAAATGACTAACATTTTAAAAGGAATAAATATTTGTCTGGGATGAAATTAAAACATGAATGTTTGTGGTCCTTCAGATAAAAGAGGGCAAGCGGCTAAAAGAGTTTCTTGAAGACTATGATGACGACAGAGACGACCCAAAGTTCTACAGGTGAGTAACTGATTCATGGTGCTGCTGCATTGTCCAACGTCCTCCAGCGTCCGAATGTGAATTCTGTGCCACACCGGAGATGTCGTCACAGAGAGACTAATCCATAGAGGCTGGATCAGCAGTCCGGCTTTTGTTCTGAAGGCTGCTGTAATTCTTTTGACCCCTAGGGGCAGTGCACTGCAGAAGCGTCTCAGAGATAGGGAGAAGGAGATGGAGGTGGACGAGCGTGACAGGAAGAGAGAAAAGGAGGAGCTGGAGGAGATCAGACAGAGGCTGTTAGACGAGGGACACCCAGATCCTGACGCAGAGCTACGCAGGGTAGGATTGGTTTTTTTTTTAATGTGTGTGTGTGTGTGTGTGTGTGCGTGCGCACTGTTCCCTGTCTGAAGGTCATTTCGTCATCTCAGTCGCTGCTGTTTCAGATTTCATCATCTGACGGTTTCTGTGATTCATATAATCAGGCATCAGTCTTGTGCTTCTCTGCTTCTGATTGGACCAGATGGAGGAGGAAGAGGAGGAGCGTCTGAGGCAACCTCCCATCATCCAGGAGCCGGAGCCTGAGGAGGAGCGAGAACGCCACAGGAGTTCACGAGACCGCAGAGACCATCGGGACCATCGAGATCGCCGTGGGGACCAGGACAGAGTCGAGTCACGTCCACGTCCACGCCCCGCCCCCTCAGAGGATGAAGTAGAGGAGGGCGAAGAAGATTACGAAAATGATGAAGGAAACGCTGAGGTTAAGCCGTGCCTGAAGCCTACGATGCGGCCGATTACAGCGGCGCCCTCTGTGTCGTCTGCCAGTGGTAACGTCTCCCCCACCACACCTGGAGAGGAGTCACCATGTGGCATCATCATCCCCCATGAGAACTCGCCGCCAGACGCTCTGCCGCAAGATGAACACAGACCGAAGATCGGCCTGAGCCTCAAACTCGGTGAGTTGGAGAACCGTGTTTTCATAAGGTTCCAGTGTATTTCATTAATTGAATGTCAGTTTTCTCTTTTAGCGGTGGCTGGATTATTTTATTTTTTTTTTTATTTTTCTTGACGCTGCTTTTCCTCCTCACCAGGTGCCACAGGGAGTCCCAGCCAGCCCATCACAGGGAAGCGGAAGAAGCTGGCAGTGGACAGCGTCTTCAACAAGTTTGAGGAGGAGGAAGCGGACGAGCAGCCCCGCAAACGGAAGCTGGTGCCCCTGGACTATGACGACGAGAAAAGCCTGGGAGTGGACGGGGCTGGTCTCACCGGCATAAAGGGAGCCAACGCCGAGGAGAAACGCAAACACATCAAGAGCCTGATCGAGAAGATTCCCACAGCCAAGCCGGAGCTGTTCTCGTACCCGCTAGACTGGTCCATGGTAGACACGGTGAGTAGAACCCCCACCCACCCACCCACGTCTCACTGCACTCGTTAACACGTCTGCTTCTGTCCTGTTAGACGTTAATGGAACGACGCGTCCGACCCTGGATCAATAAAAAGATCATCGAGTACATCGGAGAGGAAGAGGCCACCTTAGTGGATTTTGTTTGCTCCAAGGTACTGATCACATGACCTCAGGTTAGTGTGAGAAACAGGAAGTGACAAATTTAATGCTGCTGATGTTTTTGTTCAGGTGATGGCTCACAGTTCACCACAGAGCATTTTGGATGATGTTGCCATGGTGAGTGTCGTTCCCTCCCGATAGTGAAATGACGAAATATTCATAGTGCAGTTTGTGAATGTGACTGTCTTCTATAGGTTCTGGATGAAGAAGCTGAAGTTTTCATTGTGAAGATGTGGAGACTGCTCATTTATGAGACTGAAGCCAAGAAAATTGGTCTGGTGAAATAATCCACTCACTAACACCCTCCCCTCCCCCCGATATCAGATCACATACTCCGAGGTCTCCTCATCAGACTGGAACATGTCTTATAGTCCCAACTGCACCAATTCTTCAGTTCATTGTCTCCTCCAAAACCACACTCAGGTTTTAGTCACATCCTGGTTGCAGGTTGTTATTTCTTTTGTGTAAATCACGATTTTCTTAAGAAAAAAGGACAAACCTCTTATGATCACTTTCTGCAAGCGCTGTGTTCTGGACATTTTCCACCAGGTCACTTTTTGCTCCATGTAACAAAAGGTTAAGTTTTAGGAACATTTGCTGAATGTGGTACAAACACAACCAAGGATGTGATATTTTTGCAGGTTTTATTTATTTGAGTTTTTGGACATTATTTTAACAGGTTTGCCGTGTTTTTCCTCGACACATTCCTGTTCAATGTGTTGGCATGTTCTCGTCCGGAGTCGTCCATCACGTGGTGACATCACTGCAGCACACAACAAAACCGCTGTACAAAAAACATGCTAATAGGAGACAGCATGCAGTTGTGAAACCTCTTTTTGTAATGAACATTTGAATTAAAAACTTTTTTTAATAGGTTTGTGCCACCTGAGTTCTTCACAACATACTTAAGAGTTCAGTTCTGAAATTGTAAAGACGTTCTTCACCTTTAAAGCAGCTGATAGATTAAAACTTCCAGGTTTTTACTGTTGCAGCGTGAGCAGAAGATGGGTTATGTAAAAAAGAAAAAAAGCAGTAAACAAGCTCACATTTACCTGTTAATCTGTGAGCAGACTAACAGGTATTCTGTGGATTCTAACGAAGTAAGAGGGCCACTGCGCTGAGACGGTTCAGATCGTTTACTCAAAAATACAAACTATAGACGTAATTTAACTCTGGTCGTGTTGCCACTTTCACAGAAGCAAACCTGGTCACCATTTGCCAAACTGCCCCCCCCCCCCCCCAAAAAATGTTGAAAGGTGACACCTTCTGGACTGATTGGTCAGGTCTGTCCATGATTGGAACACTTTCCCCCACCAGCCCTCCCTGTGGACCAACTTCAGTCTTCAGCTTTAGCTTCCATCTCCTCCACATCGTCGTCTCCATCCACCTCAGCGTTCTCGCGCTCCAAGCGCTCCAGCTGCCGTGCAAGCTCTGTCTCATCAGTGTCTGTCACCACCTTTGGCTAAGGGACAGAGTTGTGCATATTAAAATTGAATGTGATCACTTCCACAAACATTAACGTGCAAACCTCCAACACTAGTTTCCAATTCAGTTTTTTTCTTTTTACCATGGAAAAATTTTTCACAGTCAAAGTCCTGTTAGAAGTGGCTTTTCATAAGCTAAAATACTTGGCTTTCAATTCAATGTAACATCTAAGAGCAGTAAAAGGACACAAACTAGAATAAGTCTCTGCACTAGATTGTAGGGCAAAGACAGGCAGGGTAACCGGCTGGCTAACATGAAAAGCCAAACCTCACTGTGGAAGAAATAGGGATGGGTATTGATAAGATTTTAAATCAATACGAGGTCTATTAGAAAAGTATCCAACTTTTTTTTTTCCTCCAAAAACCATATGGATTATTACAGACATGCTTGAACCCTCGTGGGCATGCAAGAGTTTTTTCACGCCTGTCAGTTACGTCATTCGCCTGTGGGCAGTCTTTGAGTGAGGAGTGGCCCACCCTCTTGTCGATTTTTTTTTTCATTGTTTAGGAATGGCTCAGAGACTGCTGCTTTGTTTGATCAAAATTTTTTCAAAACTGTAAGGCACAACTGAGTGGACACCATTCGATAAATTCAGCTGGTTTTCGGTAAAAATTTTAACGGCTGATGAGAGATTTTGGTCTGGTAGTGTCGCTTTAAGGACGGCCCACGGTGCCTGACGGCGATCTGCGCTTCGAGGCGGCAGCGTCTCGCTGTTTCAAGTTGAAAACTTCCACATTTCAGGCTCTGTTGACCCACGAAGTTGTCAGAGAACTTTCAGAAGAAGTCGGCATGAGGAGTTTATTCGGACATTCCATTAACAGACATTTTGTAATGAAAGAACGTGCGGGCAGAGTCGAATGTCGGGCCGGACCCGTTGGAACATGCCCAAGCTGTTAAACAATTACTCACTTGTTGAAAGCCATCAAAAGCCGCCTGAATTTTACAAATGGTTTTCAACACAGAGGTGTTTTTCCTGTCGCAGTGCACACAGATTTGCCGAGTCGTCACGGAAACGACTCTGCAAATTTGCGCACACGTCTTTCATTAAAAAATGTCAAACAGTGGAATGTCCGCATAAAGTCCTCATGCCGGCCTCTTCTGAATCTTCTCTGTTCTCTCACGACGTCCTGTGTGAATTAAGCCTTAAATTAGGATGTTTTCAGGTCGAAACAGGCCGACGACGGTGCCTGGAAGCGCTGCGCGACGTCCCGCTCCGTGGGAAGTCCTTACACCGACAGAAACACCCCATAATCTCTCATCAGCCGTTAAACTTTTCACCGAAAACCAGCTTAATTTCTCGAATAGCGTCCATTCGGATATTCCTCATAGGTCCAAAAAAATTTTTGATAAAGCAACGTGCCGTTTCGAGCAGCGTGTGAAACAAAGAAATTCAGCCGAGAGGGCGGGACCACGTCACTCAAGGCCTGCCCACAGGGAAATGACGTCACCGACACGCGTGACAAAACTCACGCATGCGCACGAGGGTTCAAGCATGATTGGTGTAATCGCACGTCATTCAAATCCATATAGTTTAAAAAAAAAAGTGTCGGTTTCTTATCTAATAGACCTCGTATCTATACCATTATCCCTTATTGATTCCCTTATCGCTATCTCTTGTGAATTTTCTGTGTACTAGTAAGCTTTACAGGTTTTCTATGTCAATAACATTTTATTGAGTCTATGAATTTAATACACACAAAAGTTACATTTTACACAAAAACATTTTAATAGCTTTGCGAGGGGTTAAGAAGCGGACTTGCTGCTTATGAAAAGCAGCGAATTAAAGAACCAACAAGCCAGCAAATCGAAGCACTGCTTCATTGGTTCATGATTCAAAGTGGAGTCACGCTACAGAAGTGCTTGATGACAGAGCTACTGCAGGGCCTGCAATCAAAGTAGAGAAATGATCATTTTCCCGACAAACACCCTCAAAAACAACGGCCGCTCTGCAGGACCGATAAGGGAATCGTGAAGCAAAAACTATTGATATCAGTGGATCGAATAGTTTCTTAATGATACCCGGAAAGAACTGGTTCGATATGCAACCCCAAGTAGAAAGGACCGGTGAGGACACACAGTGAGGCATCAGAATTCCACTGCACACAGTTCTCAGTGACTGACAAGGCATGGAGCTCACCAACACACCTTTACAGATGAAATTGCAAGGAGGAATGCAGTCAGAGAGACAACCATCTGATGTCACCGCCTCTCAGTGGCTCAAACGGTGGGGAACAAAAGCCCTCTAGGACCAATGGAAGATCCCAGGACGGCAAACGTGCAACCCTTGGAGCCAGCAACTGGAGAGCACTTTTGAAAAATGGCACATCAAAGAGTGAGTCTCACTCTGGCAGGTCTCACTCCGCTGTCAGTCCTGCCAGTCATTTCTGTGAGATGGGCTGCTGGGAGGGCTGATGAGCCTGACCCTAGGAAGCATGTCTGTTTACATGAAAAGATGGAAGGGCAGAAGCCACCTGTGTGCTCAGATTGGTGCCTGGGAGTTCGTTGTAATTTGGTTAATTGCTGGCGGGACTCATTTGGAGCGTCCTGGACAGCACGCTCCAAACAGACTGCAAGCCCATAAACCTTGCCTTGGATGACAAACAGGATGTGTCGTGATCCCCTGCAAGCCTAAGAAAGTGAGGACTGGGCCAACCACACTTGGTGTCAGGCAATGGTTAAAATGTACATTAACCTGCCAAGCTCTCGTGGCATGCAAGTGAAAGCCTCAGGCTGTTTCACTGTCAGTGCCAGCATCCTGGAGAGAGTGAGTGCGGCAAGACAGAGGGAGTTCCAGAGATGACCAATACAGCTGCTGTATAAACAGCAGGAAACACTTGTAACATGCAGTTTAATTTAAAAAATATGCCAGCAGTCTGTGGACTAGCACAAATAGCAACATGTTTAGCCACCATTTATTTGTAGTAAGTCTACTCACTGAGTGGTTGATTTAAAAAAAAAAAAGGAAGCGGAGGCTGCAAGGTGACCAAAATGGTTGGGAGACCAGCAATCCGAAAATTTAGAATATTCCGACCTGCTGCTCTATGCGAGAGGTGTAGAAAAAACAGAATGCTGGGTGACAGTCATATATTGTTGCCAACGTCACCCAGGTCACGTGGCTATGTTGGTATAAGATCTCAACCTCTGCACTCGTGAGATAATGGCAGGTGCTAAGCACTGCCCTCTTGCGACCAGAAGGAACATAACTTTTGTCTGTTGGTGGAGGTAAAAACAAAACAAAAAAAACCACGAGGTTCTGGCAAAAACAGAAATGTGGTTGCGAATTGTTCAGTAGATTTAGATTAAAATTGCAGCCAGTTACATATGCAACTACTCCAGCAGATCACCTTATCTTGAGACAGTCCTGTTTACCTTGTATGTACGTGGAAAAACTTCACGCTGGCCCTCACCAAGAAAACAGGCATGTTCTTTTTTTAAAATCCTCTGGAATACATTGATTGTGTACACTACCTGCAGGATTTCACTCTGTGGCTCTGCTACCTGGAAGCACTGGATACTTTGGTATTCACCCTTTATTTACAGTTGTACTCAAAAGTTTACATACCCTGGCAGAATTTCAGATTTTTTTTTGGGGCCATTTTTCATAGAATATGAAAAACACAAAAACCTTTTTTCCCCCCCCCACTCATGGTTAGTGGTTGTATGAAGCCATTTATTGTGATGACAACAGGGTCCAAATGACCCTGATCAAAATTTTGTTAAAAAAACTAAGTTGAAGCCATATCCTGGTGATTTTGGCCTGACAACATGCACACAAGTTGACACAAACAGGTTTGAATGGCCACAAAAAGGTAACCATCCTCACCCGTGTGATCTGTTTGCTTCTAATCAGCGTGTGTGTATAAAAACTCCGGGCCAAGTTCTGGGCTCCTGACAGACCCTTGCATCTTTTATCCAGTGCTGCACTGATGTTTCTGGTTTCTGAGTTATAGGGAAAGCAAAAGACCTGCCAACGAAAAAGGTAACTACTCAACAAAAATATAAACGCAACACTTTTGGTTTTGCTCCCATTTTGTATAAGATTAACTCAAAGATCTAAAACTTTTTCCACATACACAATATCATCATTTCCCTCAAATAGTTCACAAACCAGTCGAAATCTGCGATAGTGAGCACTTCTCCTTTGCCGAGATAATCCATCCCACCTCACAGGTGTGCCATACCAAGATGCTGATTAGACACCATGATTAGTGCACAGGTGTGCCTTAGACTGTCCACAATAAAAGGCCACTCTGAAAGGTGCAGTTTTGTTTTATTGGGGGGGGATACCAGTCAGTATCTGGTGTGACCACCATTTGCCTCATGCAGTGCAACACATCTCCTTCGCATCATCCATGAAGAGAACACCTCTCCCACATGCCAAACGCCAGCGAATGTGAGCATTTGCCCACTCAAGTCGGTTACGACGACGAACTGGAGTCAGGTCGAGACCCCGATGAGGACGACTAGCATGCAGATGAGCTTCCCTGAGACGGTTCTGACAGTTTGTGCAGAAATTCTTTGGTTATGCAAACCGATTGTTTCAGCAGCTGTCCGAGTGGCTGGTCTCAGACGATCTAGGAGGTGAATATGCTGGATGTGGAGGTCCTGGGCTGGTGTGGTTACACGTGGTCTACGGTTGTGAGGCTGGTTGGATGTACTGCCAAATTCTCTGAAACGCCTTTGGAGACGGCTTATGGTAGAGACATGAACATTCAATACACGAGCAACGGCTCTGGTTGACATTCCTGCTGTCCGCATGCCAATTGCACGCTCCCTCAAATCTTGCGACATCTGTGGCATTGTGCTGTATGATACAACTGCACCTTTCAGAGTGGCCTTTTATTGTGGGCAGTCTAAGGCACACCTGTGCACTAATCATGGTGTCTAATCAGCATCTTGGTATGGCACACCTGTGAGGTGGGATGGATTATCTCAGCAAAGGAGAAGTGCTCACTATCACAGATTTAGACTGGTTTGTGAACAATATTTGAGGGAAATGGTGATATTGTGTATGTGGAAAAAGTTTTAGATCTTTGAGTTCATCTCATTCAAAATGGGAGCAAAACCAAAAGTGTTGCGTTTATATTTTTGTTGAGTATAAAACAGGAAAGGGATGTAAAAAGATACCCAAGAGAGAATGCCAATCAGCAGTGTTCAAAGTCTAATGAAGAAGTGGAAAATAAAGGATTCTGTTGGAACCAAACCATGGTTGCATAGACCAACAAAAAAATTTCACAGGAAAATTGTTCGGAATACAAAGAAAAACCCACAAATAACCAGCTGAAATACAGGACTCTGAAAAAAAGTGGTGTGACTGTTTCAAGATGCAATAAATAAATAAATCTAAAATTCTGCCAGGAACATTTGAGCACAACTGTATGCTAATTTATGAAAATGCCACCAGGGGGCAGTTATGTAGAAGTACAGACCATCACCTATGCATGTGATTCAATAATTTTCAAACGCTTATCCAGGTCTAGGTCGCAGTGGCAACAAAGCAAGCAGCTCATCCCACACTTTCCTATCCTCGGCCAAGTCCTGCAAATTTCTGAAAGATCCCAAGTCGTTCCTAAGGAAATATAATCTCTCCAGCATGTCTTAGGTCTTCCCCAGGCAGAGAAAAGGAGAGATGCAACTCTGAGATCACCAACGTGGACACCCTTCAGTCCCTGACTGCACCTTGAAATCCCACCATGAATACCACAGGATCTGAAATGGGGGGGGGGTCTTCTTTGAAAGTGGAGTTTTGTTTTTGCAGCAAATCTACATCTGAAACATCGGAAACATTTTTGAGGAAATCTCAGTCCCATTTGGTCATATAGAGACCAATCTGGTATCCCCCACAGGATACCGGTCAAATGCCTTTTCCAAGTCCACAAAACACATGTAGACTCTCAAGACCCCTCTAATATCCTTACAAGGGTAAAGACCTGGTCCAGTGTTCCACAACCAGGATGGAACCCACATTCCTCCTCCTGAATCTGAAGTTTGACTAATGTTGTAAGCCCCTTCTCTCGTTCCCCTCCGTAGACTTTCCCAGGGAGGCTGAGAAGTGCGATTCCTCTATAATTGGAACACATATCATTCTGCTTTTTATTAAATTATTCTTAAACTGTTACTTTGTTGTACACTGACCATGCTTCTCTGTAGTTACCAGATGCTGTTTTTGGTGAACAAATTTTTATTGAACAGTTTATGTAAATGATACATATTGCAAACACACAAATGATGAGTGAACAGTTTTCTCACCTCCATCTGGATGTTGAAGACGCCCCTCTTCTCCTCTATCTTCTCCTTAATGGCAGCCATGGCCTGGTTGAGCACGGACAGACCTTCTGTACGCTCCAGAGTGGTCGTGGTCATCACGTAACGTGGAGGAGCGATGAGATTGATCTGTCAAAAACAACATCCTGTACCTGATGCATTTCAGACCATCAGAGGAGCAGGTTACAAACTAAAGCGTTACCTTGATGGGCATAGCCTCCGTGGAGCAGTTCAGCCCCGCCCTCAGCGCGTCCTTCACCGCGTCGATGCCCTCATAGCCGTAACACGCCACTTCAATATCTGCACACAAGCAGCAGAGATCACGTAGTCACACATCAACTCTCAGACATTCTTCATATTCTGAGTGTAGTGAACCTGTCCATCCGGATGAATCCAACTTTCTATGGTGATGTTTAAGTGTATTATAAATCACATTAAATATGAACAACATGAACTAATCTCAGATCAACACCGCTCTCATGTCAATCCATTTCTGAAGTGATGTGCTTGACAGAGCTCATGGCCGATCAATGTTTACAAGCTCAAATAGCTCATCTTTAGAGGAAGCAGCTTCAAATATCTAAACTCACGAGTGGCCACATTCACCCCACTACAGAACAACCTTGGGTCCTGGATGGCAACCACCTGGGAACACCAGTGCATTACAACATGCAGGTGTCCTCGCTGAGGACGGGTCATTGGCAGCAGTGATGACACACCGTGTCCGTCTAGTCAGTACGGACTGACAGCACTGAAACCAGAGCACGTTTCCGTGCACTATGGAAGGCCTCCTACCCGCCCTGATTTTGACGGCCTGTGGAGTGAGTCGTCTATTGATGTTGTCAATCAGAACGTTCCTCTCCTCTTCTGTCAGGTCCAGCCCGTCCAAGATGGAGGGGTCTCTGAAGAATACAGAAAAACAAATGCGCAGTTTAAAGGTGAAGCACGAGGAGGTTAAAAGGTCCCAGCAGACGTCACACTGTAAAACAAACACTTACGACACAGCCTGCTTGAAGACGTCATAAGCTCCGTATCCGGGCCGCTTGTACTTCTCATCAAAGACCCAGGCGGTGCGCTGGTACAGGCTCTCTAACTGCTCGTCTTTACTATAATCCAGCACCTCCGCCACGTGCCGCAGGATGCTGTACACCTGCAAACAACAATCACACGTCTTCACAGCAGAGGATCAACCTTCATGTTCTGTGACATTGAGCAGACGGGTCAAAGTGACTTTGGGTCACCTGAAGGGCACTAAATCATGGTTTTGGTGTCGCCTCCTCACAGTGGCGCCTGTTTATTATGTTATTAAATATGACTCTTGACCAAAGTGCACAACCTTCCCACATTTAAGGTGACTCCACAGAAGGTCACACAGGTCAAACATTGCACTCCTGGACTTTACATGACTTCTGAATTATTACCACCACTTCTCCCCAAAAACCCAACATTTGCAACCTGGGACACACAAGCCAAACTTTGTTCAACGACCTACAGGCGACCCAAAATCACATCCAGAAAGGCCAGACTATCAGGCACAGTTTGACTTACAGTTTTAGATTTGGTAAATTTGTCTTCACACTTGATGGCCTCTTCAGGAGAAACTCTTCTTTTTGATAAATCGATGTATCCTGAAGAGACAACAAGTTGCAAAAAGTTTTTTTCTTTAAACAATGTTCTGAGAAATGATTTCACTGTCACAGCAGTTTGTTCATGATGGTTAAAACAGCACAATGTGTACTTTTCTCCCATTCATACCACAAACCAATTATCTTTTTTCATGTGATCTTCAACAAACTACTGTCACAATAATGTTGCTTATTTTCAAGTAAAAGTTTTTGCACTGTATTTTGTTTGAGCCATCTTGATACACACACCTTTCTCTTTGTCTACTCGGATCACCACCACACACTCATTGCGGCCGATGCGGATGAGCTTGTTGATGGAGCGGATACGTCGGCGTGACAGCTCGCTCAGGAGGATCATGCCCTCAATGTTGTTGTACTCCAAAAGGCTGACGTAGGCTCCCATCTCAGCGATGGACCTCACGTTCACCATCACAACATCTTCCACCTCCGGGAACCGGTGCTGGTAAAAGCGACAACTGAGCCCCGGCATTGCTGCAAGCACAGAAACAGAGGGGTTTTCTTTAAGATTACGTTTATAAAACAACCCATTTACTTTGTGTGTGTGTATATACTCTCTTTTTTCAGAAAGTCCTGTATTTCACCTGGTTATTTGTGGGTTTTTCTTTGTATTCCAAACAATAAATACAGCTGGTTTGGCCACACCTCTTTACGGCCAGGTATAATTTGGTTTTGGTTACAAATCTACACCGCAGCAACAAACTAATTTTCAGTTCAAACTGCTGAAATATTCAAACTACTTTACTTGTAAAAACATACTTTCTACCTGTATCGAGATGAATTTTAACAGGTATAAAACATCCACGTTTCCTTCTTACTGAGCAGCTGCTGGTGTGAACAAAAGCCACTTGAGCATAAAATAACTTTGATAAGCACGGGTACTGTAGGAATTAAGGGTTCAGGGACTCTTGATCTTTTCTACATTGATTTCCCCAAAAATACACACAGCTACATCCATCGTGCACCCTGTTGAAACACAGATCAGAACTGAACTTATAAGTAAACTCAGGATGCCCTGTTCTCATTGAATCTAATCAGAATAAAGGTGTTTTTGATTGGACAGTATGGGATAAATAAAGCCTGATTCACTAAAACAAAGTCTGCGGTTCTGCTCCCTTTGTTTGATACCCGCGACCAACCAGTCTGTGCTACTGCTGGAGCAGAGTGTACGTTTTAAACACACAATAACCATATTTAATTCACACAGATCTTAAACAGTGTGTGGCACTCTCACTGTTTCATAGCACAAAAACAGCCAGCGCACCAGTTTTCTCTTCATGTCTGTTGTTCTGCTGCTCATAGAGTGTTTAGGCACAGAGCCAGAGGAGTGGCAATGCCCCCCCCCCCCCCCCCAAAAAAAAACACCACAAGGTTTCTGAAATATCTGCAACTGCATGTAGACATGTACCAACACTCACTTTTCACCCTCTAAAATGCATTGCTGTATGTGGAAATACCTTCTGCAATCTCAATCTGTGAATGTAAATAACCCATAAAACTCTAAAAATCAAATGAATCTTTAAAAAAAACAGAACCTGCGCATATATTTTGGTTGGCCAATAATATGAGTCAATATGAGCCTTTTATGACCATATTAGTTGTTGTTGTCCATTCGGCTGCTCCTGTTTTTTTTTTTTTTGGGGGGGGGGGGTGTTCGCCACAGCGGATACAGCGCATTGGTATTTGGCACAAGTTTTATGCCGGATGCCCTCCCGTATCCACATCGATACGGGAAAGACAAAGCAACCAGCTGACATTCTTTTTAAATCAGAGTGGGTGTTTTAACAGCAACATCTGTGGTGAGAATATGTGAAGTAGTTTTGACATCAATCAATCAATCAATTTTTTTATATAGCGCCAAACCACAACAAACAGTTGCCCCAAGGCGCTTTATATTGGAAGGCAAGGCCATACAATAATTATGTAAAACCCCAACGGTCAAAACGACCCCCTGTGAGCAAGTACTTGGCTACAGTGGGAAGGAAAAACTCCCTTTTAACAGGAAGAAACCTCCAGCAGAACCAGGCTCAGGGAGGGGCAGTCTTCTGCTGGGACTGGTTGGGGCTGAGGGAGAGAACCAGGAAAAAGACATGCTGTGGAGGGGAGCAGAGATCGATCACTAATGATTAAATGCAGAGTGGTGCATACAGAGCAAAAAGAGAAAGAAACAGTGCATCATGGGAACCCCCCAGCAGTCTACGTCTATAGCAGCATAACTAAGGGATGGTTCAGGGTCACCTGATCCAGCCCTAACTATAAGCTTTAGCAAAAAGGAAAGTTTTAAGCCTAATCTTAAAAGTAGAGAGGGTGTCTGTCTCCCTGATCTGAATTGGGAGCTGGTTCCACAGGAGAGGAGCCTGAAAGCTGAAGGCTCTGCCTCCCATTCTACTCTTACAAACCCTAGGAACTACAAGTAAGCCTGCAGTCTGAGAGCGAAGCGCTCTATTGGGGTGATATGGTACTACGAGGTCCCTAAGATAAGATGGGACCTGATTATTCAAAACCTTATAAGTAAGAATAAGAATTTTAAATTCTATTCTAGAATTAACAGGAAGCCAATGAAGAGAGGCCAATATGGGTGAGATATGCTCTCTCCTTCTAGTCCCCGTTAGTACTCTAGCTGCAGCATTTTGAATTAACTGAAGGCTTTTTAGGGAACTTTTAGGACAACCTGATAATAATGAATTACAATAGTCCAGCCTAGAGGAAATAAATGCATGAATTAGTTTTTCAGCATCACTCTGAGACAAGACCTTTCTGATTTTAGAGATATTGTGTAAATGCAAAAAAGCAGTCCTACATATTTGTTTAATATGCGCTTTGAATGACATATCCTGATCAAAAATGACTTCAAGATTTCTCACAGTATTACTAGAGGTCAGGGTAATGCCATCCAGAGTAAGGATCTGGTTAGACACCATGTTTCTAAGATTTGTGGGGCCAAGTACAATAACTTCAGTTTTATCTGAGTTTAAAAGCAGGAAATTAGAGGTCATCCATGTCTTTATGTCTGTAAGACAATCCTGCAGTTTAGCTAATTGGTGTGTGTCCTCTGGCTTCATGGATAGATAAAGCTGGGTATCATCTGCGTAACAATGAAAATTTAAGCAATACCGTCTAATAATACTGCCTAAGGGAAGCATGTATAAAGTGAATAAAATTGGTCCTAGCACAGAACCTTGTGGAACTCCATAATTAAATTTAGTCTGTGAAGAAGATTCCCCATTTACATGAACAAATTGTAATCTATTAGACAAATATGATTCAAACCACTGCAGCACAATGCCTTTAATACCTATGGCATGCTCTAATCTCTGTAATAAAATTTTATGGTCAACAGTATCAAAAGCAGCACTGAGGTCTAACAGAACAAGCACAGAGATGAGTCCACTGTCCGAGGCCATAAGAAGATCATTTGTAACCTTCACTAATGCTGTTTCTGTACTATGATGAATTCTAAAACCTGACTGAAACTCTTCAAATAGACCATTCCTCTGCAGATGATCAGTTAGCTGTTTTACAACTACCCTTTCAAGAATTTTTGAGAGAAAAGGAAGGTTGGAGATTGGCCTATAATTAGCTAAGATAGCTGGGTCAAGTGATGGCTTTTTAAGTAATGGTTTAATTACTGCCACCTTAAAAGCCTGTGGTACATAGCCAACTAACAAAGATAGATTGATCATATTTAAGATCGAAGCATTAAATAATGGTAGGGCTTCCTTGAGCAGCCTGGTAGGAATGGGAATGGGGACATAATCCTTCAAAGCCTACATAAAGTGAAACTTGATCCAAAATCCAGATTAGGAACTGGATTAGTGTGGCAGAAGAGGTAGCTGTGAGGTGGGGCCAAAACAGACAAGTCTATTTGGGCAAATGCTGAGCAAAGTGACACAGTGGCTGCCAATCCAAGTGAAGGCAACGTGACATACACTGGGCGATTCTACCACTTATCCAGGTTACGGTAGCAGTAGACCAAGCAGCTCACTCCACACTTCCCTATGCTGGGCCAAGTCCTCTAACTTTTCTTGGGGGATCCCACAGCATTCTCACGGCAGCTGGTAAATATAAGCCGTCCTGTGTGGTCACCAGTCATGTTGCTTATTAATACTGTGGTTTACTGTTTTGATCTTTATCTTTGGCTGCTTTCAGTGATGCCGGTATTTGGTTAGACTCTTTCTCTCCGATTGTCCTGTCTGAGTTATTTTCATTAGTTACTTCATCCAAACCATCAACATGTTTATTAGACCCCATTCCTACCAGGCTGCTCAAGGAAGCCCTACCATTATTTAATGCTTCAATCTTAAATATGATCAATCTATCTTTGTTAGTTGGCTATGTACCACAGGCCTTTAAGGTGGCAGTAATTAAACCATTACTTAAAAAGCCATCACTTGACCCAGCTATCTTAGCTAATTATAGGCCAATCTCCAACCTTCCTTTTCTCTCAAAAATTCTTGAAAGGGTAGTTGTAAAACAGCTAACTGATCATCTGCAGAGGAATGGTCTATTTGAAGAGTTTCAGTCAGGTTTTAGAATTCATCATAGTACAGAAACAGCATTAGTGAAGGTTGCAAATGATCTTCTTATGGCCTCGGACAGTGGACTCATCTCTGTGCTTGTTCTGTTAGACCTCAGTGCTGCTTTTGATACTGTTGACCATAAAATTTTATTACAGAGATTAGAGCATGCCATAGGTATTAAAGGCATTGTGCTGCAGTGGTTTGAATCATATTTGTCTAATAGATTACAATTTGTTCATGTAAATGGGGAATCTTCTTCACAGACTAAATTTAATTATGGAGTTCCACAAGGTTCTGTGCTAGGACCAATTTTATTCACTTTATACATGCTTCCCTTAGGCAGTATTATTAGACGGTATTGCATAAATTTTCATTGTTACGCAGATGATACCCAGCTTTATCTATCCATGAAGCCAGAGGACACACACCAATTAGCTAAACTGCAGGATTGTCTTACAGACATAAAGACATGGATGACCTCTAATTTCCTGCTTTTAAACTCAGATAAAACTGAAGTTATTGTACTTGGCCCCACAAATCTTAGAAACATGGTGTCTAACCAGATCCTTACTCTGGATGGCATTACCCTGACCTCTAGTAATACTGTGAGAAATCTTGGAGTCATTTTGATCAGGATATGTCATTCAAAGCGCATATTAAACAAATATGTAGGACTGCTTTTTTGCATTTACGCAATATCTCTAAAATTAGAAAGGTCTTGTCTCAGAGTGATGCTGAAAAACTAATTCATGCATTTATTTCCTCTAGGCTGGACTATTGTAATTCATTATTATCAGGTTGTCCTAAAAGTTCCCTAAAAAGCCTTCAGTTAATTCAAAATGCTGCAGCTAGAGTACTAGCGGGGACTAGAAGGAGAGAGCATATCTCACCCATATTGGCCTCTCTTCATTGGCTTCCTGTTAATTCTAGAATAGAATTTAAAATTCTTCTTCTTACTTATAAGGTTTTGAATAATCAGGTCCCATCTTATCTTAGGGACCTCGTAGTACCATATCACCCCAATAGAGCGCTTCGCTCTCAGACTGCAGGCTTACTTGTAGTTCCTAGGATTTGTAAGAGTAGAATGGGAGGCAGAGCCTTCAGCTTTCAGGCTCCTCTCCTGTGGAACCAGCTCCCAATTCAGATCAGGGAGACAGACACCCTCTCTACTTTTAAGATTAGGCTTAAAACTTTCCTTTTTGCTAAAGCTTATAGTTAGGGCTGGATCAGGTGACCCTGAACCATCCCTTAGTTATGCTGCTATAGACGTAGACTGCTGGGGGGTTCCCATGATGCACTGTTTCTTTCTCTTTTTGCTCTGTATGCACCACTCTGCATTTAATCATTAGTGATCGATCTCTGCTCCCCTCCACAGCATGTCTTTTTCCTGGTTCTCTCCCTCAGCCCCAACCAGTCCCAGCAGAAGACTGCCCCTCCCTGAGCCTGGTTCTGCTGGAGGTTTCTTCCTGTTAAAAGGGAGTTTTTCCTTCCCACTGTAGCCAAGTGCTTGCTCACAGGGGGTTGTTTTGACCGTTGGGGTTTTACATAATTATTCTATGGCCTTGCCTTACAATATAAAGCACCTTGGGGCAACTGTTTGTTGTGATTTGCCGCTATATATAAAAAAAAAAAATTTGATTGATTGAATTGATAAAGATGATGACCTTGTTTGGGGTTTTATTTATTTATTATTATTTGTTTTTGTGATCCCGGGAATACACAATTTATGTGACGTGACCTTTGAACTTATCCAGCAGCCCCTGTGGTGATTAAACTCAAAACTGGCTTATGTTAGCATCAGCCCTCTGAAACCCATCATCAGTCAGGCTCCAGAAAAAAAAAGGGAACAAAATAACACCCCAACACACTTCTGGATGTTAACAATATAATCGATAGTATCCAAAGTGTCTGATTTTGAACAATTTTCTACTAAGGGAAAATATGTCTTCATTTTTGTGTTAGATGTCCCATGCATATTTAGATGTCCTAATAATTTATTATAATAAGTGCATGGAAAAAGTGATATTTAAAGAAATGAGAGTGCTGAATTGCGTTTATTTCAGATTTTAGGGGTGATGATGATGCAATGAAGGTAAACTCTAAAAAAGAAAAACCCAGCAACATAAGTGAAACCAAAGCATTGTTATAACAGGAGCTAGTGACGGTTAACACTTTTAATACAATAACAAGAGAGTACTAGATGCAAACAGTGTATTAATTATTTACTTTACTTTAGTGCCCGTTAGCTTAGCAGCTTTTTGGTTTCCATGAGGTACTACTGCTGCTAGTTAGCATAGCCATCTGTTAGCCACTACCCAGCAAACGACATTCCAAATAAAAACTCACCTGTGTCATATGGTAACAGAACAACACACCGGAACGTTCCGTATTAAAACGTCTAAACGTGCTAACAGAGCTTCTTTTTACTTTCTTTATCTTTTACGTGTTTTCAGTGAAAGTTTTCGGCCTGCTAGCTCACATTCACGCCTTCTGTGCTAATTTCATGACCCGGAAGAGATCAGAACTTCCTTTTTCACGCACGCACCCCCGCTGAAGTAAGAGTCACGTGACGAGAGAGGTCAGCTGATCACGGAGTCTGACAAGATCGTCTTAACCTCCAGATAGAAGAGCCAAAACATCCCGACAGTTATAAATCCGGATAAAAGAGAACGGGTTCACTGTTTATTGGATCAAACTGAGCTAAACACAGGAGCGACAATATCGAGCAAAAGGCGACAAGATGTCTGGGAAAGACAGGATCGACATATTCCCTTCCAGAATGTAAGCGGCTTGTCTGGTAGCTAGCTGCTAGCTCATTTGATGCGTTCATTTAACTTGCTGTTTTTCCGTCTTTTCCTGTCTGTAAAAACATTGTCATCGGTTTTGTTCTGTGGCCTGAATGAAGTGACAAACTGCGGCAGATGGCTGTTTAAAAGAGGAAGAGCTTCGTGTTGTCATGTGATGTGGAGGATGCAGTGTTAGGCTGCGTCCACATTACCGTTTAACGCGACCTGAATCTAATTTTCTGCACAAAGAGGTGTTATGGGTAGTTCCATGTCAGATCAACCAAGAATTTTGTATATCTTTGTGGGATGATTGAGATTCATGAAAATTCAGTAATGTATATCTTATATATTATATTCCAATTCTAAGGTGAAATTTATGATTAACACCCAGAACTTGTATTTTTATTTTTTTTTACTTCTGCCAAGGACATAATAAAAAAAAATCATCTGTTTATTTGTCTGTCTGTCAGCAGGATTCTGTCAAAATTACTGCACAGGTTTTGACAGACGTTTCACCACAGATACATATTAGGCCATGGAAGAATACATTACATTTTGGAGGTGATCTGCATCCTGATCCAGATTCTGAATGAAGTTTCACTTTTTATAGGCTTTGAAGGATTACTTTTACCAGGATTATGTTAAAACTACTGCACAGATTATGACAAAATTTTCAATACAGATACAGATTAGGCCATAGAAGACAACATTAAATTTTGAAGGTGATATGGATCCGGATTCTGGATAAAGTTTCACTTTATATAGGCTTTGAAGGATTATGTCAAAACTACTTCATAGATTCTCACCAAATTTGCACTACAGATATATATTAGGGCATGGAAGACTCCACTGAATTTTGGAGGTGATCCAGATCCGGATTGGTGGACGTCAGAAATCTCTGATTGCTCTTGTATCTCATGTCCTCTTAATTATTGAGGTACCTTCTACGGAAGATTCATTTGTGTACCCTCACATATCTGAATGCACATATCTCAGAAGATAAAGTAGATACAGAGCAGACACAGAGATAGAATTGGTATGTTTTAAAAGCGCTTAACAAGCTCTCAAATCTCTCCAACATCTTTCCTATTATCAACCAGATGAAAGGTACAACAAACTTAATTCTTCAAATGTGAATCCATAAACTTTTTCAAATTCCTGTTAAAGTTAAATTGTGTCAACATTCTCTGATAATTTTGTCTGTTGTTTTGTCCGACAGCCTCTGAGTGACAGACAAATATATGCATCATGTTCACTGGAAAATCACATATATAACATATATAACATAGTAACATATCTTAATTACTTTCATTTTCAACTTTCCAAACACCCATATTTCCTGATGTTATGGGCATTTAAGGTCTGAAGGATGTGCCTCTTTGTGGCAGTTGCTTCACTTGATACACATTCACTTCAGATCTGGATATGCTGCATTCAAATTATCAGCTGAAGTAACAGATGTCTAATTTGTCAGATCGGATCTTTTCATCAGGATTTGATTACACATTTGAAACTCTTTTCATCAGGACATGTTACATGTTTGAAAGTGACTCATACAAATAATTTCTTTGTGAAGCAGGGTTCCGCATATTTGAGCAGTTCTATCCAAAAGTAAACACTTTTATAATTGACGAACACACCAAAGTAACTGCCGTGTTTGAAACGTGTGTCATGTGTTGGCTCAATGCTGTTATGACCTTGATTTTGACCTTTTGAAGGTCTTCATTGGGTTAGAGCCGCTCACAGGACCTATGACTTAATATTACTGATAATAGTAGACAGGTACATCTTTAATCATTGATTCATTCATTCATCTTTGTTGCAGTGGTAGCAGCTCATCCCACACTTCACTGTCATTGGTCAAGTCCACTAACTCCTCCTGGGGGAGTGGTAGGTGCTCCCAAACTAGCTGGAAGTTGTAGTCCCTCCAATCAATGCTATCATCTTGTAACTCTTGAACCCTTACAAGGATATTAGAAGTATGTTGGGAGTATGACCAACTAGTCAACTTTATGGACTTGGAAAAGGCAAATGTCTGAGTCCCTCAAGGTGTCCTGTGGGGGCACTGTGGTACAGTACGGGATACTGGAACCACTGCAACATGCAATCCGGTCTCTATGTGACCAAAGTAGGAGCTGTGTCGACATTCTCGACATTGCGTCAGACCTGTTCCCAGTGGATGTTAGACTTCACCAGGGCCGCCCCTTGTCACCAGTACTATTGGTGATCTTCACAGACGGGATTTCAAGGCGCAGTCATGGACCGGAGAGTGTCCAGTTTGATGACATCAGAGATGCATCTCTGCTTTTTGCAGATGATGTGTTTCTGTTGACTTCATCAGGCAGTGACCTCTGATGCCCACTGAGCAGATTTGAGGCAGCGTGTGAAGATCAACACCTCCAAATCTGAGATCATAGTCCTCTGTTGGAAAAGGGTGGACTTTCTCCTCTGGGTCAGGGGACAGTTATTGTTGGAACAGTTTAAGTGTCTTGTGGTCTTGTTCACGAGTGGGGTGTAAGTTGGAGCGTGAGTTCGATAGATGGATTGGGGCGGTGTTTGATGTTTTACGGACGCTGTACTGGACTGTCACGGTGAAGAAGGAACTGACTCAGAAGGTGAGACCCTGAATTTACCAGTCGATTTATGGTTATGAGCTTTGGGTAATGACTGAAAGAACCAGATCACAGATACAAGTTGCAAAAATGAGATTCCTCCGTCAGGTACCTGGGCTTAAACGCCTGGACAGGGTGAGAAGCTCAAGTGTCTGGGAGGGACTCAGTAGAGCCGCTACTTCTTTGTATTGAATGGAGCCAGCTGAGGTGGTTTGGTTCCACCTGGTCATCACCCTAGGGAGGCCTTCCAGGCATGTCAAACTGGGATGAAGCCACAGGTAAAACCCAGGACACGCTGGAGTAATTACATTTCCCAGCTGGCTTGGGAATGCCTCGGGATACCCTGGAAAGACATGACTTGGCCAAGGATAGGGAAGTACGGTATGAGCTTCATTGATCCTCTGGTAGTATTGGTCTCATGGATGTTCTGATTAGTTCTCTGGTCACGTCAGCCTGTGACTTTGTGGCAACAGGGCTCAGACCATCATGAAAGCTCGGCTCAAAGGAGCACAGACGGGGCGCAACCTGTTGAAGAAGAAATCCGACGCCCTCTCCATGCGGTTCCGTCAGATCCTTCGCAAAATAATTGAGGTCAGTAGAAACGGTCTCAAATCCTTCACAAACTTTATCTTTTTTGATGAAGCCACAATTTACCTTCTTATCTCCCAACCTGTCAGACTAAAACCAAAATGGGGGAGGTGATGAGGGAGGCAGCGTTCTCGCTGGCGGAAGCCAAGTTTGCTGCCGGCGACTTCAGGTATGAACCCAAACAGAGCGTCTGGTTTAAGATTGCCTGAAGTGCTGCTGCATCTCCCATCTGATTCTGTCCACAGCACAACTGTAATCCAGAATGTCAACAAAGCCCAGGTGAAGGTCCGAGCCAAGAAAGACAACGTGGCAGGTCAGTAAAAAATAACATTTGAACTTCATCATCAACCCTGAGTCACTCACGTTGACCGAATTTGTTTTTCTATCGATTCCAGGAGTCACTCTTCCAGTGTTTGAGCACTATCAGGAAGGTGGCGACAGTAAGTGATTTTTGTGTTTCTCTCTTACACTGACATTTAACCGCCACGATTGGTCGCCCTCACTGTGCCACCGTATGTGTGTCCTCCAGGTTACGAGCTCACCGGTCTGGCTAGAGGAGGGGAGCAGCTCTCCAGGCTGAAGAGGAACTATGCCAGGGCTGTTGAGCTGCTGGTGGAGTTGGCCTCCTTACAGGTAGGAGGCGCTGTTGCAAATCCATCAAACTTAAAGGATGAGTGATTTAAAAAAAAAAAAAAATCCAAGTTGCATTAAAACATAAGCGCTCTACTAACCCTGATAGGTATCATTTGAGATGTCAGTTTTCAATGAAGCGCCTATAGTGTACAAATAATGAATGTTTACAAATGCAATGGAAAGAATATTTCATGAGGTGAAAGATGGAATGTTGCCTCATTGAATGGAGTAAAGTACGTTGTGTTACAGAAAACTGTACACACAGATCTTTGGACAGCTGCACCCAAATCCATCCATCCATCCATCCATCCATTTTCTTCCGCTTTATCTGGAGTTGGGTCGCGGGGGCAGCAGCTCAAGCAAAGCCGCCCAGACCTCCCGATCCACACACACCTCCCCCAGCTCCTCCGGGGGAACCGCAAGGTGTTCCCAAGCCAGCCGAGAGATGTAATCCTTCCAGTGTGTCCTGGGTCTTCCCCGGGGCCTCCTCCCAATGGGACGTGCCCAGAACACCTCTCCAGCGAGGCATCCAGGGGGCATCCGGAAAAGATGGCCGAGCCACCTCAACTGACTCCTTTCGACGTGGAGGAGCAGCGGCTCGACTCCGAGCTCCTCCCGAGTGGCCGAGCTCCTCACCCTATCTCTAAGGGAGCGCCCAGCCACCCTGTGGAGGAAACTCATCTCGGCCACTTGTACCCGCAATCTCGTTCTTTCGATCATGAGCCAAATCTCATGACCATAGGTGAGGATCGGAACGTAGATCTATCAGTAAATCGAGAGCTTTGCCCCCTACTCAGCTCTCTCGTCACCACGACGGTCCGATACAGCGACCGCATCACTGCAGACGCTGCACCGATCCGTCTATCGATCTCATGCTCCATCCGTCCCTCACTCGTGAATAAGACCCCGAGATACTTAAACTCCTCCACTTGAGGCAAGGACACTCCACCGACCTGAAGAGGGCAAAGCACCTTTTTCCGGTCGAGAACCATGGCCTCGGATTTGGAGGTGCTTCATGCACCCAAATCCCTCTGCCTTTATTATACATTCTGCAAACAAATTTGGGGGTGTATATCAATCAATCAATCAATTTTATTTATATAGCGCCAAATCACAACAAACAGTTGCCCCAAGGCGCTTTATATTGTAAGGCAAGGCCATACAATAATTACGTAAAAACCCCAACGGTCAAAACGACCCCCTGTGAGCAAGCACTTGGCGACAGTGGGAAGGAAAAACTCCCTCCTAACAGGAAGAAACCTCCAGCAGAACCAAGCTCAGGGAGGGGTAGTCCTCTGCTGGGACTGGTTGGGGCTGAGGGAGAGAACCAGGAAAAAGACATGCTGTGGAGGGGAGCAGAGATCAATCACTAATGATTAAATGCAGAGTGGTGCATACAGAGCAAAAGGAGAAAGAAACACTCAGTGCATCGTGGGAACCCCCCAGCAGTCTAAGTCTATAGCAGCATAACTAAGGGATGGTTCAGGGTCACCTGATCCAGCCCTAACTATAAGCTTTAGCAAAAAGGAAAGTTTTAAGCCTAATCTTAAAAGTAGAGAGGGTGTCTGTCTCCCTGATCTGAATTGGGAGCTGGTTCCACAGGAGGAGCCTGAAAGCTGAAGGCTCTGCCTCCCATTCTACTCTTACAAACCCTAGGAACTACAAGTAAGCCTGCAGTCTGAGAGCGAAGCGCTCTATTGGGGTGATATGGTACTATGAGGTCCCTAAGATAAGATGGGACCTGATTATTCAAAACCTTATAAGTAAGAAGAAGAATTTTAAATTCTATTCTAGAATTAACAGGAAGCCAATGAAGAGAGGCCAATATGGGTGAGATATGCTCTCTCCTTCTAGTCCCTGTCAGTACTCTAGCTGCAGCATTTTGAATTAACTGAAGGCTTTTCAGGGAACTTTTAGGACAACCTGATAATAATGAATTACAATAGTCCAGCCTAGAGGAAATAAATGCATGAATTAGTTTTTCAGCATCACTCTGAGACAAGACCTTTCTAATTTTAGAGATATTGCGTAAATGCAAAAAAGCAGTCCTACATATTTGTTTAATATGCGCATTGAATGACATATCCTGATCAAAAATGACTCCAAGATTTCTCACAGTATTACTAGAGGTCAGGGTAATGCCATCCAGAGTAAGGATCTGGTTAGACACCATGTTTCTAAGATTTGTGGGGCCAAGTACAATAACTTCAGTTTTATCTGAGTTTAAAAGCAGGAAATTAGAGGTCATCCATGTCTTTATGTCTGTAAGACAATCCTGCAGTTTAGCTAATTGGTGTATGTCCTCTGGCTTCATGGATAGATAAAGCTGGGTATCATCTGCGTAACAATGAAAATTTAAGCAATGCCGTCTAATAATACTTCCTAAGGGAAGCATGTATAAAGTGAATAAAATTGGTCCTAGCACAGAACCTTGTGGAACTCCATAATTAACCTTAGTCTGTGAAGAAGATTCCCCATTTACATGAACAAATTGTAATCTATTAGATAAATAGAATTCAAACCACCGCAGCGCAGTGCCTTTAATACCTATGGCATGCTCTAATCTCTGTAATAAAATTTTATGGTCAACAGTATCAAAAGCAGCACTGAGGTCTAACAGAACAAGTACAGAGATGAGTCCACTGTCTGAGGCCATAAGAAGATCATTTGTAACCTTCACTAATGCTGTTTCTGTACTATGATGAATTCTAAAACCTGACTGAAACTCTTCAAATAGACCATTCCTCTGCAGATGATCAGTTAGCTGTTTTACAACTACCCTTTCAAGAATTTTTGAGAGAAAAGGAAGGTTGGAGATTGGCCGATAATTAGCTACGATAGCTGGGTCAAGTGATGGCTTTTTAAGTAATGGTTTAATTACTGCCACCTTAAAAGCCTGTGGTACATAGCCAACTAATAAAGATAGATTGATCATATTTAAGATCGAAGCATTAAATAATGGTAGGGCTTCCTTGAGCAGCCTGGTAGGAATGGGGTCTAATAGACATGTTGATGGTTTGGATGAAGTAACTAATGAAAATAACTCAGAACAATCGGAGAGAAAGAATCTAACCAAATACCGGCATCACTGAAAGCAGCCAAAGATAACGATACGTCTTTGGGATGGTTATGAGTAATTTTTTCTCTAATAGTTAAAATTTTATTAGCAAAGAAAGTCATGAAGTCATTACTAGTTAAAGTTAAAGGAATACTTGGTTCAATAGAGCTCTGACTCATTGTCAGCCTGGCTACAGTGCTGAAAAGAAACCTTGGGTTGTTCTTATTTTCTTCAATTATTGATGAGTAGTAAGATGTCCTAGCTTTATGGAGGGCTTTTTATAGAGCAACAGACTCTTTTTCCAGGCTAAGTGAAGATCTTCTAAATTAGTGAGATGCCATTTCCTCTCCAACTTAGGGGTTATCTGCTTTAAGCTGCGAGTTTCTGAGTTATACCACGGAGTCAGGCACTTCTGATTTAAAGCTCTCTTTTTCAGAGGAGCTACAGCATCCAAAGTTGTCTTCAATGAGGATGTAAAACTATTGACGAGATACTCTATCTCACTTACAGAGTTTAGGTAGCTACTCTGCACTGTGTTGGTATATGGCATTAGAGAACATAAAGAAGGAATCATATCCTTAAACCTAGTTACAGCGCTTTCTGAAAGACTTCTAGTGTAATGAAACTTATTCCCCACTGCTGGGTAGTCCATCAGAGTAAATGTAAATGTTATTAAGAAATGATCAGACAGAAGGGAGTTTTCAGGGAATACTGTTAAGTCTTCAATTTCCATACCATAAGTCAGAACAAGATCTAAGATATGATTAAAGTGGTGGATGGACTCATTTACATTTTGAGCAAAGCCAATTGAGTCTAATAATAGATTAAATGCAGTGTTGAGGCTGTCACTCTCAGCATCTGTGTGGATGTTAAAATTGCCCACTATAATTATCTTATCTGAGCTAAGCACTAAGTCAGACAAAAGGTCTGAAAATTCACAGAGAAACTCACAGTAACGACCAGGTGGACGATAGAGAATAACAAATAAAACTGGTTTTTGGGACTTCCAATTTGGATGGACAAGACTAAGAGTCAAGCTTTCAAATGAATTAAAGCTCTGTCTGGGTTTTTGATTAATTAATAAGCTGGAATGGAAGATTGCTGCTAATCCTCCGCCTCGGCCCGTGCTACGAGCATTCTGGCAGTTAGTGTGACTCGGGGGTGTTGACTCATTTAAACTAACATATTCATCCTGCTGTAACCAGGTTTCTGTAAGGCAGAATAAATCAATATGTTGATCAATTATTCATTTACTAACAGGGACTTAGAAGAGAGAGACCTAATGTTTAATAGACCACATTTAACTGTTTTAGTCTGTGGTGCAGTTGAAGGTGCTATATTATTTTTTCTTTTTGAATTTTTATGGTTAAATAGATTTTTGCTGGTTATTGGTGGTCTGGGAGCAGGCACCGTCTCTACGGGGATGGGGTAATGAGGGGATGGCAGGGGGAGAGAAGCTGCAGGGAGGTGTGTAAGACTACAACTCTGCTTCCTGGTCCCAACCCTGGATAGTCACAGTTTGGAGGATTAAAGAAAATTGGCCAGATTTCTAGAAATGAGAGCTGCTCCATCCAAAGTGGGATGGATGCCGTCTCTCCTAACAAGACCAGGTTTTCCCCAGAAGCTTTGCCAATTATCTATGAAGCCCACCTCATTTTTTGGACACCACTCAGACAGCCAGCAATTCAAGGAGAACATGCGGCTAAACATGTCACTCCCGGTCCGATTGGGGAGGGGCCCAGAGAAAACTACAGAGTCCGACATTGTTTTTGCAAAGTTACACACTGATTCAATGTTAATTTTAGTGACCTCCGATTGGCGTAACCGGGTGTCATTACTGCCGACGTGAATTACAATCTTACCAAATTTACGCTTAGCCTTAGCCAGCAGTTTCAAATTTCCTTCACTGTCGCCTGCTCTGGCCCCCGGAAGACAATTGACTATGGTTGCTGGTGTCGCTAACTTCACATTTCTCAAAACAGAGTCCCCAATAACCAGAGTTTGATCCTCGGCGGGTGTGTCGTCGAGTGGGGAAAAACGGTTAGAAATGTGAACAGGTTGGCGGTGTACACGGGGCTTCTGTTTAGAACTACGCTTCCTCCTCACAGTCACCCAGTCGGCCTGCTTTCCCGGCTGCTCGGGATCTGCCAGAGGGAAACTAACGGCGGCTAAGCTACCTTGGTCTGCACCGACTACAGGGGCCTGGCTAGCTGTAGAATTTTCCACGGTGCGGAGCCGAGTCTCCAATTCGCCCAGCCTGGCCTCCAAAGCTACGAATAAGCTACACTTATTACAAGTACCATTACTGCTAAAGGAGGCCGAGGAATAACTGAACATTTCACACCCAGAGCAGAAAAGTGCAGCAGAGACAGGAGAAGCCGCCATGCTAAACTGGCTAAGAGCTAGTAGCTGCGCTAAGCTAGCGGATTCCTAAAAACACACAAAGTGAATAATGTGTAAATAATTTAGAGGTGATTCAGCAGAGGGAGTGCTTTAGTTAAGGCACGTGAAGATTACACTGTGAAACAAATCGTTATCTAGTTAACTAGATCAATCTAACTGCGCAGATTAAACAGCTAACAGATACAGCAAAACACCGCTGTGCTCCGGAACAGGAAGTGATACAATACCGCAGTTCCTTATATAGGAATCCCCTTGTCTGTCTGTCTGTTAATGAGTCTGGTAAGTGCAACTCCTGATCCGTTTGGTCAGTTTCCATGACAGATCACACAGTGGGGTCAGAAGACGTGAAGATGTGCATGAATGAAAGCGTTTCTGATGCAACTTCTAAAAGGGGGAGAAAATTGGACCTTTTTCATTTTTTTACCTGCAGCATATTGATAAACTGGGGTTGTTAGCAAAATTCTATTGTACCTGCATTAAATGTCCACCAGGTGGAGATATTGCTCCATTTCAAGAGCTGTGGGACACAATAAGTCTGTTGCTTATAATAGCAGATTACATATGCAGTTAATCAGTTTATTTCATTCAATTCAAAAGACTGACTACCACCTTTAGTCAATATATGCAAGCAACTAGTGTAGTAGAGTGGCGGTGGTAAACGTCACTAATAACGTAAAAAAAAAGACCAGACCAAAGCTTGTCAGACTGGTACGAGATTCATAATTTGACAAGTTTTTTTTTTCCCCCTTGTCATTGTAGCATGGAAATGATTCCGAAGTGGTTTTCAGGTTGGCTGCCCTGTTCACCTGTTTTCCTTAAGTAATTGCTACCAATGTTTTAACGTTATTTAATTCCTAATTTAGCAGTGGTTTTAGTTTTGACTGTACATGTCAAATAGAATACTTTTTAACTAAACTGACGTGTACGGTAGCGTTTGTATTATTGCTTTGCTCGCTTCCTGTTTGCAGACGTCCTTCGTCACTCTGGATGAAGCCATTAAGATTACCAACCGCCGCGTGAACGCTATCGAACACGGTACAGTCGGAATTCACATTAAAATTGCTTCTTTTTTCCATCCTCAAATAATTTGAGAACTCTCTCGCTGTGCAGTGATTATCCCTCGGATCGACCGCACCCTCACCTACATCATCACAGAGCTGGACGAGAGAGAACGAGAGGAGTTCTACCGGTAAAACATGTTTAATCCGTTACCCTGTTACGCGTTTGAATAAGTGTACTGTTTTGGCATCATCAGTTAGCATTCTGAGCAGGAACCTCATTGAGATCATGTGTTGGGCTAGTGGGATGTTTAGAGTCCGATTCAGGGTACCAGTCTGCTTCCCAGCCCTTCCAGCTTTAATTAAAGTGGGAGGACTTTGCTGAGCATGTAACCTGCATCAGACTGGAGTCGCGTCCAGTGTAATTCAAAAGACAAGAACATAAACTGTATTAAGGTTCATGGCAAAATGATTGGACTGAGACAGGAAGCCGAGATGTTCTGCCACGATTCAGAAATGGTACAGCCCACATTAGAGACGCTTGCAATCGTATTCTAAGATTGTTACAAACATAAATATTGGAAATGTAGTATTTACAATTGCAGGTAAGGATATCTAAATTTTGAATCCTCCAAACTGTTGATTTTTACTAGGGATGGGACGACTAGTTGTAATAGTCAACTACAACTAGCTAACATCCAACTAGTTGACTATTTTTTTTATTCGTCGAGTAGTCGAAAGCCATTTATTAAGTCCATTTAACCCTTAAAGGAACAGACCTGCCACTGCTCCCTTCACTCATTGAAGAAAGTGTGTGAACTTTGGCAGGTGTATTTGTCATCTCAAACGAGTCGTCTGTGTCTAGTACATGAATGCAGGTATTATCTCCATGCTAATGCTGTTTTTTTGTATTTGATTTTGTGCTTATATTTGTTAAACATAGATTCGAAATTAGCTTAATTGTCAGTGTCAAATCTAGTCGTCGCTTAGTCGATGAGTAGTGGCACTCAACTAGTCGTCTCAACCCTAATTTTTACCTCCCTTTTGGTTTACCAAGTCTGAATTCAACCAAAAAGCAAATTTTTGGTATAGACGGTAACATAAACAGCTGTACTTTTACGAAACGCCACATGTGGAATAATGGTCATAATATTCAGAATCATATCTTGCAAAAATTAGCTTTAGACATTGAGGACACAATCTGAAAATGCCTGAATTATAAGACCCACCAAAGCAAAAGCATTTTGGAGCGCCCCTGTAGGCAGTACCTGAAATTGCCTACCTAAATTTTTAAATTTTCCAGAATGCCTTTCATTGCACGATGCTAATCAATGCATTTGTCTCTGACCTTTAATGTCGATAGATTTTTTTTTTTTTTTAGTTGTACCTTGCAAATATTCACGTTTGACAATGTCTCCCCTCCACCAGGCTGAAGAAGATCCAAGAGAAGAAGAAGCAGCTGAGGGAAAGGACTGATCGTGAGATTGCCGCCCGCTTGGCTGAACTTGGTCCCATCTCTGAGCCCTCTAACATGCTGACCGAGGAGACCGACGAAGACTTGCTATTTGAGTGACGAGAACTTCAATTCATGTTCAATGCTTATTTATTTCGTGCCTCTCGGGCCACATCGATGTCTTTTGTGCAAATGAGAACACCTCTGTGTACGTGTGTGCTGTGATTTGTCATATTGTTCCAGTAATGCAATGTTCAGTTTGGATCTCGGGGTGTTGCATGCTGTTAAAAGTCCTTAAGGTGTTCAAGTTTGTGCTGTGGAGCCTCGTGCTGACACTGACCTCATGTCAGTTGAAGGTTTGTATTTCACCAGAACTCTTATTGTGATCCTGTTGTAAAACTTCATGCACAAGTCACAAAAGCTCAACAATTCATCCAAAATAAAGACCTCAAAATCCAATTATTGCTTAGATTGCTTTTGGGGGAAGAGCTTTTACAAGTTGCAGGACAGGACAGATGGCTGGGATCATGTTCTGGACTTGGTGCCATTTTTAGTTCAGTAATGGAGAGCAGTCATTTAACACAAAAATACTGCATCAAACACATTAGATATTAGCAAGCAATTATTTAGTGCCCAAATGGGTAACATTTTATATTATTTACTAGCTGATTACCCGCCCCAGGGCAGGTTTGAAAAGAAAACTTACATCTTCACCAACAAAGCTATCACTTCCCACCTATCCTGGAATCCAGGGACGTAGTGGGGTGTGACTAAAGCTGCCTCAGCTAGACCGCTGCTACTACTACTATGCTACTGTTACTTCCAAATGAAGAGCAAAAACTTCAAAGGAAAAAGAAAAGTATGACACCAGGCTTTGAGCACCCTTTCTGGTGATGATTCAGCAGAAGTGTCTCTCCCCTTTGCTACTACTACTACAGTGCTCATGTCACTTCCTGTATGTCAAAGTATACGTGTACCAAGTCTGTCCCATTTCCAAGGTGCTGTTTGGACAAGAGAGGGACACACACACACACAGTTGTCTCTTAGTATATATTTATACTGTAATGAGCATTAGCTTAACAGATGCAGAAATGTATAACTATTGTTTGCTGCCATCTAGTGTTGAGGTTTCAAATCACAATGGGCACAGCTAACTAAAAAGTTAGCTTTGCTAACTGCTAATCTAACAGAAAAGTTAATGGTGATAATGCTAACCACTAAGAGAAAAAAAAAAATGTATGAATTTAGCTTTGGCTTACATTTTTTGGCTCTAAAACCCTGAAAAAAGACTAAGAGCTGAAATTTCAATCTAAACTCTTACCTTACTCTGGAGTTTTGCTGGTGCCTTCGTGGGACATCTTGTGGCACCAGTGGTCTGAAGAACCTTACATATTAACATTACCTTACATACTTCAGATGTTCTTGTTATGTGGACTTTTATGTTTAACTCGGTTCAACAAAAAATAACCATTTATGAATTACAGGCATTTTTATACACAGTTCCTAGATCAACTAATTTGACAAAGTAGGGGTGTAACGATACACTAGCTCCATGATACGATACATAAATACATCACATTTCACACTAATTATGTAGAAAGTAATCTGAGGTGACAGTTTAACTTGAAACAAATTATGTACTCTGAAGTATAAATTGTAATCCTTGATGTTACCCATTTCCTATTAATAGGAAATGAGCAATAAAAACAAGGATTTTTTGCCTGTGGTCCCGAATAAACACAAGATGTCCAATGATTTGTCCTGTCTACTCTTCCAAATTCATCCAGATCAGTGATTCTCCTGAACACATCGTGGATCAACTATGATCCATTACAACTACTTTTCTTTGTAGAATTTATAAATCATGACTCTTCTCTCAGATCATTATTTCCTCCATGCAGGAGCTGACTTTTCATGGTGTCACTACACACTTAAAAAAAAACACTGATTTGATACAGGTTCCCCGATATGATTATCACAATTTACAATGTATTGTTACACCCGTTACACCACTAGGAGAAAATCAATGTGAGGATTACTGTTCATACAAATCATCACTTTTATAACCAGTTGTCATTACAGAAGTCAGGAGACGGACATGTCGCTAAATTATGACAATTTATATTAAACAGAAAAAAATAAGCTAATTCCACCCCAAGATGCCCTTTAACCCTAATTCTGTGCACAGTAACTTTGTAAACACGAAAAAGATAATACTGCTTGGGCCTGTGAACGGGAACTTTCTATTGAAAAAGATGCTCAGATTTATTCTTGACAGCAGCACTGTCCTGTGCAACATCTGCACAATCAAACACTTCTAAACCGCTGGAGATTTGAATGCCTGAAATATCATCTCAAAGTACTTAGCAACAAGCTAAAAGTCAAGGATTAGAATAACGACGCTCGATCAGGCACACTTCACAAATCTGTTCTGCTCGCAGCTTTAAATCCCTTTTTGATTTGGACATTCTCCTGTGAATTTATGCTTCTAATATTGGTGAGCTATCCATATAACTGCAGGGTTTCTTTTTTGTATGTTTTAATCATTTTTAATGCTGTTATTATATTAAATATGATTCATTGGCTACCTGGGGTATTTTATTTTGAAAACTAACCAAACTGATGATGCTGGCTTCCTGTTGGGCTCGATCTGCCTTACAACAGCTCGCCTTTCATATCAAAAATTTATATGCGTGTTTAAGTTGGGTCAATTAATGCCAAAGCATGTAATTAATTACATTTTTTTTTCAATCACCCGAAAGCTGTATACAAAATATACCTTGGGCTTTATTTACATCAGTCAGCAGGAGGAAATTCTCAAAAAATGAAGGAGACAAGTGAGGGAAGCCACCAAAATACACATTGCAACTCTGAAGGTATTATAGGCTTTTGTGGATGTGATTGGAGAAACAGTTGCATCACAAGCAATACAGCTATGAATCACTGATGGAGAAGTTCTGTCTGCCAAACTCTCCTCTCATTTGCTATGGAGTGCAGCAGAGCAGGACTTTAGCACAGGAACTAGAGCAAATCTAGGGCGAGAGTATCAATTCCACTCTGGCACACTTAAGCTATAATTTCACTTTTTTTTTTTTAACCCATTTTGCCCCACTGGCAACAATTGTTGCCGAAGTGTATCTCTGTCATTTTCTACTCACAATAAAAAATTAAAAAAAAATCTCAAAGGTACTAATGCAACTTTTCCCACTTATTAAAAAAAAAAAAAATCTGGGTCATAAACGGGTTAAGTTGCGACATTTTCAGTGACTTGGAAATAACTTTTTAAAGGAAATTCAGCTGTTAAAGTGATGATATGTGTGAAAAATAATACATTTTGTCTGCCCACTTACTCATGGACTCTGAAAATTGCCACAATATAAAAATTATAACACTTGAACTACTTTCTGACCCGTGAAAGGTAAATAATTTATGCACAATGTGGGTCTTTAATAACAGTGACAGCTGAGTGCATCATTTTGTTTGTACTGTACATCACACACAAAATATTAACAATACAAGTGGTTTCCTTTTGTCTACAAAATATATGTATTCACAATTATAAATAACTATTAAGAACATGACAAATATTTACACATCTGATCAACGGTTTTGCATAAAACTGAGAGAAGGTTCATAAAACGGGGTAAAAATACCTGCAAAGACAAAAACCAAGAAAAACAAATGGAGACCTGAGTCTGTCTAATGAGTGTCAATGATCACGTCGTCTACAGACAAGGAGAATGTGCAAGTTTAAAGAAACAAACAAACAGTGAGGCGTTACCGCTGTCCAAACGGGAGACCCTCTGCGCTCTAACACAGCCAGGACGTGGGAACCCACTGTGGTTCTGTGTGCAGCTTTTCAATCAGCCTCCGCAGTTCGTGGAAAGCTGCGTCCGGATCCGCGTTCACGACGGTCGCGTCAAAGAAGTGGCCAAAATTTTGCTCCATCTCGCGGGCCTTTTCGATAATGTCTTTCAGCTCCTCGGGCTGTGCACGGAAAGCACGACAGTCAAGAAAAAGTGGCAAATTTATACAACAACCACCCCCCAAACTGTTCTATTTACGAAAGCGACAAATCTGCTACCTTTGGCGTTTTCCCCTCAATGGCCAGCAGGGTGCGCAGTCTTTCCTGAGAAGGAGGAGCGATGAAGATGATGTAAGGCTTCAGTTTAGAGGACCTTAACACCCGCAGCGACTGAAGAAACAACACAAAAAGAAGCATTCAGATGTTTCATCTCACCCCTCGTTTGTGGGCAAATTCTGAAAATACAGCAGCAGCCACGGAAAATTATAACGGCGATGATCACAACAAATCACAAAAGGAGGGAGCAAAGTTAGTAAATACTTATTTACGAGGCTGACTGGTGACGACAATTCATAACTATGTCAAAATGATGACATTACCATCAATATAAAGTTTATTTTCTAATTTATCCTTCTAGCTCTTCTGGTTTCAGCATCACAGGATAAAAAAAATGGTTTTGGTTTTATTATTTCATGTCGTATGACGTCATTTGGTGATGTCACCATGACATCACAAAACAAATCAGCTGAGAAAAAAAAAATGGTTGACACACCATTCCATGATCTTTATTGACCTTGACCTTTGACCTCATAACACCACCATGCTGAGATCTTATCATGAATAATTCACACATGTAATATGGTCAAAATTGGCCGAGTGATTCCTGAGATAAATAAGTTAAATTTCAAATTACATTCTCCCAAATCAAACACGGTAAACATCTGTAGTAAGACAGAAATAGAACATCTCTCACTCTGTTGTGCAGACACAGCAAACAGATGCGCCCAGCGTTGATGACGTGCCGGACAGAATCGGTGCTGGTGCCGTACAAATTCTTCTCATATTCCCCTGATTCGATAAACTTCCCTGCAGCCAGGTCGGCCTCAAAGGAAGATCGGGTCACAAAGTAGTAGTCCCGCCCATTCTTCTCATGTATCCTTGGATTCCTGGTAGTATCTAAGAGTTGGACAAATGACAGGTTTTTGACACACACACAAAAAAAAAAAAGCTGTAGCCAACATTGACACATACACAATATGATAAATTTAAGCACAAGTGATTCCCACAAACAGCTTCCTTCTGGCTATATTTGGCACAGTGCTCCCGAACAGGCACACAAAAAAATAAATAAATAAAAAATCATTTTTGTCGAGAAAACAACAGTGCTCAGAAGCCTGAGCCCCACCTGCACTTGTCTCAGACGTGGTGGCAACATCTTCAAAAACGCACAAATTTATATGAACTTTCTCAAGGTGCAGTGTACTGTGCTGAGCAGAACAACCATCTCTGCCCACGACACACATGAACCGTGCTGAAGTGCTGCTGGAAATTTCCTCACCACTTGACCTCCAAATTAGAGAAATTATGAAAAATGCTTCATTTAACTTGGGTAAAATTCCAACAATTAGTGACGCAGCCTGATTTTCTTCTAAGGCTACTTATTTTTGGAGTTGTTCTAGTATTTACAGAAAGTGTGCAATAATTATCCATCCATCCATCGTCTTCTGCTTTATCCAGAGTCGGGTCGCGGGGGCAGCAAACACAATTAGGCAGGTGCATAAATTTGTGTACCCTTGTCATTTTATTGATTTGAATACATTTAGCACTAATTATTGGAACACAAAATTGGTTTGGTAAGCTCATTAACCCTTGACCTCCGTACACAGGTGAATCCAATCACGAGAAAGGGTATTTAAGGTGGCCATTTGCAACTATTTCTCCTCTTTGCATCTCTTCTAATGAGTTGCAACATGGGAGCCTCTAAACAACTCTCAAATTACCTGAAAACAAGGATTGTTCAACATCATGGTTTAGGGGAAGGATACAAAAAGCCATCTCAGAGATTTCAGCTGTCAGTTTCCACTGTGAGGAACATAATGAGGAAATGGAAGACCACAGGCACAGTACTAGTTAAGGCCCGAAGTGGCAGGCCAAGAAATATCTCAGATAAGCTGAAGCAAAGGATGGTGAGAACAGTCATAGTCAACCCACAGACCTGCTCCAAAGACCTACAACATGATCTTGCTGCAGATAGCGTCTCTGCATCGTTCAACTATACAGGGCACTTTGCACAAGGAGACGCTGGATGACAGAGTAATGCAGAGGAAGCCTTTTCTGCATACACGCCACAAACGGAGTCACTTGAGGTATGCTAAAGCACATTTGGACAAGCCAGCTTCATTTTGGAATAAGGTGCTGTGGACTGATGAAACTGAGTTATTTGGACATAACAAGGGGCGGTATGCATGGCTGAAAAAGAACACAGCATTCCAAGAAAAACACTTGCTACCTACAGTAAAATTTGGAGGTGGTTCCATCATGCTGTGGGGCTGTGTGGCCAGTGCAGGTACTGGGAATTTTGATAAAGTTGAGGGTCACATGGATTCCAGTCAATATCAGCAGATTCTTGAGAACAATGTTCAAGAATCAGTGACAAAGTTAAAGTTGCGCCGGGGCTGGATCTTTCAACAAGACAACGACCCTAAACACTGCTCAAAATCTACTAAGGCATTCATACAGAGGAACAAGTACAACGTTCTGGAATGGCCACCTCAGTCCCCAGACCTGAATATTATTGAAAATATGTGGTGTGATTTTAAGCGGGCTGTCCATGCTCGGAAACCAACAAACCTGAGATATATTGTAAAGAAGAATGGTCCAAAATATCTTCAACAGGAATCCAGACTCTCATTGGAAGCTATCGGAAATGTTTAGAGGCTGTTATTTCTGCAAAAAGAGGATCTACTAAATACAGATGCATTTTTTTCCTGTTGGGGTGCCCAGATTTATGCACCTACCTAATTTTGTTTAAAGAATTATTGCACACTTTCTGTAAATCCTATAAACTTCACTTCACTGTTTGTCTGCTATATGACATATATATATATAAAACTGAAATTGCTGATCCAAACAACCAATGATTTATAAAGAAAAATCATGGAGATCATCAGGGGTGCCCAAACGTTTACATGCAACTGTGTATAGTTTGTGTTAATGATGATGACATTACTGCTTGTTCCTACATATCTACAGGAGTTGCACTAGGAGTTGTGACCTCTAATTTGAAATATCAGTGTGCTATATTATTTGAACAGTAGATGTCAGTAGTCTCTAATGAGCTTGTAAATTATGCTTTTAAGTAATTTAGCCTTAATTTGTAATAATAAAGGTTATTGTCAACTCCTCCCTACCTGTATTACTATTCTCTAAGTTGGAGAAACCAGAGGATTCAAAGAGGCTGAGCTTTGTTTTGAAACACTGCCAGGATCCTTAATCAGCTCAAGAAGATCCTGTGTTCCTAACACCAATCTGTCACAATCACTCATTTCTACCTCCATGGTCTGACGAGGTCTATACCTCCTGGAGAGAGAAAGGACTGATTTCTATCCAACACCTTTACATAGATAGACAGTTTGCATCATTTGAATCACTGATGGAGAAGTTCAGTCTTCCACACTCTCCTTTCGTTCGCTATCTACTGGTTAGGCATTACATTCAATCCAAAATATCCAACTTTGAGACCCTCAAAAGGGAGCACATCTTTTTGGATATTGTGCAGAATTCCCCAGATTCTAGGTGTCTAGTGTCCATGTTTGTGAATGTTTTTGATGAGGGTGAACCAGCCTCCAGTATTAAAATTAAAGAGACCTGGTCTAAAGAGCTGGGTATCGACATATCGAATCAAATCAATTTTATATATATATTTTTTTTCATTTTTCATCTAGCATGAGCTGTCCATCAGACAGCCAGGAGACAACTTTCACATGTCTAATGGCACATTTTACAGGCCGTGAATCATTATTTTATTTTAATTACCATGCAAGTACAAGCATGTAACTTCATGACAAATGGTAATGCTTAAATTTTTTGTTTTTCTGATCTTTTATGTGTCTGTTGTGACTGTGCTTTTTATGCGTCAAAAGTTGCAGTTCTTCAAATGGCCACTTGAGGCTGGCTCAAAAAGAGTCAATCCCCCATAGAACCCCATGTTAAAATGTCCAACTTTACAGCAGAATTGGGGGGGGGGAGGGGTTGAGATTTTTGCCTCTACAGCTGCATATAACTGAACTGAGTTCACCCAATGAGTCATTTGTTTGTGTGATACACTCATTGGATTGGAATCAGTCTAGCGGAAACAGTAGGATAAATTTTATGTAGATTAGATTAGACAGAATTTTATTAATCCCTTGGGAAGACTCCCTCATGGAAACTGATGTTCTAGCAGCACACAGGGTAAGAAGCACACAGAGTATTAAAAGTAGAAGTAGAAAACAATTATCAAAATGTAAATACAAATATAAATACCAGAAATGCTTGCTATTGGCTCACTGGCTACTAAAGTTCCTCTCCTTCCCGTCCCCCATCTCCCTGTTACTCCTCCTCCCCGCGAGTGAGGAATTGTACAGTCTGATGCCCGAACACAGCATAAGAAGCCACAGCGCAACATGTCAGCGTTTAAAAACGTCTTGGTGTTACTGCTGAGTATTTAACACCGGCGTGTCTCCTTGCTTGGACCTACGTGGAACAGCAACAGCAAACTTTTCTGGTTCAATGGAGACAAGTCGTCTATGCAGATCATCGTGGCCGCTGTTTGTGGGACCAACCAAAGCAATGGGGCGTTTATGGTGGGAAGGCTGATGATACAGGGACATCTCCTCGTAGGTCAGGATGTCCTCATCCTCTGAAAGATAGAAGACGGATTAATTTCCTGTGTAACATATTTCTATTCAGCAACTCCAACACTTAACATATCTGTAAATTAATAAGTAAAGTGAGTGGATCCACAACATTTCCATCAGTAACTATCACATATTCAGCTCTGACATCTCAGGTTCTGATACATGCAAGCGATGTCCTGTGAAGTTCTTATTTTGGGACACGTTAACGTCTTTTGACATAACTTACAGCTATTAATTGGCGTGTTTGTTTAAACAGGACAGTGGGACATGTCTGGAGCGTGTTCTCACAGGCTCTTTCAAGACAGACAAATTCCAGTGAGGTCTCGGGTCCTTCGAGCCATTCAGACTCCTGCTGGACACCTGTTGGTGTCTCATCTGATCATGTCTCCGGAGTCTAATCTGTTCTCTGACGCGTCACGTCTGGACAACCTGCATCTACGGCAACGAGATGCCTCACCTCCAGCTAGCGTGTGGCGTTAATGCTGACATTGTTTTGACACTTTGCCACCTGCTGGTGATGATGGGGCACAGCGCATGCTTCATGTTTGGAAATTGTGTCGTGGCTATGAGATCCTCACCGAGGCTGTTCAAATTCAACGCGTTCTTCTTCCTCTGTTTTTTGCTCTTCTTTACGTACCAAAGCTTCCCTGGAGCAACAAGACATCACAAGTTTTATTTCACTTTATCACAACAATTTGGAGCTTTAGTTTGATGTCTTGTCACACTGTTTGTGTTCCAGCTGTCTCCTCTTACCCTGCTGCTCCCGACTCCTCTCAGTCACCGTTTTCTTTAAGAACTCTCTGTGCTGCTGGAAGCTTTTCCCTGAGAAAAAGGAAATCAAAACAATCACAATGCAAACTATCCAATCCTTCCAATCCTTAGTCTACTCCTAGTGGATCATCCCATCCCAAAATACATTTTTGTCCAAATCCAGATCATTCTCAACAACCAAAGTACACTTGTGGGTTTACAATTATGGGATGCTGATCGCTGAGATGAGAGCCTGATCCCACATCACTGATCCTGTTTACTGCACTCTGATCACCCATCTTTAATCATGTTCCTGATCTTTGATACTGATTGCTGTCCTTTGATTCTGATCAATCATCTTCACTAACTGTCCTAATCTGTCATCCTGACATCTGCCCTTTGATCCTGATTACTTGCCTTTAATCAAGTTCCCAGTTTTGGTCCCAACAGTTGTCCTTTGATCCTGATTACTTACCTTTTTTCATGTTCCTGAGCTGTAATCCTGATTGTGGTCCTCTACTTATTACTAATCTTTGATCTGGACCTCACAACTTTAGTCACGTTCCTGGTGTTTGATTCCAATTGCTGCCCTTGGATCCTAACAACTACTGTTTGATTATAATCACTTTTCTTTAATCATGGCCCCAATCTCTGAAGCAGACTGCCTTTCGATCCTGATCACTAATCTTCACTCATCTTTAATCGTGTTCATGATCGTTGATCCTGACTGCAGTCCTTTGAGGTGGCCTTTGATTGAGACCTGTGCCAAAATTTCTTGGTCATTGACCCACCTCTCCACCAAGTGTCAATTTTTTCCTAGTCCTGCTCACAAACAGACAAACACACACACACGGGTAAAAACATTTTCAATTTCAATTTCATTTCATTTATATAGTGTTTATTTATAGTGCGTTTCATTTATATATGGTGTGTGGTTTTAAATCAGTTTATCTCCTTGTTGATTTCAGGCATTTTACACACCTTTTATAGGATAGCAAGTGGTAGCGCAATGGTAACGTTTCTGGCTGGCAATAAGAGCTTTTGTAAATTACAGGTTTGAATCCCGTGGGTGGCATGTATTTTTATTTTTTTCCACAGCAGCTGTGCGATCTGGTTCCACATGCTCCAGCTGCTCGCACTGTGTTCCCACTGTGACAGTTTTGTCACAGTGGGAACACAGTTTCTCTGTACATTTGGAAAACATACAGAGAAACAAAAACAGATGGGTTGGAGCTCAGAGAAAACACACATAATTGTCAGCTGTGGTTTAATCTCTGCTACATGCCGACTCTGTGTCATTTCCTGATTGATCACCCGAGGCCAGGATAAGTCCCCCACTGGGCGAGTCCTTGCAGTTATACTTGTCTTAACTGTTATTTATCACCAATCCTTACCTGGAACGAGCCCCGCGAATGGCTGATTGTCTTCGTCTCCATCCCTGTAGGCTTGCCACCAGTTGGGGTCATCTTGGCTGATGATGTGGAGAATGTCTCCCTTCCGGAAGGACAGGCCCAGCTCCCGACACGGCACAAAGGGGTCATCAGAGGGATCATAGTCAAAGCAAGCTCGCACGTGCATCTGAAGACAAATATCAGCACATCATGGGTGTGAACACAGGCATTTTGGCAGACGTGTAAGTAGAGACTTACCACAGTCTGTCTGTGTGGAGCAGGTTTGACCTGACAACTGGGGATGAGGAGGAAGGTCAGCGTTCCCTGCATGTGTTGCTGACAAATAACATGAAAACAATATATTAAACTTGACCAAGAGTTAATTTCTAAACAAAGCAATAATCTCATAATTTGATACAGATGTACATTCCTATACCGTACAGCAGGTGACAACTCAGCATGTGATGTGGTCCTTTTCATACACTCAATCACTAATTTATTAATGATCCATCACTAATTTGCAATACAAACAAATCCCTTTGGTATCCCACTCACATTTTATACCAGCTGTTTTCTTATGGTTTTACTTTTCCTGTTCTGCTGTATATTTCATGTTGTATTACGTGATGTAGTGAGCAAGGAAAACTAGAAGGGTGGAAGTGAGAGTCGGGACTTTGAATGTTGGCAGTATGACTGATAAAGGGAGTGAGCTGACTGGCATGATTTAGGGGAGAAAAGTAGACATATTGTGTTTGCAAGAGACCAAGTGGAAGGAAAGTAAGAGCAGGAGCATTGGTGGTGGGTTCAAGTTGTTGTATCATGGTGTGGATAGGAAGAGAAATGGTGTTAGAGTCACTTTAAAGGAAGAATATGTCAAGAGTGTTGGAAGTTAAGTGAGTGTCTGACAGGGTGATGAGTGTGAAGTTGGAAATTGAAGGGGTGATGATGAATATCATCAGTGCATATACCCCACAGGTAGGTTTTGAGACAAAGGGGAAAGATTTCTGGAGTGAGTTAGATGAGGTGGTGAACAGTGGACCCAAGCATGAAAAAGTGGTGATAGGAGCAGACTTCAATGGGCATGTTGACAAAGGGAAGAGAGGTGATGAGGAAGTAATGGCCATCATATGGTATCAAGAACAGGAATGTGGAAGCGCAGATGGTAGTTGATTTTGCAAAAAGAATGGAAATGGCTGTGGTGAATATCTACTTTAAGAAAAGAGAGGAGCCTAGGGTGACATATACTCAACAAAAATATAAACGCAACACTTTTGGTTTTGCTCCCCTTTTGTATGAGATGAACTCAAAGATCTAAAACTTTTTCCAAATACACAATATCACCATTTCCCTCAAATATTGTTCACAAACCAGTCTAAATCTGTGATAGTGAGCACTTCTCTTTTGCTGAGATAATCCATCCCACCTCACAGGTGTGCCATATCAAGATGCTGATTAGACACCATGATTAGTGCACAGGTGTGCCTTAGACTGCCCACAATAAAAGGCCACTCTGAAAGGTGCAGTTTTATCACACAGCACAATGCCACAGATGTCGCAAGATTTGAGGGAGCGTGCAATTGGCATGCTGACAGCAGGAATGTCAACCAGAGCTGTTGCTCGTGTATTGAATGTTCATTTCTCTACCATAAGCCGTCTCCAAAGGCGTTTCAGAGAATTTGGCAGTACATCCAACCAGCCTCACAACCGCAGACCACGTGTAACCACACCAGCCCAGGACCTCCACATCCAGCATGTTCACCTCCAAGATCGTCTGAGACCAGCCATACATCGAAGAACATCACCTCATGTTGCAGCAGGATAATGCACGGCCCCATGTTGCAAGGATCTGTACACAATTCTTGGAAGCTGAAAATGTCCCAGTTCTTGCATGGCCGGCATACTCCCCGGACATGTCACCCATTGAGCATGTTTGGGATGCTCTGGACCGGCGTATACGACAGCGTGTACCAGTTCCTGCCAATATCCAGCAACTTCACACAGCCATTGAAGAGGAGAGGACCAACATTCCACAGGCCACAATTGACAACCTGATCAACTCTATGCGAAGGAGATGTGTTGCACTGCATGAGGCAAATGGTGGTCACACCAGATACTGACTGGTATCCCCCCCAATAAAACAAAACTGCACCTTTTAGAGTGGCCTTTTATTGTGGGCAGTCTAAAGCACACCTGTGCACTAATCATGGTGTCTAATCAGCATCTTGATATGGCACACCTGTGAGGTGGGATGGATTATCTCAGCAAAGGAGAAGTGCTCACTATCACAGATTTAGACTGGTTTGTGAACAATATTTGAGGGAAATGGTGATATTGTGTATTTGGAAAAAGTTTTAGATCTTTGAGTTCATCTCATACAAAATGGGAGCAAAACCAAAAGTGTTGCGTTTATATTTTTGTTGAGTGTATAAGAGTGGAGGAAGGTGCACACAGGTGGACTACATTCTCTGTAGGAGATGCAAGCTAAAAGAAATTAGAGACTGTAAGGTGGCGGCAGGGGAGAGTGTAGGCAGACCGCACAGGATGGTGGTTTGTAGGATGACTTTAGAAGTAAAGAAGAAGAAGAGGAGAGTGAAAGCTCAACAAAGGATCAGATGGTGGAAGCTGAAGGAGGAAGACTGTTGTGTGAAATTCAGTGATCAGGTGAGAGAGGCACTGGATGGAGGGGAAGCAGTTTTGGACAACTGGAACAGTACTGCAGATGTGGTGAGGGAGACAGCTAGGACAGTACTGTGTGTGTGACATCTGGACAGTGGAATGAAGATATTCAGAAAAGCATAAGGAGAAAAAAGTTGGTGAAAAAGAATCAGGATAGTCGGAGTGATGAAGACAGACAGGAGTACAAGGAGATAGGGGATATGGTGAAAACAGAAGTGGTAAAAGCTAAGGAAAAGGCATATAGCGAGCTGTAAATGAACTTGAACATGAAGGAAGGAGAAAAGGACTTACAGCAGGTTAGGGTGGTAAAGGATAAAAGGATACAGATGGTAAAGTGCTGACAAGTGAGGAGAGTGTGTTGAGAAGGTGGAGAGAATATTCTGAGGAGCTCATGAATAAAGAACACGAGGGAGAGAAAAGGCTGAATGATGTGGAGAGAGTAAATCAGGAAGTACAAGAGATTAGTAAGGATGAAGTAAAGGCAGCTATTAAGATGATGAAGAGTGGAAAGGCAGTCGGTCCAGATCGACATTCCAGTGGAGGCATGGAAATGTTTAGGAGAGATGGCAGTGGAGTTTCAAACCAGATTGTTTAATAAAATCTTTGAAATTGAGAGCATGCCTGAGGAGTGAAGATAAAGTGTGTTGGTTTGTATTTTTAAGAATAAAGGTGATGTGCAGAGCTCCAGTAATTACAGAGACATTAAGATGAATGAAGTTATGGGGAAAAGTAGTAGAAGTTAGGCTTAGAAAACTGAAGAAGATCTGTGAGCAGCAATATCGTTTCATGCCGAGTAAGAGCACTACAGATGCAATGTTTGCTCTGAGAGTACTAATGGAGAAGTGTAGAGAAGGCATTGTGTGTTTGTGGATTTAGAATTTAGAGAATGACAGGGTGGCAAGAGAAGAGTTGTGGTATTGTATGGGGAAGCCTGGAGTAGCAGAGAAGTATGTCAGGGTAGTGCATGTACAAGAATAGTGTGACAGAGGTGAGATGCGCAGTAGGAATGACAGATTCATTCAAGATTAAGGTGGGATTACACCAAGGATCAGCTCTGAGTCCTTTCTTGCTTGCAATGATGATGGACAGCTTGACTGATGAGATCAGACAGGAGTCTCCATGGACTGTTGCAGATGACATTGTGATCTGCAGTGAGAGTAGAAAGCAGGTTGAGTCTAGCTGAGAAATGTGAATATTTGCTCTGGAGAGCAGAGGAATGAAAGTCAGTAGTAGCAAGACTGAGTACGTGTGTGTGAATGAGAGGGAGTCCAGTGGAATAGTGCAGTTACAAGGAGTAGAAGTGGTGAAAGTAGATGAGTTTAAATACTTGGGATCAGCTGTCCAAAGTAATGGCGAGTGTGGTAGAGAGGTGAAGAAGAGAATGCAGGCAGGGTGGAGTGGGTGAACAAAGGTGACAGGAGTGATCTGTGACCATCAATCAATCAATCAATTTTATTTATATAGCACCAAATCACAACAAACAGTTGCCCCAAGGCGCTTTATATTGTAAGGCAAGGCCATACAATAATTACGTAAAAACCCCAACGGTCAAAATGACCCCCTGTGAGCAAGCACTTGGCGACAGTGGGAAGGAAAAACTCCCTTTTAACAAGAAGAAACCTCCAGCAGAACCAGGCTCAGGGAGGGGCAGTCTTCTGCTGGGACTGGTTGGGGCTGAGGGAGAGAACCAGGAAAAAGACATGCTGTGGAGGGGAGCAGAGATCAATCACTAATGATTAAATGCAGAGTGGTGCATACAGAGCAAAAGGAGAAAGAAACACTCAGTGCATCATTGGAACCCCCCAGCAGTCTAAGTCTATAGCAGCATAACTAAGGGATGGTTCAGGGTCACCTGATCCAGCCCTAACTATAAGCTTTAGCAAAAAGGAAAGTTTTAAGCCTAATCTTAAAAGTAGAGAGGGTGTCTGTCTCCCTGATCTGAATTGGGAGCTGGTTCCACAGGAGAGGAGCCTGAAAGCTGAAGGCTCTGCCTCCCATTCTACTCTTACAAACCCTAGGAACTACAAGTAAGCCTGCAGTCTGAGAGCGAAGCGCTCTATTGGGGTGATATGGTACTATGAGGTCCCTAAGATAAGATGGGACCTGACTATTCAAAACCTTATAAGTAAGAAGAAGAATTTTAAATTCTATTCTAGAATTAACAGGAAGCCAGTGAAGAGAGGCCAATATGGGTGAGATATGCTCTCTCCTTCTAGTCCCTGCCAGTACTCTAGCTGCAGCATTTTGAATTAACTGAAGGCTTTTCAGGGAACTTTTAGGACAACCTGATAATAATGAATTACAATAGTCCAGCCTAGAGGAAATAAATGCATGAATTAGTTTTTCAGAGACCTTTCTGATTTTAGAGATATTGCGTAAATGCAAAAAAGCAGTCCTACATATTTGTTTAATATGCGCATTGAATGACATATCCTGATCAAAAATGATTCCAAGATTTCTCATAGTATTACTAGAGGTCAGGGTAATGCCATCCAGAGTAAGGATCTGGTTAGACACCATGTTTCTAAGATTTGTGGGGCCAAGTACAATAACTTCAGTTTTATCTGAGTTTAAAAGCAGGAAATTAGAGGTCATCCATGTCTTTATGTCTGTAAGACAATCCTGCAGTTTAGCTAATTGGTGTGTGTCCTCTGGCTTCATGGATAGATAAAGCTGGGTATCATCTGCATAACAATGAAAATTTAAGCAATGCCGTCTAATAATACTGCCTAAGGGAAGCATGTATAAAGTGAATAAAATTGGTCCTAGCACAGAACCTTGTGGAACTCCATAATTAACCTTAGTCTGTGAAGAAGATTCCCCATTTACATGAACAAATTGTAATCTATTAGATAAATATGAATCAAACCACCGCAGCGCAGTGCCTTTAATACCTATGGCATGCTCTAATCTCTGTAATAAAATTTTATGGTCAACAGTATCAAAAGCAGCACTGAGGTCTAACAGAACAAGCACAGAGATGAGTCCACTGTCTGAGGCCATAAGAAGATCATTTGTAACCTTCACTAATGCTGTTTCTGTACTATGATGAATTCTAAAACCTGACTGAAACTCTTCAAATAGACCAGTCCTCTGCAGATGATCAGTTAGCTGTTTTACAACTACCCTTTCAAGAATTTTTGAGAGAAAAGGAAGGTTGGAGATTGGCCTATAATTAGCTAAGATAGCTGGGTCAAGTGATGGCTTTTTAAGTAATGGTTTAATTACTGCCACCTTAAAAGCCTGTGGTACATAGCCAACTAATAAAGATAGATTGATCATATTTAAGATCGAAGCATTAAATAATGGTAGGGCTTCCTTGAGCAGCCTGGTAGGAATGGGGTCTAATAGACATGTTGATGGTTTGGATGAAGTAACTAATGAAAATAACTCAGACAGAACAATCGGAGAGAAAGAGTCTAACCAAATACAGGCATCACTGAAAGCAGCCAAAGATAATGATACGTCTTTGGGATGGTTATGAGTAATTTTTTCTAATAGTTAAAATTTTATTAGCAAAGAAAGTCATAAAGTCATTACTAGTTAAAGTTAAAGGAATATTCGGCTCAATAGAGCTCTGACTCTGTCAGCCTGGCTACAGTGCTGAAAAGAAACCTGGGGTTGTTCTTATTTTCTTCAATTAGTGATGAGTAGTAAGATGTCCTAGCTTTACGGAGGGCTTTTTTATAGCGCAACAGACTCTTTTTCCAGGCTAAGTGAAGATCTTCTAAATTAGTGAGACGCCATTTCCTCTCCAACTTACGGGTTATCTGCTTTAAGCTACGAGTTTGTGAGTTATACCACGGAGTCAGGCACTTCTGATTTAAAGCTCTCTTTTTTAGAGGAGCTACAGCATGATTAAAGTGGTGGGTGGACTCATTTACTTTTTGAGCAAAGCCAATAGAGTCTAATAATAGATTAAATGCAGTGTTGAGGCTGTCATTCTCAGCATCTGTGTGGATGTTAAAATCGCCCACTATAATTATCTTATCTGAGCTAAGCACTAAGTCAGACAAAAGTTCTGAAAATTCACAGAGAAACTCACAGTAACGACCAGGTGGACGATAGATAATAACAAATAAAACTGTTTTTTGGGACTTCCAATTTGGATGGACAAGACTAAGAGTCAAGCTTTCAAATGAATTAAAGGTCTGTCTGGGTTTTTGATTAATTAATAAGCTGGAATGGAAGATTGCTGCTAATCCTCCGCCCCGGCCCGTGCTACGAGCATTCTGACAGTTAGTGTGACTCGGGGGTGTTGACTCATTTAAACTAACATATTCATCCTGCTGTAACCAGGTTTCTGTAAAGCAGAATAAATCAATATGTTGATCAATTATTATATCATTTACCAACAGGGACTTAGAAGAGAGAGACCTAATGTTTAATAGACCACATTTAACTGTTTTAGTCTGTGGTGCAGTTGAAGGTGCTATATTATTTTTTCTTTTTGAATTTTTATGCTTAAATAGATTTTTGCTGGTTATTGGTAGTCTGGGAGCAGGCACCATCTCTACGGGGATGGGGTAATGAGGGGATGGCAGGGGGAGAGAAGCTGCAGAGAGGTGTGTAAGACTACAACTCTGCTTCCTGGTCCCAACCCTGGATAGTCACGGTTTGGAGGATTTAAGAAAATTGGCCAGATTTCTAGAAATGAGAGCTGCTCCATCCAAAGTGGGATGGATGCCGTCTCTCCTAACAAGACCAGGTTTTCCCCAGAAGCTTTGCCAATTATCTATGAAGCCCACCTCATTTTTTGGACACCACTCAGACAGCCAGCAATTCAAGGAGAACATGCGGCTAAACATGTCACTCCCGGTCTGATTGGGGAGGGGCCCAGAGAAAACTACAGAGTCCGACATTGTTTTTGCAAAGTTACACACCGATTTAATGTTAATTTTAGTGACCTCCGATTGGCGTAACCGGGTGTCATTACTGCCGACGTGAATTACAATCTTACCAAATTTACGCTTAGCCTTAGCCAGCAGTTTCAAATTTCCTTCAATGTCGCCTGCTCTGGCCCCCGGAAGACAATTGACTATGGTTGCTGGTGTCGCTAACTTCACATTTCGCAAAACAGAGTCGCCAATAACCAGAGTTTGATCCTCGGCGGGTGTGTCGTCGAGTGGGGAAAAACGGTTAGAGATGTGAACGGGTTGGCGGTGTACACGGGGCTTCTGTTTAGAACTACGCTTCCTCCTCACAGTCACCCAGTCAGCCTGCTTTCCCGGCTGCTCGGGATCTGCCAGGGGGTAACTAACGGCGGCTAAGCTACCTTGGTCCGCACCGACTACAGGGGCCTGGCTAGCTGTGGAATTTTCCACGGTGCGGAGCCGAGTCTCCAATTCGCCCAGTCTGGCCTCCAAAGCTACGAATAAGCTACACTTATTACAAGTACCGTTACTGCTAAAGGAGGCCGAGGAATAACTAAACATTTCACACCCAGAGCAGAAAAGTGCGGGAGAGACAGGAGAAGCCGCCATGCTAAATCGGCTAAGAGCTAGTAGCTACGCTAAGCTAGCAGATTCCTAAAAACACGCAAAGTGAATAATGTGTAAATAATTTAGAGGTGATTCAGCAGAAGGAGTGCTTTAGTTAAGGCACGTAAAGATTACACTGGGAAACAAATCGTAATCTAGATAACTAGATCAATCTAACTGCGCAGATTAAACAGCTAACAGATACAGAAAAACACCGCTGTGCTCCGGAACAGGAAGTGATACAATACCGCAGTGAGAGCCAACCACCAGTAGAGGCAATTCCTCAGAATTGAGTGATTTAAGCTGCGAGTTTGTGAGTTATACCACAGAGTCAGGCACTTCTGATTTAAAGCTCTCTTTTTCAGAGGAGCTACAGCATCCAAAGTTGTCTTCAATGAGGATGTAAAACTACTGACGAGATACTCTATCTCACTTACAGAGTTTAGGTAGCTACCCTGCACTGTGTTGATATATGGCATTATATACATTACATAAAGAAGGAATCATATCCTTAAACCTAGTTACAGTGCTTTCTGAAAGACTTCTAGTGTAATGAAACTTATTCCCCACTGCTGGGTAGTCCATCAGAGTAAATGTAAATGTTATTAAGAAATGATCAGACAATCAATCAATCAATCAATTTTTTTTATATAGCGCCAAATCACAACAAACAGTTGCCCCAAGGCGCTTCATATTGTAAGGCAAGGCCATACAATAATTATGTAAAACCCCAACGGTCAAAACGACCCCCTGTGAGCAAGCACTTGGCTACAGTGGGAAGGAAAAACTCCCTTTTAACAGGAAGAAACCTCCAGCAGAACCAGGCTCAGGGAGGGGCAGTCTTCTGCTGGGACTGGTTGGGGCTGAGGGAGAGAACCAGGAAAAAGACATGCTGTGGAGGGGAGCAGAGATCGATCACTAATGATTAAATGCAGAGTGGTGCATACAGAGCAAAAAGAAAAAGAAACAGTGCATCATGGGAACCCCCCAGCAGTCTACGTCTATAGCAGCATAACTAAGGGATGGTTCAGGGTCACCTGATCCAGCCCTAACTATAAGCTTTAGCAAAAAGGAAAGTTTTAAGCCAGAAGGGAGTTTTCAGGGAATACTGTTAAGTCTTCAATTTCCATACCATAAGTCAGAACAAGATCTAAGATATGATTAAAGTGGTGGGTGGACTCATTTACATTTTGAGCAAAGCCAATTGAGTCTAATAATAGATTAAATGCAGTGCTGAGGCTGTCATTCTCAGCATCTGTGTGGATGTTAAAATCGCCCACTATAATTATCTTATCTGAGCTAAGCACTAAGTCAGACAAAAGGTCTGAAAATTCACAGAGAAACTCACAGTAACGACCAGGTGGACGATAGATAATCAAAGAATATCTGCAACAGTAAAGGGGAAAGTTTACAAGACAGTAGTGAGACCAGCTGTTGTAGAGCTTAGAGACAGTGGCAATAACAAAAAACAGGAGGCAGAGGTGGAGGTGGTAGAGCTGAAGATGCTGTGATTCTCTTTGGGAGAGACGAGGATGGACAGGATGAGGAATGAACATATCAGAGGGACAGCTCAGGTGGGATGGTTTGGAGACAAAGTTAGAGAGGTGAGACTGAGATGGTTTAGACATGTGCAGAGGAGAGACCCAGGGTATATAGGGAGAAGGTGGTTGGTGTGACAGGACAGGACAGCCACAACACCCTCCCTTCCATCTGGATGCGCCCCTAGTTTGCAGTCTCTGAGCAGGAACAGTCACGAATTTGTGTATTTATGTGTAAAGTGTGACCTGATTGAGAGGTCAGAAGGTTTTATGAGCACATTTTATGCTACGTAGTCCTCAGAAATAGATTTTAGGCACATTTTGTGGGGGAAAAAAAAAAGCATTACTGTTTGTTCTTAACGTATCACGGGTCTGCAGCTGTGTGTTAGTTTAACCACAGCAAGGACACTCACAGAGACACTCAAAGCAGAATTTGAAAGAAAAGAACAGTGTAAAAATGTGTTTGGAAAACTTTGCGTCAGTCATCAGTGCTCTGTGATACACTCGAACACGCCGCCCCTTCCCCCCTCTTGCAGAGAGGACACAGACAAACAGACACAGGACTCACTACCGGGAGACAAAAAAACAAACAAAACAAAAACAGAGATGTTATTGTAAAAATTGATTTTTGAATGCAGTAAATGTTACATCTTGTGTCCAGCCTTGATTTTTCATCAGGACGGTGTCAGCGTGAAATATGCCTTTTGGCAACCCAATTGATGGATATCCACTGTAGAGACAGAGAACTTTAATCCCTGTACAAGAGACAGAGGCAAAGCGACCAGCTGCCATCCTTTCTCAATCACAGTGGCTGTATTTTGAGGCAAGAAACAAGTGGTTGATATGTCGTTAGCCAGGTGTGGCCAAAATGGACTGAAGTTAATTTTATGCAACTGCTGAGTGATGCGACACGGTGACTACGAATCTGTGCAAAGGTAGCATGACGGCAGCATGACATAGGTTGGTTGGTTCTTGGTTATACAGTAAAACTCACCTAAACCGTCATTGTATAAACTGGACAAAAGCAAAAGTCCCAAAGCTTTTATCATTTTACATGTAATAAACACCATATATACACACCAGATATTGTCTAACGGATTTTCACTCGTATTGGACAAAATGTCCCACCCCATCGCAATGTATTTAATTAAAAACCCCTCGCATGTACCGGACAGAGCAGTCTGGACGTATCCAGCCCCAACAGAGATATAAAGGAAGTTCAGCACTGACACTCACTGACTGGAGGAAAGTGGGACCGTATTTGCATGATTAAAAGACTGGGTGTTCATTTTTTCAAACAGTGCTCAGACTTGGCGCCTATATGAGGCAGACCTTTATTCAAGGCGATTGTTGACAAAATACTGCTTGCACTGTAATATGATGTTAAGTTTCACACATATCTCTGGGTACGGAGAACCAAAGACAACCGCTTTAGATCACAGCCCTCTGCGTGGCTGCGAACCCTCTCTGGCGCCTGACGTGCACCTGCTAAACGACAGAGACCGCAATGGCTGTCACTTGTCGCTTTTACGTTTTCACTCCTTCCTCTCCCGTCATATTTTAAAAGTTTTTGCACTCCATCCTCTGATTAAATTTCAATCAAATATGTTTGAAGGAAACATGTCCGCAAACATGACCAACTTTGAACGCGGAGTCTAAAAACTACAAAGACGCCTAAATGACCTGTAATTCATGAAGACAACCAATTCTAATTGGGAAATACTGAGCTATTTTTCATGAATGACTAAATCAAATGTTCCACAAACTGTAACTCTGACTGTTATCACGTACCTCTTAACACTTAATGATTCTTACCAGTAAATCATGGACTTCATTGATGTGTTTTCCCCGAATTGGAATTCCGTTGATCTCCACGATCTCGTCTCCCTCGCTTAGGAGGCCGCTCCGCTCCGCCATCCCGCCTTTCACCACACGACTCACGATCACGCTGTCTATGTCATTACGTACTGTTGCACCCTGGTGTGCACACATACACAGTTCATATAGTTGACATATATGACCTTGTGACATGGGACAGACTGTATAATTGACATGTCGCATAAAATACAACACGCCAGAGGTGAAACCACAACAATCTCCAGAAATGATGTTATTACATCATGAACTCAGACTACTGACAGACACTTTGCTGCTCAGTGGGGCTGTCGGTTAACCGATGTGAATCAGAAATCAATTTTAAAGTAACAAAAACGATGTCATTGTTACAAAGACCCCCAAATTGATCTAATGTACTCAATTTTAGCATCATGCATTGGTTGAGGAAAGCCGTTTTGCTGCTATTTTAGTGTCTTCAAACTGTCAAAAGTTTAAAGGTTGGCATGAGACTTGAGATTGGTCACAGGAACACTTGAGAGGTTAAAAACAATATCAACAGGTCCAATAGTAGATTTCTTAACATTGTCAAGACTTCAGTGCGAGTCAAAACTTCACACATTATCGAGAAATGCCGGCTTCTCAGAATGCAAAAGATGGAGAACCATGCCTTAGTGTTCCTGGCTCAGGCTCAAAACTTCTCAATAACCCCTCATATCATCCAATAGACATGCATCAGAGAAAAACAAAAACAAACAAACAAACAAAGGTGGAATACCAGTGGAGTATCACGAGCTTTCTCCAGCCGCACCAGTTTAACCGTCTCGCCGAGGTAATGGGTCACATTTACCGCCTCTGCCATTTCCTGCACTGCCACATTGTCATGAGCCTGCATGAGTGCCTGTCATGAACAAACAAAAAACATATGTAAACTGACGAAAGAATAGAAACAGACCGGCAAGCATTATGCAGCAGGCAGCATGAGGCAAAGATCTGCCCACATTTTTATCCCTAATGCATTGATGATTTGCACGGTCAAGAAAGGATAAATTATGCAGCAGTGCAGCTTCTGCTACCTTGTGCACGGTTTACTGCACATTATTATCTGCACTGGCAGGCGTAATATGATTAGAACAGTCAAGTAATACCAAACATATTTCCAGATCGCTTGCTGAAACACTTGCAACTGTCATCAAATATCCAACCTCAGCTCAATCAGTAAACACACCTCAGAAGATACATAAATAACAACAATATAATCAGTTCAATTAATAAGCGTCACTCCACGTGACTATCCTCCAGTGGAGTGGACCTGACAGAACAGAGGCTGGGTGTAACGCTGGCATACACACAATCCATCTTAATCTCTGGCTGCGCTTAGAAGTGAGTATCTGCCACCATCAATCAAACCCGTCTGACTTTCCTGCTTGTGAAGAAACAAGAGTCCAGGAAAACTCCGAAGCAAGAAATGTGGAAGGACTGGTTCTCACCTGTCCACATATGTAGACTTCACCATGTACCTGACCCTGCAAATGGTGGGTGAAAGGTTGTTTCTTGTACACGCCACAGAGTGAGTGATCAGAGATAATCCACTCCCGCTCAGCAGGTCACAGCCGCTGGTAACACACATCCAACTCAGCGGAGGGACTGGTGGCCCAACTGAGGATTGGTACTTGACACAATCATCAATTCTCGACCGATCCCAACACTCCCAGGTCAAGACTGTCAACCTTAATATTGCACTACTACAGTAAATTAAATCTGAGGTGCTACTGTACTGAAGACAATCATACAGAATTCACAGAACGTCTGCGGTGGCAAAAAAAAAATTACTCCAACTGGGACTGACAACATTATTATGCGCAGTCTTGTTATTATGACATTATTATGTGCAGTCTTGTCTGAACCCTGAGTGATATTGCGGGATTTGACCACTTATGGGGACCTCCGCTCCCGTTGTGCAATATATACACACAGCATAACACACGGGAAAACGGTGGACTGCTTTGCTTGCGGCAGCAGTCACCGAAGCAGTCGCGAGAAGTGTTTTTTGTTTTTCGGTTCATAGTGGAGAAGATGAGGCAGATGGGAGACGTTGTGTTGGTAAGTGTTAGCCTACACAGCTAACCAGAGTAACTACGTTCTCTCACCTGCAAAACCGCCTCGGCATGTTCGTGTTTCGAGTCATAAACAAACCACAACACATGTCCACTTTCCACCATATCGTCACTTTTTCTTTGCATTTTCACTTTGTTTGCGTGTAATTTGCCCAAAAACTCGAAGAAAATGCTGTGTTTTTGTCCCTGAAAGTAGAGAAATTACACCATTTTTTACCCCTTTGGCACTTGTCCTCAAATGAGACTGCGCTGCCCAATTCCAACGATCTGTAAACGCACCGTCTAACCTTCTTCTAATGCATTCACTCACCCCGATCTCCCTCTTTTCTAATTTAAACTGTGAGCCGTCAGTCGTGTAAGATCAGTTTCTGCCAAGTGTGTCTTCACGTCATCATGTCTGCCAACATCCTCGGAACTAACTAACTACCAGTTTGTACGACTGCGGCGTGGAATGTGGTTGTAGCTTCTCAATTTACCGTCTAAACGCCAGCGTAGAAGTTTGATGATAAATAATCCGTAAGTATATGGTTCATCTGTGGCAAGAAATGGAACATTTTGTGTCAATTCAAACAAGTCGGTGATTAAGCAGATTTTCCCTGCAGGCAGCAGCAAACAAAAAATCCAACAAAATGAAACCAACAAAGGGAAAGTTTATCCTCCAAACCGATAAAAACGCAAAATACTGTGACAAAGGCATGTTTAAAATGAACTCTTCACAAACCCCAAAACCAACATATGGAATTTAGTCATAAAAACATTAGTAAAGAATAATCCTCAATGTACATGTTGGCAATAAAATTTCAAAATTGTACTTTTTTGTGTCTTGAGGTGCTTTTTTGAGCGTAACAGCGATTACCTCCCAACATGAGGTCTGTTGCCGTCATAAAACGCAGTACTTATATTTTTTATGACACTGAGTTGTGATTTAACCCTCAAGTGCCCAAGCTATTTTAATGATCAAATCAAATCAATTTTATTTATATAGCGCCAAATCACAACAAACAGTTGCCCCAAGGCGCTTTATATTGTAAGGCAAAAGCCATACAATAATTACAGAAAAACCCCAACGGTCAAAACGACCCCCTGTGAGCAAGCACTTGGTGACAGTGGGAAGGAAAAACTCCCTTTTAACAGGAAGAAACCTCCAGCAGAACCAGGCTCAGGGAGGGGCAGTCTTCTGCTGGGACTGGTTGGGGCTGAGGGGAGAGAATCAGGAAAAAGACATACTGTGGAGGGGAGCAGAGATCAATCACTAATGATTAAATGCAGAGTGGTGCATACAGAGCAAAAAGAGAAAGAAACACTCAGTGCATCATTGGAACCCCCCAGCAGTCTAAGTCTATAGCAGCATAACTAAGGGATGGTTCAGGGTCACCTGATCCAGCCCTAACTATAAGCTTTAGCAAAAAGGAAAGTTTTAAGCCTAATCTTAAAAGTAGAGAGGGTGTCTGTCTCCCTGATCTGAATTGGGAGCTGGTTCCACAGGAGAGGAGCCTGAAAGCTGAAGGCTCTGCCTCCCATTCTACTCTTAAAAACCCTAGGAACTACAAGTAAGCCTGCAGTCTGAGAGCGAAGCGCTCTATTGGGGTAATATGGTTTTATGAGGTCCCCAAGATAAGATGGGACCTGATTATTCAAAACCTTATAAGTAAGAAGAAGAATTTTAAATTCTATTCCAGAATTAACAGGAAGCCAATGAAGAGAGGCCAATATGGGTGAAATATGCTCTCTCCTTCTAGTCCCCATCAGTACTCTAGCTGCAGCATTTTGAATTAACAGAAGGCTTTTCAGGGAACTTTTAGGACAACCTGATAATAATGAATTACAACAGTCCAGCCTAGAGGAAATAAATGCATGAATTAGTTTTTCAGCATCACTCTGAGACAAGACCTTTCTAATTTTAGAGATATTGCGCAAATGCAAAAAAGCAGTCCTACATATTTGCTTAATATGCACATTGAAGGACATATCCTGATCAAAAATGACTCCAAGATTTCTCACAGTATTACTAGAGGTCAGGGTAATGCCATCCAGAGTAAGGATCTGGTTAGACACCATGTTTCAGCGATTAATATGATAGGATAATTATAGCATCAAATATAGAAGAATTGGTGACAATACTTTAACACAAATCTCAATGAAGCCATCAGTCATCCTTTGTGACAATCATGAGCTATTTTCATCCTCACTCTGGGCATCAAGAATCAGTCTCATTGTGCAGCTGTAAATCTTGCTATTCTAGGTCTGTTGGCCAGGCTTCCTTGCAAAACAGTAAAATATAACGATTAGAGTTGGCAAATTACAATACCATCTGAAGCTATAATGTTGAAAATCTCATAGATCTTCCCAGGGTGTCATAAGTGACCCAGCACAAGTTTGGATTGTACTTGTCCCACACATCGGCTGAGCCTTGCAAAATTCTATGAACAAATGCAGGACAAATAGACTGACAAATTCATGGTGGGAAACTTTTTAGCGATTCAAATTAGAAAAATGGTGCACAAAAATACATGCATAAGTGACCCCACTCGGTCGCTTGAGGGTTAAGAAAGCCACAGTGTGGATTATTTAGTAACGGGGCTTCTGTTGGAACCAGTGTTGGTACAATCAGACCAGAGTGAGAGAGATGCCAAACCAAAAAGATATTGAATCTCTTCAAGTACAAATGTAAACGATACCACACTTCACTCCAATCTGTTCTTCCAGTGTAGGTATCACACTTACAACATTTCAGCGACTACTCAAAACCATTAAACCAACAAGGTGCTGGGTGGGATTCAGTGTGAGATTATGGTGATGTCACAGCTGACCTGGAGATGAGGACTGGTGAGAAGAACCCTGAGTTCCAAACCCTCCTGCTGCTGGCTCGACTGCAGCATCTTCTGCACCTGAACGGAAACACCATAAATAGTGACTTTATAAAAATGAGCTGGTTACAGTTTAATTTGTCTCTACCATACAGCACTGGCTTTATTAACTATACCTGGTGGAACGTTACCCCACATCTGGCAGTTGGTGACTCACCCCGCTGTATTCTTGGGACTACTCACAGCAGGCATTTGTTCTTCATTTTTTAGCAAAAATAAGATTGTATTACAACCCCTGGCAAAAATTATGGAATCACTGGCCTCGGAGGATGCTCATTCAGATGTTTAATTTTGTAGAAAAAAAGCAGATCACAAACATGACACAAAACTAAAGTCATTTCAAATGGCAACTTTCTGGCTTTAAGAAACACTATAAGAAATCAGGAAAAAAAAAATTGTGGCAGTCAGTAACGGTTACTTTTTTAGACCAAGCAGAGGGAAAAAATATGGAATCACTGAATTCTGAGGAATAAATTATGGAATCATGAAAAACAAAAGAATGCTCCAACACATCACTAGTATTTTGTTGCACCACCTCTGGCTTTTATAACAGCTTGCAGTCTCTGAGGCATGGACTTAATGAGTGACAAACAGTGCTCTTCATCAATCTGGCTCCAAATTTCTCTGATTGCTGTTGCCAGATCAGCTTTGCAGGTTGGAGCCTTGTCATGGACCATTTTCTTCAACTTCCACCAAAGATTTTCAACTGGATTAAGATCCGGACTATTTGCAGGCAATGACATTGACCCTATGTGTCTTTTTGCAAGGAATGTTTTCATAGTTTTTGCTCTATGGCAAGATGCACTATCATCTTGAAAAATGATATCATCCCCAAACATCCTTTCAATTGATGGGTTAAGAAAAGTGTCCAAAATATCAACGTAAACTTGTGTATTTATTGATGATGTAATGACAGCCATCTCCCCAGTGCCTTTACCTGACATGCAGCCTCATATCATCAATGACTGTGGAAATTTACATGTTCTCTTCAGGCAGTCATCTTTATAAATCTCACTGGAACGGCACCAAACAAAAGTTCCAGCATCATCACCTTGCCCAATGCAGATTCGAGATTCATCACTGACTATGACTTTCATCCAGTCATCCACAGTCCACGACTGCTTTTCCTTAGCCCATTGTAACCTTGTTTTTTTCTGTTTAGGTGTTAATGATGGCTTTCGTTTAGCTTTTCTGTATGTAAATCCCATTTCCTTTAGGCTGTTTCTTACAGTTCGGCCACAGACATTGACTCCAGTTTCCTCCCATTCGTTCCTCATTTGTTTGTTGTGCATTTTCAATTTTTGAGACATATTGCTTTAAGTTTTCTGTCTTGACGCTTTGATGTCTTCTTTGGTCTACCAGTATGTTTGCCTTTAACAACCTTCCCATGTTGTTTGTATTTGGTCCAGAGTTTAGACACGGCTGACTGTGAACAACCAACATCTTCTGCAACATTGCGTGATGATTTACCCTCTTTTAAGAGTTTGATAATCCTCTCCTTTGTTTCAATTGACATCTCTCGTGTTGGAGCCATGATTCATGTCAGTCCACTTGGTGCAACAGCTCTCCAAGGTGTGATCACTCCTTTTTAGATGCAGACTAACAAGCAGATCTGATTTGATGCAGGTGTTAGTTTTGGGGATGAAAATTTACAGGGTGATTCCATAATTTATTCCTCAAAATTGAGTGATTCCATATTTTTTTCCCGCTGCTTGGTCTAAAAAAGTAACCGTTACTGACTGCCACAATTTTTTTTTTCCTGATTTCTTACAGTGTTTCTTAAAGCCAGAAAGTTGCCATTTGAAATTACTTTAGTTTTGTGTCATGTCTGTGATCTGCTTTTTTCTACAAAATTAAACTGAATGAACATCCTCCAAGGCCGGTGATTCCATAATTTTTGCCAGGGGTTGTATAACTAAACTGCTTCCAAAGTGCAGGTTGGTTAGTGCACTTCTAGTTAGAAAGCAAAACTGCTCATCTGTCTGACTTTTAGCAAGATATCTTAAAAACACATAAACGTATTTAAATGAAATTCGATGGAGAAGAAGGCCTTGGCTCAAGACTGAGCTGATTTGATTTTGAGGTAGATTTAACAGGATAATTTAATTCATACTTTTTGAACAACCTTCATTTGTCTGCTGGGTATGTGTGCTAAAAATGCCCCTAAGTTTCATATGTCTTAATACAGTGGTGCTTATTTATTTATTTTTATTTACAATAAGTACCATCTTAGAAAATATTTGGTTTTCCAAGTACCACCATTACAACTGGAATTAAAATAATTTAATTCAACTCAATTTATTTATATAGTGCAAATCACAAGACAACTGCCCCAAAGCACTTGACAAGGCTAAGGTCTAACCTTACCCACAACCTGAGCAAGTGTTAAGGAAAACCTCCCTGGAAGAATTAAAGTGTACAAAGAAACTAAACTGGCATAGAGTGATTTGCACATCTTGATTTGCCTGCTGCATTGTGGGATCTTGGTTACGACAGCTCAAAATAGCAGAAAGCATATGGTTGATGATGATGATTTAGATCAGATTAAACTGAAGTTGACGGCTCACAAAGTGTTTGTACTTTCGTGGTGGACGGCCTGTGACATCCTGGACTGTGTCCGGCAGTGAAGAAGAACTGATTTCTCTCACATACACAGAATCGGTCCAGAATCTGCAGTGCATTTTGACAGAGGAGGACAGAGAGGTTGTCAAAATGACTGCATGTTCTTGCAAATTAGAGCGCGGATACCCGATCTGGGCCCGGCAGGTTGGGTCAGGTTCAGACAAATATTTCTAAATGATACTCGGTTGGGTTCAGTCACGTCAGCACAAAGAAACTTAACGTACAGGCTTTTTGTGCCCTCAGCTGCTGATAATTAATGACATTATTGTTGTTAACTCAGACGTCAATCAAACCCGTTGATTAAAACCTCCACATTTGTCAAAGATGCTGACTGATCTCACCTTGATCACTGTAAAAAGTCAACTCAGAAATGATTATCACTAATCACTTATCTCAACACTCTCGCTGCAGGGTTTGAGTGCCCTTTAGCAAGTCATGGGTTGTTTATTCCGTTTATTAAACTGTGATTGTTGGGTTTTTTAAGTCATCTTTCTGCCTCATCCGTCTGAAGCTTCTGTTGCACTAATCGAAGCTCTGACTGACGAGCTGACGCACTTTCCCCTCCCTCCCCCAGCGACGCTGCACCTCGTGCCATGCTGCTGTAAAAGCTGCTGGAGTTTCTTTTTCTGGCCGTCTGGATCCTGGCCTCCTCCCCGCTGTGCACTGCACCGTTCAGCAAGCCCAGGGGCTTCTGAGAGATTAGTTTGACTCAAAGGCCAATCTGAGCCACTGTCACTGCAGCTCGACGTATTGCTCAGTGCTTCAGAAGGTGCACCTGGTGGGTGAATGCACATAATGTGTGTTCGAACGTGTCACCCACGCCCCCCCCCGTCTTAAAGTGACATCTGACGAGACTGGAGCCAGCAGACTGTTCTGTCAAAGGAAGATGGACGACACCTCATACACAGCCATCAGAGCAACAGAAAACTGATCTGTGACCATGTACAAAATGATACCACCCTCCCACTTCTGACCAGTGTTAAACTGGTAATAAATCCTTTGTGATGAAATACTTCAATTTATAAATTAATCAACAACTCCACATATGGAAGAATATGATGCATAAAAAAATGATCTCCCTTTAAGACAGGATCATCATCCTGCACTGCCAGTAGACGAGAAGCAACCTTGAGAACTGTAGACCAGCCACCCAACCAGATAATGCGTCCAAATTCCTTGCTCATGAGTGTGAGGCTGCCCTGTGACCATGAGACATAGAACCCAACCCTCAGTCCCAAGGCCAAACAGAACCCAAAACCCCACAGAGCTAGAGCCAATGCCTCACTTGGGACCGCCCACCAAAGCAAGAGCCAGCAACACCCCCATGCACCACGCTAACAGCAAAACTAGGAGGCATAAATCCCCAAGGCCACACACTGCTAAAGGCTTCTTCTGGATCGTGTCTCCAAACTAGGCTTTGTAACAAATTCAAAATAAAATCCAGCATTTTCTAGGACATTTATCCATTTGCTCACCAAATTTCATCAACATCCTCTCACAACTTTCTGAAAACTGAATTACTCCTCACTCAAGAAGAGGAGGAGTAACAGGAAGACAGAGGACAGGAAGGAGAGGAACAGCAGTAGCCAGTAAAACAGTAGTGAGTAGTATTTGCAAATTGTTTTTTAACTTTCACTTTTGATGCTCTGTGTGCTTCTTACCCTGTGTGCTGCTATACAATGCTGCTGAAACCTCAATTTCCCTGAGGGCGTCTATCTAAATGAAACTAATCTTTTGTTTCCAGAAACATTATTTATCTGCTCACCGAATTTCATTAAGATCCGTTTGTTGCTTTTGGGTTATCCTGCAAGCAAGCAAACACTGGTAAATAAATAAAATAATAATAATAATAATAAAAAATGCTTACATTTAGTTTTTCCAGGATAATGTATACAAATAACTTTAAATCCTAAATGGGTAATGCCATGTTTTTGTTAAAGCCCAATAATTAAAGCAGACAACCTGCACACAAGAACACTTCAACACTCTCACGGTGGTCAGAGGCAACATCACAAAAACGGTGTCACTGTCCAAATACTTATGGACCGGACGGAACACATGAACAATGATCAGCAGCATCTTTCAGATAATTGGGAGTCTTCAAAAAGCTTTAGATCTACAATTCAGGTGAGTGAACCGGAACGGCAAGCTGAACCCAGCAGCTGGGTGTAAAATGATTTGATAGAAGTCGTCGTTCTCTTTTGCGTGAACCCTCTGAGTGCATGGTGCATACCTCCTGGCAGAGGTCCTGTGCCTGCACTGTGAGGGGTGACGTAGGGCTGACTCTGCTCATCTGCTGGGACACGGCACTGTAGACGGCGTAGGCGTTCTGGAAGTCTTCCTTGGTTAGGAGCTGCAGCAGCACCTCCACATCGTGCTGGCTCTGGTCGTCAGTCAGACAGCGCTGCGCGCACCTCACGGCCTGCAGCAACTCCTCCAGCTCTGAGAAGGAGGCAAAGGCAGTGTGGAGGATCACGACAACCGTGTAAGAGGAGGCAACGTGATGACACCTTCTGGGTTCGAGTGGTCGGCAAAAGTGAAAACTCCTGATTATCAGTGCTCGCTACTCATTCATTAGCAGTGCAGTGGTGCACGTTTAAAAGCATATTCATGCTCTGATCCAATTCAAACATACAATAAGTCTGATTCTGATGGATGGTGCACGTGGTACACTTCATACCAGCCAATCGGGTAGCACTTCCCATATGAGTGCACACGTTTTTCTCGTCATCTCATCTGTGTGTTCTTCCTAACAGGCGCTGTACAGGCCTGTAGCCAGAAGGGCAAAGGTCAAATGCCACATGGGTAAAGTGTTGATGTGAATACATCAATAAAACATTACTGTTTTCCCGTTTTACTACTACAGTGCTACAATAAGTGGAATTGTGAGCCATTTAAAAAAAAAAAAAAAAAACTGGTTTGCTTTGTAATAATCCAAATAAAAAAAACATTCATAGCAGTTTGGATTGAAGGTTCTTTTTGTTCTTAATGCACAGTGGAGCTGTTCAGTTGTCAAATGTACACACTGGATTGATTTTAATGTACTTGCAGTGTAAGTATATTATCGAAAAAATAAAAAATACAAGTATCACGATCAAATGACTCCGGTCTGGAGAGGAAAAATTTGAACAGAATATCCCTAAATATAAAACATTTTGAACTGCACACAGGAGAAAAATATGACTGAGCCACATGTGAGTGATTGCAAACTATTTAGTCACAAAAGAAAAAATGATTAAAAAAGTGTGAAATGCCATTGTTCAAACAGACAACAATTTGATATTTTAAGAATGTTTTGTAAGATTTTACAGAACATCAATGTTTTGTCAGGTGGGGAAAAACTAGTCCATAATTTGCCATCCATAGTTCTTATTGAGAAATCCTTGTGTAGTCTGTAAGAAGTGATCCTTGGGTACTTGACAGGGTTTTTCTCTATATTGTCAATATATGTATTATCAAATATTAATGTCTTCACTTTGATGTACTCTCTGTAATCATGTCTTTGATTCTGTTCTCTATTTTTCATATACATATTTTTCTCATATACTTATATGCATGTGTGAAAGTTCATGTACCATTATTCCGTTAAATAATTACTTAGTGTCAAAAGCAAATCATATACACTGAATGGTTCAAGTGATCATTAAAACTGTCAAATGAGAAAAGTGAGCAGATGATCTTTGACCACTCAATGTGCAGACTGTTTTGCCAGAATGTGCTGACCAGTTGGCTAGGGTCATGTTTGGCTAATCGCAGATGTGTACTTTTGATTAATGGTTCAGCCTTGAAGAAGAGCATTGTAACTGGAACACGGTTCAAGGGCTGGACATTGTTATGGAAAGCTCAGGAGACTGAGGGCTCAAAAGCCATAACAGTTTTCATATCAATGTGAGACCAGACTTTGTGTCTTTCCATTGTTTTGTGATATTGTCACTCCTATATGCTGTATGTAACGATATTCAATAAAAAGGAGAGGCAAATGGGCGGGACCTTTAGGACGGACAACAGTTCTTTCTGAAGGAGCTTCTCGTTTGTCCTCTCCTGTACAGGACAAAGAAATTCAGTGTCTCTTGCGTGATCATTTCTGTGTGTGTAAACTGAGTTCAGGTCCAACTCTGAACAACTCTGACAGTACTAGTGGAATGACTGTGTGAAACAAATGGTCACATGAGCACAGCGAAACCTGACTTTCAGTATCACAATTTGGAATCAGCCAATCATAAGCCTGGATGCAAAAGAACACAAGACTGGAGATCCAGGTCAGGTGTTACTTGGTGCCAGCATTGTTAGTTAGATCAGCGATGAAGTGTGTGTGTGTGTGTGTGTGTATATATAACAGTGGCGGCTGCTTGTCTTTCAAAGAGGGGAAGCTCATTGTAGGTTTACATCATTTTGTTATTAAACAACAGAAAAAGCAGCAAACCATTATTGGATCACTGCTTAAAAATGTTCTCTGAAATCTAACGAATTTGTTGCTTTGAGACACTTAATCTTTTACTAATGCCACATCACCTCACAAAATAAATAAATAAATACATGTTAATACCATATATTGTCTGAACTAATATGTAGAATTACTATTAGTGTTACACTTGTAAAATGAAGGGGGCAATGATGGGAATTAATTGTTTTGACACTTTTTAACTTTTCCTTTTTTGGCATGATAAGATTCATTGACATCTATACCATTATTGATTCTGTCTACCAGTCCTTATTGATTTTTTTTTTTTTTTTAATGGGGCATTTTCACATTAAAGGATACACAGTGAAAAATGGGTATTAAGAGTAAAACTGTGCTAAGATTCTTTCATTTATTTCAGTAATATTCATTTATTGTACATCAAGCCCACATGGTGAATAACTCTGGCAATTATCTGAGCTCTACCATGATTTATTAAATAGTTATGGCTGCAAATGTGCCTGTTTTGTGTGTAAATTTGTGTGTGGGAAAAAAAAAAGTGTATATCCCAACTTGCACTGTTATTAAATTATAAGAGGCCAGACTATCATAAGTCCCTTTGGCCACTCCCTTGTTTTTCCACTCGAGGTCACCACAGCAGATTCAAGGTGGATCTGCATGTTGATTTGGCGCAGGTTTTACACCGGCTGTCCTTCCCGACACATTACATGGAGAAATGTGGCTGGGATGGGGTTTGAATATGAGTGTGTTTTATTTACATTGTAAGAAATGTACAAGAGGAATATTTCAAGTAATTTCACCAATCAAATACCAAGAAATGGATCACAGTTTATTTTTCAATTTCACTTGCAAAATCCACAATGGGACTGAGCTCCCGATGATTAAATGACGGTGAATATCTCAAAATAGCTGTTAGTCCAAATGGAATTCAGCCTTTTGACTGATCTTCTGATCATCAAACAGAAGCTCAGCATCCAGGCCCGCCCACAGCTCCATCCACCTCCAGAGATGCTGAGCATCCAGGGGCGGGACAAAATCATAGCATTTATCCAATGGCTGTTGAGTTTCAAGGAAATGAAAAAACTCCCACTGAAGTGAACAGATGCTCAACTTCTATGGGTAAACGCATTGACGCTATGGGAATGTATGAAAAGTTAATAAAATCGAGTCATTTGATTTGTGATAAGTAGCTGATTCTGAACAAACCCGTCTTCAAGATGAACGCGTTCTAACGCATTTGTAGTCAATGAAATGTTAACACAACTGTACATATTTGACCATTTAATTTTTGACATTGTAGGGGAAGCTGAGCTCCTCTTGCAGTCTTAGAGACGTCGTCTGGGACTCCGAAGCTCATGCACTCCCTCATTAACATACACCAACATCGCACTTCAATCCCAGAGCTGGTGATGAAGTGCTACAGTGCAGAGAAACCATGAATGGAAAACAGAAGTTCATCTTCTTGATTCTTGTGTTCTTCACTGTCAGACAAACCCTCACCTCCCCCACCCCCCCCAAAAAACAACCCACTGGAAAAACTTCAACTTCATCCTGATTGTTTTCTTTTGCCAAATTGCTGATATTTGCAAATTTGCATCACTCAGGCAGTGAAATGAACTGTAAATGATCCCAATGTACCATTCTTGCCTGACCACACTGCACATTCTCTCTTAAAAAAACAAAAAAACAACTCTAATATTAAATCATACTGAAGAATCAAGGATTTCAGTGCTCCACTCACCTGCGACAAAAGCTTTTATGAAGAAAACATTTTCTGAAGAAACAGCAATACTTACCCACACTGGCATTGCAGAGCCCAACATCAAACTTGACCTTGTGTGCTACTTTTCACCTTGACACACTGTTTGTCAAGATTTCTCATACACATGGTTTCATGGATTCTGCCCCCTTGTGACAACAATTAATACCAAAACTTACCCAACTTATAACTTGTCCAAGGTCTTAGTCAAGTGACCCCGTTTAAGCTTGATATATGACGTCTTTGTCAAGCAAGCACATAGACATCAATCACATGGACATCCTGAATGCCCTGATATCGGGTTAGGGAGACCCAGAAGCCGACATACACCAAACGGTCCAATACTGACCAGATGTACAATCAGAGCAGCTTAATTCTGGCTGGTTCTGCTGTGCGGCACTGAGCACTTTTTCTCAATAATTTCTGAGGGAAAACTATTGAAAACAAAATATTATTTGTGTGCCATTTTAACATGGCAGCAGAAGGGAAGACAGAGGAAGAGGTGTGTTTGCCATTCAACAACAGCTTAATGTCGATACATTCCAAGACGCTGACCACAGAATCGGCGGATGCACCTCCTCCGCTAATGACCTCTGCTTAACCTCCTTTGTTTTGCCTCCTTTTGTATTCAAAGAATTTGTGAAACCTCACAGCTTCTTGTTGCTCACTGTTCTGTGCATCCCTCCTCGCCTTTGTAACCTCTGTTCCTCCTCAAACACAAACCCACATCAACACGCCATAACTCACCAATTACAGGTTCCGCCGGGCATCCTTCCTCTTTGGTTGAAGCTCTGTCTTTCCCCTCGAAGGTGGGATTATCGACGCCCACTTTAGGGTTCTGTGACAACTTCTTGAGTCTCACTGATGCGTTGGGGTCGATTTCATGCTTGGCCTTGTTGTCCGCCTCTCTCCGCTTCCTCAGCTCCTCCTGGTAGTGCTGGATCCTCTCCATGTGGGCGCTGCTGTGTGGACACTGGACTAGGCTGTTCTGCTCACCTGGACAGTCGATGGCCCTCTCCCTGTGGGCGTCGGCCTGATCAGAGGCCTCCTGCACGTAACCATTCATGTGGGACATGATCATCCCTGCTGCAGCGGCGTACAGCTCGAACCAACCCAGCTTGTCTTCAGATCTGTTCGAGGTTTAACAGGTTAAACTGATACTGCTCACGTCTACAGCTATACCAACCTGGGTGATGTTCCTCCTGTTGGCCGTCATTCTGAAACAAAAAGTCAGAAGAGGTGTTTACGGCCACTCGTACAGCCACAAAAGGTCAGAGGTCAGTGAACAGTATCTGTACATCCCCTCCTTGCTTTAAAAAGCTTTTTACAGAAATACAGCCTGTAACATTTTCATTAACGTGACGGCACTGTCACCTGTGTGCAGAACACCTCATGTGATTTGGTCAATTCAATTCAATTTCAATTTATTTTCATTTATATAGCGCCAAATCACAACAGAGTTGCCTTAAAGTGCTTCACATAGGTAAGGTCTAACCTTACCAACCCCCAGAGCAACAGTGGTAAGGAAAAACGCCCTCTGAGGAAGAAACCTTAAGCAGACCAGACTCAAAGGGGTGACCCTCTGCTTGGGCCATGCTACAAACATAAATTACAGAACAATTCACGAACAAATATACAAGAAATGCTATTGGCGCACAGGACAGGAGGATCGCCGACACAAATACAACTCCCATCTCTGGATGGAGCTGCACCTTAAACAGAGAGAAAAAAACAGAATCAGGCATCAGAAAGACAAAAAAAAAAAAAATACTGTATAATTTGCCAGCATTAAACAACAAGAAAAACAGAAGAAATACTAAGGTGATTGCCTTAGTATTTACTTACTAAAAGACCCAGAATTTAGGTAAAGTTGAGGCCGCAGCCCACTCCAATTACTAATAAAATGAATTAAAAGAGTAAAAAGCGTAAAACAAAGCTGTACCAGTATGCTAGCCATATGAAAGGGAAAATAAGTGCGTCTTCAGTCTGGACTTGAAAATCTCCACAGAATCTGACTGTTTTATGGATGCAGGGAGATCATTCCACAGAACAGGGGCACGATAAGAGAAAGCTCTGTGACCCGCAGACTTCTTATTCACCTTAGGGACACAAAGTAGTCCTGCACCCTGAGAACATAAAGCCCAGGCCGGTACGTAAGGTTTAATTAGGTCAGCTAGGTAGGGAGGTGCCAGTCCATGAATAATTTTCTAGATTTAGTAGCAGAACCTTAAAATCTGATCTCACTGCGACAGGAAGCCAGTGAAGGGATGCCAAAATGGGTGTAATGTGGTCGAACTTTCTGCTTCGTGTCAAAAGTCAGGTTGCAGTATTTTGAACTAATTGGAGACCCCTAATGCTAGACTGCAGTAAACCAGAAAATACAACATTGCAGTAGTCCAATCTAGAAGAGATAAATGCATGGATCAGGGTCTCAGCATCAGCCATAGACAGGATGGGATGAATCTTCATTATATTTCGCAGATGGAAGAAAGCAGTCCTAGTAATATTTCTAATGTGGAGGCCAAAGGACAACGAAGGATCAAAAATTACCCCAAGGTTCTTCACTTTGTCAGCGTGATGTATGACACACGAGTCGAGGCTGAGCGTTAACTGGTCAAATTGATGCCGATGTCTCACTGGACCAAGAACCATCATTTCAGTCTTATCAGAGTTTAAAAGTAGGAACATGTTTGGACATCATCTTTCTCCGCTCTGCTGGCTAGCACTGAGGCTCACGTCATATAATCAGCCATACAGTCATGTCCCCTATCACCACAAGCTAGCGCTAGCCCCTTCACCCCACCCCCGTTCTACTTCCCACTGCTAATTACGTCTGGCAGGTCTATCCCCCTCAGCCTTCTTGGTCCAAGCTCCCAAACTCCTCCCCTACAGAAGCGTTTAGCTGCGTTTAGAGTGGCGGCGTGTGGCTGGCACACAGTGGAGCCTGCCAGCAAGCCATCTGTTCCTGCAGACTTAATTACGCCTGGGCTCTCATGCTTTGCTCGAGCTCAGCAGTCACAACAGCACGGGGTAAGATGTCTGGGAAAAAACCGAGCTATGTGGATAGAAGGACGAGAAGAAATGAACAAGCAAACTCCTGCCTGATAAGAACACACAAGACAAAAGTTAACAAGCCCCGCCCCCCCAAGCTCCCACATGAAGTATAGCTAAAGCACCTTTCACACCGGGGCTGCTCCCAGTTGCGTCGTGCGTCGTTATGACGTTAAAGCAAACTAGTGCCGAGATGATGCAGCTCTGCACTACAACAGCGCGAGGGGCGCAAACAAAAATGAAACATGTTTAATTTTTTTGCGTCCTCTGCTCAACGCAGAATTAAGTGGTTTCAGCGCAAGTCAGAGCAACAGGACGGTACTCTGCGTGAGTGGAAGCCACACACTCACAAGACAACGTTACCCGACGCCAATTTATGATTTCTGCTGTGTTCCATTGTTCCCTAAGTATAAATCACGCAGGATTGTTTTTATACCGTGTACTCAATGCAGTAAAAACTACACGCTTAAAAAAGAAAGACCACAGGAAAAAAAATGCTGATTGCAGCTGCTGCTCCTCTCTGTGTGGAGCTGTCTGGTGAAGAGAGGCACTGTGAAGCAGCTTCTTCTCCCACAAATGTGTTTAAATAAAATCCATAAAAGTCCTGCTCACAGACTGATTGCCAGAGACATCCAGTAAAAAGTCCGGACATCTCCAGTCCACTGATGGTTCGTTCACGCGCGCACATGTGAACAATAAAGAAAGGGAAAAAAACTGTCTGGCTGCAGGCATTAGTTCCTTGTTCTCCCCTCAAACTCTCATAACTGTGTTTAAAAAGGACAAAAAGGACATAGGTCCTGCTCACAGACTGATTGCCAGAGACAGGACATGTCAACATCAAGTAGAACTCCAGACATCTCCACATTTGCTCACGGACGGTTCGTTCGCACTTGTGCACGCACCTTGCGGTCAAAGGAGGAAAGATAAACTATAACAGAACTCAGAGTGCAGATCTGCAGCTCAGCACAAGAACAAATGTAAAGTAGAAGACAAGTCAGAGTGCACAGTCTGTCTGCAGCCAAACTGTGCACTCTGATTTCTCTGTGCAGAGAACCTGCAGGCTGCGTCCTCACTTCCTCTCTGCCCCCTGCTGCGCACACCTGACGCAGAAATTCCTGCGTCATCATGACGCAACAGGGAGCAACTGGGAGCAGCCCCAGTGTGAAAGGGGCTTAAGTCCTAAGACCCCAAGTCCCATCGGACTGGTGGTTATAACAGGATACTGTAGTGTGAAGTGGACGAGAGTCTATGAGTCCCCGTGGACTGGACATCATCCAGGCTGGTACCCACTTACAGCTGGACAAGATGATGTATCTGGTCCAGGGACATTGACAGGCAGCCTGAAGTACACACCTGAAATCAAACCAAGACTCAATCTGCTCTGCACCTTATGAAGGTGAAACAAGTTTACACCCCTTGTAAAATTTCTGTCAAATTTACAGTGACAATAAGCGAAATCAAAATCTTACCTGGGATTGACGTGAGGTCATTTGAGGTAAGATTTGACTCGGAGGGGCTACCGTTTTAGGAGCGAGTAGTACTGGGAGGCAGGTCAAAGGAGATCAACATTTGTGCGTTTTTTGGTCAAAATGTGGTATGTCAAGGGTCACTGAGGAGCCAGCAATTATGTTGGATAATTTTAGAAGGTGAAGAATGATTCCTTTATAATGTGGGTGATGGTGGGTGATAAAGAGGAGGATCTTGTCACCCAAAGTTTTGTAACCTAGCAACTTGGGCTGTAACCACAACTTTTGTAATAATGTAATTTACCTTTATTATTAATCTAATGACTTTTTAAAAAAATTATCTATTGATTATTTGCTGATTAGTCAATTATCCTTTTGTTAATCTACCAGAATATCATAACCATAAATTCTACCAATAAGTTTCAATGTTATACATTCAAATAAATATTTTTCAATAAAAAACTATTTAAAAAAAACTTTAAGTAAACTATTATTATTAGAAATTATAAAATGCCAAAAATGTTCTGGGTTAATCCAGAAGTTGTTTCATCTATAAAAAGTCAGGAAATTATGAAAAATATCGATCAGTGTTTGTCTGTTATGTGTTGTATGCAAACGCGAAAAATTCTGAAACTGGACTTAGACCAACGGAATTCTGCTGTGGTACAAAACTTATGAAAATGTGTAAAAATGCTGTCCAGATTTGAATGGACTGTTCAAATTTCCACACTTTTTATGCATTTCAGAAAAATTTAATGGACTGCATTTATTTGTATTTTTCCATTTGAATCAGAAGCTCAAAGCTCTTTACAATAATGGCTCACATTCACCAAAATCAGGGTGCTACCATGCAAGGTGCTCAACTGCACACCGGGAACAAATGCGGGATTAAGGACCTTGCCCAAGCGCAGTTAGTGATTTGCCACTCTGGTGGGGGTTTGGACCAAGGACCTTCTTGTCTCAAGCCCAACACTTAACCACTAGACCATCACTCAACCCTTATAATGGTCCAAAACTGGTTGTCAGTTCCGAACCTTCCCCTGCTGTGAGGAACATTTCAATTCCAACCCAGTGCAGCACACTTTCAGATGTTCCAATACTGGAAGCACAAACACACAGAAAACCAAACCTTTCCAGTTTTTGTGAACCCCCCAAAAACAACAAAAAAACAAACAAAAAACAATGCCACCACAGATGCTGGTGAAACCTAGGGCTGCAACTTACAAATATATTCATCATCCATTAATCAATTACTTTCTTAATTAGTTGATTCCATTTTAGGTCCACAAAATGAAAAAAAAAGAAAGAAAAAAAAGTTGATCAATGTTACCAAACATGGTGCCAAACATTGATGCCAATGTCTCGTTTTGTCTACAACCGAAACATATTCAGTTTACTGACAGATTAAAGCCGATAATAAAATAAACAAAGAATATATTTACATTTAAAAAGCTGAGATCAAAGGATATGGATAAAAAAAATACTCAAAATGATGAATCAATTATCAAAATAGCTGTCAATTAATTTAACAGTTGACTGTTCATCTCAGTGTAAACATCAATTTAGGGAACGCAACAAGTCCATGTAATTAATTTCTAACTTTCTTTTTTCATTTCTAGCAGTCTTAGCAGGAAATGTAAAGGAATTTACAAAAACAAGCACCACATCCAATGAGCCAAAAACAAATAATAGCAAAAATTGTACTTCAGATTTATTCACAAATTCCACACAGGATGCAGCTGAACCTCATTATGGGCATCATTAGGCCCGCGGGCCGGCACTTTGTGACCTCTGGAGTAACAACTGGGAAATATAACAAGGAAACATCTGCAATGTTACCATGACAACCTGGACGTGACCATCTTAGCACGCGACACCGGATTTGGATCTAAATCCGGATCGAATTGTATTTATGGACCACTTGATAATCAGTTTTATAAGCAGCATATATATATATATATATATATATGTTGGCGTAATAAATGGAAAATGACCCAAAAGACAAGTTGGACACAGTGATATAAAGTCGTGGATGTAGATCCGGATCCCAGCAGAGTGTCAGCGCGTGCTGATAAAGTCAGCTAGCGGCGTCTGGAGCTACTCGGTCAACTCACCTGACAAATATGACTTCTGGGCGAAAACCTCAAGCAGTTTTTCTTTTATAATCCGACGTTTTTCAAGCGTGTGTTTTTAGTTCTCATTCATGGAGCAGACGGTGCTCCTCGCTGTAGACGGAACAACTCGGACCCAAAGTGACTTCTGTCCGGTATCAGGACGCCTCGAATCCGCCGAAGGCTGAGCAGTGAAACACCGCCCCCTGCTGTTCGTCTCCTTTACAACACTATAACTCAACAGTGCCACCTCTCGACCAGGCGTGTATTTGCAGCCTTAATTTGCCAATAAAGGGCTTTAGAAAACAAAATATATATTTTGACCTCTGCAAAAATATTTTAAAATGAACCGATATTTGGCAAAAATATTAAACTTGATTTGTTACCTTATTTATTTATTACTTTTTAAAGTTTTATTAGCAGAACAGAGTAACTAAATGGAAATAAACGTGTATTTACTCATTTATTGTGTGTGAGAGTGCTATAATTAATACCTGCTCTTCCTAAAGCATCCTGACTGGACCTCATTTAAACACAAAAACCAGAATGTGCTCCGCGGTATACTTACACTGATCCATACAAAACCAAAAAGTACCTTCAAGTATGAATCAAAGAGGAAACACTTAAAAAACTAAAGCATGAGCTCATGAAACACAGAAAAAGTTGAAAGGGGCCCTCAGAGTGTCTGTCACACTGACTGACAAGCACACCTGCTCCTAATTCATCATCAAAAGTATATATATTCACTTAACTGCCCAGCAGGTGGCAGACATGTCTATAGGATATTAGATAGAGAATAAAGTTATGTCCTCATTATATGTCCTTTTAATCTGGTATAGACTGTTCCAGGTTAGAAAAGTACCGTACAGTAAATGTCACAGTATTTTATCATATACTTACAGGAACACACCATAATTCAGTGGGTATAACTGTTGTTCTCCATCAAAAATGTCAACACATCAATTCCAAAGTATCCTGGAGCACATCAAGGAGTTCCAAGTGTTGCAGCTACAGTTTGAACATAGATATTTAATCATATTACACCAGTGCTATCATTGTTCCATTGATTTCCTGGGCATGAAATCAGACTTCTATGTTTTGTTAACATATAAAATACTGAACTGTCAAATGCCCTCTTACCCAGCAGATCAAATAAAACCTTATGTGCCTTCTCTTGCCCCATGTTCTCAACATGCTTTCCAGTGCTGCAAAAGAAGTCAGCAGGCTACAGGCTCTTTTCCTGTTTTTTAAATAAGATGCTAAAATAAGACAGTTCTATTCTGTTCAATCCTTTATATCCAGACTTTGAACATATATTCTTTTCAACTTACTGTCAGCTATTGTGCATCATGGCTGTTCTTATGGCTAACATTAGCCATAGTGAGTTCAGTCTAAATATACTCAAACTTTAGGTAAACCCTCTGAGGCAAATCGTACACTCAGTTGTTATTTTTCACACTTGATTGTAAATAAGTGACCATGAGCGCTGCCTGACTCTTGGAGCCATAGATCTGATCAGATACTAATCAACTTCAGATGAAACACTATGGTTACAGCATTCTGGCCTGAGCTCATCTTTGCCTCATCTCTCAATTGGATGTGGTTCCATAAGCACAGATTGTTTTTTTGGGGGGGGGGGGTTTCCAGATGCCTCTTGGTAAACTAACTAAACTCTTTATTTATTCTCTTCTCTTTTTGATTTTGACATTGATGCTCCAACTTCCTGGAGGATGTTCTTGATCTGGCAGTTTATTGTGAAGATGTTTTCCACCAGTTTAGAAAATCTCATTGTCCACTACAGTTTGTATCTACAGCTTTTTGAAGGTTGAAAATGTACTAAACACCAAATTAAGTCACGCATAGTCCAAATGTTATTGCTAGTTTCCAAAATATGTATTCTTCATGCCCAGAACACATTATTAAAGTCAAACTCATGCTCATCTGTGCATCTGTAAGTGTGCTGGTCTTAAAACGAGGTGTGGTTAGGTGGTGTTGGTGCATCATTATTGTAAGGCAGTAGAAAGCGACCGCATGATTGACTACCAAAAACCAGGTCTAAAACCAAGTTAAATTTTTTGTTATTATACAGTGCAATATTCAGACAGGCTTCACAAGGGTACGTGCCTTAGTGCTCATCTTCCTCATCATGTCAGTCATCAAACTAAAATTAAACAGAACTGAACAAAAAATTAAAAGCAAAGTAAAAGGTCAAAACTAATGGGAAAAACACAAAAATGGAAAATAACCTTGGTACCATTTATCTTCCTCTGGTTCTCAAGCAGGGAGCACCAAGACTTAACTCGACACTCAAGGGTCTAGAACCTGCAAGAGGCGTGAGGGGCTGTCTGTGCCTGATTGGTTATGGAGGTGATGGGGCGGTAGTAGGAAGTAGTGTAGCAGGAACGACACACTCGACTGCATCACCTCAGGTTTCCTTGGTGTACATGGACTGCTTGTGTGCTTGAACTCCGATGAGTAGATTCATTTCCTCACCAGGCAGAAAACCTCTTGTGTGACATGGATCTGCCATCTAAACAGCAATATGTCAGAGTCATGGTGCAGGCGGCTGTGAAAGGCAGGTGACACTGTGCTCAGCAGAGCTGAAGACGCCCCAAATGCATTTGCACAATGCACTTTAGACTGTGTGCAGTTGAGTGCTTTGCTTGGAAACATGCTGACGTAGGTGTGCGAGCACGTGGGTGAATGTGAGTTATCTTTGTAAAGCGCAATTGGATAAAAGTGCTATATAAATGCAAGTACAGGCATAATACGATCAGCGAGTTACTCTACGGTACAAGAGACAGCTGCAAAGTGACCAGCTGCCTTTGTTTTTCAGAGTGGGCATTTTACACTGACATGAGACAAAAGGCTGCTATGGTGAGTGGCGCAACATGGCACCTCCTAATCCATATGAAAGCAGCATGGCAACATTGTAATGTAGTGGTTGGTTGCTCAACTGGGGGAGGATCCAAGATGGTGGAATAATCTCCCAGACAGCTGTATTTTTATATAAATGTTTTTTTTCTTTATATTTTGCATGCTAGCAAGAAACATTTTTTTAAAGTAAAACCCATGTTTTTGTAACCAGGTAATACTTCTGAAATGATTTACAAGATACGCTACCTGGAACAACATGTTAGCAAGCTAACTATTGATACGGGAGCGTCACCATGACACACATTTTGCTGAAACAAATCAACCTAACTTTGGTTCCATCAACCAGTCAAGCATGGAGAAAAACTCTGTCGTGTTTCTTCAACCTTTATAATCATTATGCCTCGACAACCAAGTAACCACAAGATAGGCACATCCAGGAACCCCATCAGTCAACAAAAACCAACTGCTTGTTGCCCTCATTTGTAGCTAATCTGAACTGAGGGTAGGTGGGTCCTCAACATTTGCCTCAGTAACTCCATAAAAACTACTGCATATTCAGAATCTGCAAATTTGGATTCTGATCGATGCAGGTGAGGACTAGTGAACCTTTTATTTTGGGATGTTTGCATTTAACTGCCAATGAAAGAATGAGGAGATAATATTATTTGAGGAGCCAATTGTCCAGTAACTTTTGATCCTTCAAGACAGGTGCAATCACACAGGAAATGACATAAATACCCTCAAATTAAAGTTGAACATCTGCACTTTGACCTCACATTCATTATTAGTTTTTACTCCTGCAGTGTTAAATGGCAAAAAATAAACAAATAAATAAAATGTCCAAATATTTTTGGACCTAACAGTAATTCCCTGACGGATGGCAATATTGAGATGTTCCATGATCATCCTCAGGCTGATCTCTTTACAGTCAACACGTTACATTCATTGTGCTCGATTTAAGCGTGGTCTTTTCAGAGCGTTATTAATCATTGCTGGCTAATGGGATCTGCTGTCGTTTCACATCACCTAGCAGAACAGAAATGCTCTAATCTCCTGCTTCCTCAGAAATATCTCCAGCAAAGCCGAAAGCGCCACCCCCACACCACACACGGTGCACTTTCTATTAGGTTAATCCTTTCTGACACCTCCGCACTTAACCTTGCTTGCTCATTAGGCTCCCGGTTCTTGCTCGCCTTCCTGGGAAGAGACAAAGCACCTTAGCTTTGATTCGATTTATGTCAAGGAAGTCAGGTTTAGGAGTGTGCACAAGTCTGCCCCATGTTGCTATGACCACCGCGCTATGGAAGCACCCTGGACGGTCCATCCCCACCTTTCCTAAAGTACAATTTGGAATAATGTCAGACCTGATGATCGTTCACAATCTAAGTGACACTTCTCATCTGAGCATGTGCTACCTACAGATTCTGCGAAGAGGCCTACTACAGAAGATACCCTGCCGTTGCCTTGGACAACTGGTTAAGCAGCCAAGTCTCACAACCATGCAGTAAGACAAGTAGGTCTAGAACAAGACGAGGACATTTGTTCACCTCACTCCATAATAGTCCATGAGCCAGTCATCAGTTTTGACATTATCAGTACCACTTAAGGGGATGAAACGACACTTAGAATCCAGCCTCAGTGTATCATGGCCTACACAAAAATGTATGACAGCCATCCCAGGGTGGCAGCTGTAGCCAGGTAGGGGTCAATGAAGAATTACACAGAGGTCAGACTTTAAAAAAATACTCCAGTCATATTGAAAACTACATCACATTACTTGTCTGATCATAATGATTCCCAAAAAGCATAGTTTGGACTATGATGGAATGTTCTGGAGTTATGGGGTAAAGTTACAGAAAAATGGTGACAAAGGTCAATTTCAGTTTGTACAGGGGTCAGAAGTTAAAGTTGCTCCAATTTCAGCAAAAAATGATGCAAATTACTGGTTGAAATAAAATGATTAATAAATGGAATAGTTTTGATTGTGTTGAATGTCTGGTTTCCAAAGTAAAGGTCAAACATCCGTTGGATTCTATAACATGACATACAGTATGTTACCCTGTAACATGATAACTAAGCATGACAGATGGTGCAAACTATTCCTCATATGAACCCTGTTAACCCAAACAATTGTTTAGACCCCTGTACAAACTGAAATTGATCTATGTCACCATTTTTGCTGTTTTTACCCCATAACTCCAGAACATTCCATCATAGATAGTCCAAATTATACCTTTTTGGAATCATTATGATCAGACAAGTAATGTGATATAGTTTTCAATATCACTGGAGCATTTTTAAAATTTGACCCCTACCTGGCTTCAGCTACTACAATGGGATGGCTATCAACTATACATTTTTGTGTAAGCTATGATACACTGAGGCTGGATTCTAAGTATTGTTTCATCCCCTTAAGTGGTACTGAAAACTTGCTTGGCTCATGGACTATAAGCTCTACCTAGGCGTCTCTCGATCTCAAAGATCGAGGACCCAGAGACTCGAACGTCACTGCTAAGTTCAACACTTAGACACGACATAGATACACTTCCAGAGCTGCCAACCGTCCCGTATTGGGTGGTATTTACCCCCGTGTCCTGCACAAGTGTATATTAGACGCCCATTAGTCCTGCAAGTTCTGTGGATCCGGGCACGCTGCTGGACCCTGCTACACTACGCGCCATTCAAACGTTGGCAGGTATGCACTTCTGATGGGCGAGTCCAGGACGTCACTGACAGCTTGGACCTTAGCGCATCCATTGATGCCACATTACCCATGATGTCAACGTTCTTAAAACTGCATGTCAAGGAAGTTGTTCTTTAATATTTATAAATCTAAGGGAAAAACTGGTGGATACTCCCCCCCCCCCCCCCCAACAAAATCAAGAACCAACAAAGAGGAAAATCACTTTTTTTTCTTTCAATATATTTTATTTAAAAAAGGAAACCCAACAAGAAGTTTTTTTTCTTTTATCTTTACATAATGATCAAGGATTTTTATTCTCTTAGTCTCTTTCATCAGTTTCATATCATTACAGAAAATGTTATAGTACAGCGTTGTTCGATGTCTCCTCATTGCTTAATAATTTCCTCAGGAGTGCTGGTCACATATCTGTACAATATGAGTCTTGGGTTTTTTTTTTTTTTAAACTCTGTACATTTTTTTGTGTTAAAAAGGCTGTCAGCACTTAAAGAAGCTGTTTCTTTTCCTTCCATTTATTTGAAATTTCTTAAATAGTTGATCAAAGGAAAAAAGAAAAAAAAAGAAAAAAAAGAAATAAGTATTTTCCCAGGTTCAGCTTAGCCCCCCCCCAACCTCGGGGGCGGTGTTTATACCCGAGTTGGCATGAGTCCAGGTAGGCTGGGGTGCCCCCCCCCCCCCCCCCCCAAAAAACAGCACCTCGTCCCCGCCCAGGCTTTTGGCACCGCGCACATAAACAAGACTCACAAGATAAACGACAAGCAAAACTCTTTGTGAAGCCATTATGATGCGTACTAATGAGAGTAAAACTGAAGTGCCGCCTCCACGGGCGCTCACAGGAGAAAAGTGGCCCAGATGTCCCCCCCCACCCCGCAGTATTTTTCCCCTTTTAGCTGAACACCATGGGAAATCTGAAAATGTTCCTCTATATTTTCTTCATTTAAAAAATAAATAAATAAAATACTTTTTTACCCCCACTAAAGGTGAGATTTTTTTTTATTTATTTTTTGTTCTGGCAGGCACCTACCGCTGTCTATTAAAATGCTACTGCTATAGATAAGGTCTAGCATTGAACACACAAAGCAATTGCAATGAAAGGAACAAAGTTGCCTTAATATAATAATGATAAGAATAATAATGGTAATAATAATAAGAATAATCATAATATATTACAGAATAAATCTCTTTTTATAATTTGATTTTTTGTCATTAAAAGTTATATTTTCTTTGTTTGAAATACTAGAATCTTTTTAAATTAATTTTCCCACCCATATGTATATAGGTTGTGATCAAGATGTTGACTATACCTCAACGTTATCCAAATCAATAAAAACTAGCTGTGCCGTTGCATATTACAGAATAGTCAATGATATGTGGACATGCACCGTGGACCACCCATTCCAATGCTTGCTATATGACGCCAACTCTCCATTCCCACTGTGATGACATCATAGCCGGCCGATGACCATGACGTCGACCACCTCGCCCTTGTGCAGCTCCACGTATTGCTCTGTTTTGGGAGGTAGCATCAGGAGCCCGTTGGCGCTGCGCATGCTCATCAGTCTGCTGCTCACCTGGTTCCCTGTAGCGGTAACAACAGCAACGTGAAATATATTAACTGAATGTTTTAAAGGGGTCCTGCTGTTTTGCAGCAGTTACGCAGCTTCATGGTGGAGTGAAACAGAGGAGTGTAGAGCGCTGCGCTCGCAGCGCGCAAACCTCTGCCAACACTAGCATCCAGTTCCATAAATTTTTAACTTGGAAAAAATTTTGAGGTCAAAGTCCTGTTAGAAGTGTCTTTTTATGAGATAAAATATAATACAAAATATAGATCAAATGGGCTTTTCAATGTTAAAAGGAATCAAATAGCCACAAAATCCACAATCCGGATCAGATCCAGATCAAACTTTGTCAGGCGATAGCGATTGCCAGTCTGCACTTCACGTTCAAATATGAGAATGATTGAGGCACTTTTGATTGAGATATAATGCAAAATGTACACCAAATAGGCTTTTCGATAATAAATTCAAATGTCCACAAAATCCACAATATGGATCAGATCCTGATCAACCTTTGTCAGGCAATAGTGAGTGTCAGTCTGCACCTCAATTTCAAATATGACAGTGATTGTGGCACATTTGATTAAGATATAATGTAAAATATACATTAAATGGGGTTTTCAATATTAAATTTAAATGGCCACAAAATCTGTAATCTGGATCAGATCTGAATCAAACTTTGTCAGTCAATAAAAGATACCATCCCACATAACGCTCTCAAATATGAAAGATATTTGATCTGTTTTGACAGAGTTATGAAGTTTTCAATATTTGTTCAATGTTAAAGCTTAGGGATTTTTCCAATTTTCCAAGACTTTTCCTGACTTTGTCCTTTGACCTTAAAATGTGAATCAGTTCTTGGCTATTAGGATATGAATCTTCAGTAAAAAAGTCCTAATGATATATGAAAAACTGTGGGCTCCAGGCCGTTCACAAACAAACAGACAAGCAAACAAACAAATAGGGGTGATAGCATGACTTTGACGGAAGTAAAAAACAAACAAACAAACAAAAAAAAAGTAAAAAAAAAGTAAAAAAAAAAAGACAGGACATTTCAGCTACAGTTTTGCCAAAAGGGGACACTGGAGACTCAAGCCTAGATTTGATGTTTTCTTGTGTCAAAGATCCTTTCTGAATTCATTCCACTATGAATCTCTAAGTGGTCTGTGCCTGGTGGTTCTTCATGCACTGACGCCAGCCTCAGTCCACTCCTTGTCAAGCTCCTCCAAGTTCTTCAGTTGGCTTTGCTTCACAATCTTCTCAAGGCTGCGGTCATCCCTGTTGCTTGTGCATCTTTTCCTATCATACTTTTCCCTTCCAATCAACGTTCCATCAACATACTTTGACACAGCACTCTGAACAGCCAGAGCTTTCAGCTGTGACCTTCTGTGGCTTTCCCTCTTTGTGGAGGGTGTCAATGCATGTCTTCTAGACAACAGTCAAGACAGCAGTGTTCCCCAGGCCAGACTGAGAATTTTGTTGTATTCATACCGCATAAATAATGGGTTCCTCAAACCTGAAATGAAATTGTCGAATATTTTGATATACAGCCTTTATAATATATATTTTTTAGGATCTTTAGGTCCTAATTATCAAATTTGAAATGAGAAATGCTTAATAACATTTTAGTTTACATGTAATGAGCATGCAATATATAAAATTAGAATTCAGTAAAATACCTGACAAAAAATATAGATTTTTTTAAAGGATATTTAGACTTTTTTGAGATGCAGTGCACAAAGGTGAGATATAAACCTTAACCAGACCCTCTGAGCAAACACATTGGCAACACATTCAATGACTTGGACATGTTCATGATGTGATATTTTGCTGAATTAAGGTTGAAAGTCGATTCTGCAAGCACATCTTAACGGTTTCATTTGAGCATTGAGAATGGGAACCTCCCACTAGTCCAAGGATCCACTAGTCGTAGGGTCCACTTGGGCTAGTCCTAGTATTAAGGAGAGAATGTTGATGTTGTTTTTGCATTGATGGTAGGCTATATGTTGCACTAAAATAGGTTAAGTAATGTTACAAAAGTGTGACAATACGTTTGGGGTTGTAATACACACCTACAAATAATATAAAGAGGGTAGGACCCTAGGATTAGTAGACCCCCCCGCTGGAATCATCACCATTAGCTAGCAAACCTAGTGCTAAAGTTAGCAGCTCATTTGAATCCCTTGTTGACTTTTGGCGCCTCAACAGGAACGTGCAAAGAAGCATGCTATGCTAGAGGATGGTTCATTTGATAAAACTTGTATTTGAAAAACAAGCTAAACTAGAGATGCACATAATTAAAGCAGAAACGCTGTTCTGCAGTGTTTCAGTTCAATGACCATACAACGCCTAATTTAGGCTAAATGTTGGGTTTTTTATTTGACGTGCATCCACCATGTTGCGTTACATTGGACAACAGGCTGATGTGGACGTAGACAGAGTGCACAGCCCTCGTCCCTCACACTGACTGTGGTACCTGTGCTCTGTGCCCATGGTAGAGGCTCCTGGTGATGCCATGTCAGAATGCAGCGGTGGTATTCAGGGCGAGGGTCCAACTTCACGTCACAGGATAACTAGACAACAACACAGAATTAACAAACAAACAAAAACAATCGGATTCTCCATGGATACCTGTATCTGGATGCCAATACTGGATGATGTCGGTGATGTCACTGGTGTCCTGCTTTGCACCAGTATAATGCATCTTATTGGAAACTGGTGCACAGCTTTGTCTCTGTGGTGCTGAGTGGATTGTTAATTTTCACTTCTATCCAATTGGAACCCTCAACGTGACGGGGTCAAAACAAACAACCACAAACACCAACACTTTTCCTGATTTAGTATACTGACGGTTTGTCTGAATTGTTACTTTTACACATCGCCAAAGTCCATGAGACAGAATAAATCGTTGCTAAATTGGCTGAAAGATTATGTTCTAAGACTTTCAGGTACTCACTTTATTTCTGACACAAAAATAATATGAGTATAATCGTAGCAAAAAAAAAAAAAAGCATGCACACATTTGTAATATTTTGTAACTTTTTACTGTTCCATGTGACAAAAACCATCACTGTGGCCATTTATTTTACACACACTTTTCAAAAACATGCCTAAGTGGTCCTTCAGGTGAGCTGTCCATGGTGCTGATCACTACTTCGTGTGGAGCATTTAAATGGCTGTCAGCTGCATATGTAATATGTAAAATAAAATGGCAAATGTTGCAAATATGACAAATGTGCGATAGATATAATTGTTACAGAATTTATCATTAAATGGAGTTTTATGTGCAGTTTGCAGATGGAGTATCACCCCCCCGGTTGTATTTTATTTATTCATTCATTTCAAACATATTCCATCTTCAGGAAAGTTGACTACAATTGACTAAAAATAAGTCTTCATAAATTTTACATTAGTGGAAATGGCCTTTCATCATTTCAGGATTGTGTGCTACAAAAAGGAAATAAGGCGCACGCAGCAGCCCTTATGTAACTTGGACGTTTTAACATGGGGTTCTATGTCATTTCTAGGTGGGTTCTGGAATTGCCCAGATGAGGTCAAAATTGCCAGAGGTCAAGGTCACAACTGACGTTTTTCACTCTGATTTACACCAAACGAAATATTCATTGTTGAACATTTTATGAATGTTTTAGTTGCTTCAAAACATTGCTGACAAGTTTTTACAGAATCTAAAATTCACAAACAAATATAATGCACATTTGAGCATAAAAACAATTGTATTTTATCTAAAAAGTATATTTTGTACAGCTATTGCTTGGAATAATATCATGTAGTGAATTTAAACCAGCTAATATGTTGCGAAATATAGATACAGCCGCCATATAAATAGTATGATTGAGGGAAAATTATATTTTGTAAATTTATACCATCTTTTTCACGAAAATGTTTAAAAATATACATACAATAATAAGTGTAAATAGCAGTGTACAGGTAATTTGAATGTATATGTCCAGTTAATAGAACATTGTATTGACACAGATCTTTTGGTAGTTACCCCCCCGTTTTACTTTATTTAGTTTTTGGCGGAGATAGGGTTTGCAATCAAGATTTCCTGAAGTAATTGACTTGTAAACTATTTAAACTGAAAGAAAATATATATCATGACTGATATTTATGTTTCTGTCCGTCTGTCCCAAGAATAAATGCAGTACAACCCCTGGCAAAAATTATGGAATCACCGGCCTCAGAGGATGTTCATTCAGTTTAATTTTGTAGAAAAAAAGCAGATCACAGACATGACACAAAACTAAAGTCATTTCAAATGGCAACTTTCTGGCTTTAAGAAACACTATAAAAAAAATCAAGAAAAAAAGATTGTGGCAGTCAGTAACGGTTACTTTTTTAGACCAAGCAGAGGAAAAAAATATGGAATCACTCAATTCTGAGGAAACAATTATGGAATCACCCTGTAAATTTTCATCCCCCAAACTAACACCTGCATCAAATCAGATCTGCTCATTGACATTGACCCTATGTGTCTTTTTGCAAGGAATGTTTTTGCAGTTTTTGCTCTATGGCAAGATGCATTATCATCTTGAAAAATGATTTCATCATCCCCAAACATCCTTTCAATTGTCCAAAATATCAACATAAACTTGTGCATTTATTGATGATGTAATGACAGCCATCTCCCCAGTGCCTTTACCTGACATGCAGCCCCATATCATCAATGACTGACATGTTCTCTTCAGGCAGTCATCTTTATAAATCTCATTGGAAAGGCACCAAACAAAAGTTCCAGCATCATCACCTTGCCCAATGCAGATTCGAGATTCATCACTGAATATGACTTTCATCCAGTCATCCACAGTCCACAATTGCTTTTCCTTAGCCCATTGTAACCTTGTTTTTTTCTGTTTAGGTGTTAATGATGCCTTTTGTTTAGCTTTTCTGTATGTAAATCCCATTTCCTTTAGGCGGTTTCTTACAGTTCGGTCACAGACGTTGACTCCAGTTTCCTCCAGTTTCCTCCCATTCATTCCTCATTTGTTTTGTTGTACATTTTTCGATTTTTGAGACATATTGCTTTAAGTTTTCTGTCTTGACGCTTTGATGTCTTCCTTGGTCTACCAGTATGTTTGCCTTAACAACCTTCCCATGTTGTTTGTATTTGGTCCCAGAGTTTAGACACAGCTGACTGTGAACAACCAACATCTTTTGCAACACTGCGTGATGATTTACTCTCTTTTAAGAGTTTGATAATCCTCTCCTTTGTTTCAATTGACATCTCTCGTGTTGGAGCCATGATTCATGTCAGTCCACTTGGTGCAACAGCTCTCCAAGGTGTGTTCACTCCTTTTTAGATGCAGACTAACGAGCAGATCTGATATGATGCAGGTGTTAATTTGGGGGATGAAAATTTACAGGGTGATTCCATAATTTATTCCTCAGAATTGAGTGATTCCATATTTTTTTCCTCTGCTTGGTCTAAAAAAGTAACCGTTACTGACTGCCACAATCTTTTTTTCTTGATTTCTTATAGTGTTTCTTAAAGCCAGAAAGTTGCCATTTGAAATGACTTTAGTTTTGTGTCATGTCTGTGATCTGCTTTTTTTCTACAAAATTAAACAACTGAATGAACATCCTCTGAGGCCGGTGATTCCATAATTTTTGCCAGGGGTTGTAATATATTGAAATATATTTTTTCTAATTACTTTAAAAGAGTGTAGTTTGACATGACCCTGGACAGCATGAATGGAGGCAAATTACCAGTCCTCTCAGTCTATAGTGCTCACTTGATAAGTAAGTAAGAGATTTGCGATCAAGCCCACAAAGCGATGCAACCTTTTTATGTTAAGCCATCCTCAAAAGAGATTTTAGGTGTATTTTGAAAAAACAAACAAACAAATGAACAACAACAAAAAACATGAGTGTTTGTTGTTAATACGTCACGGGTCTACAGCTGGGTTTTTAGTTTAACCACAGCGAGGACGCTCACAGAGATACTCAGAGCAGACTTTGAAAGAAATTAACAGTTTAAAAATGTGTTTGTAAAACTCTGCTCTTTGCTCACTGTGGGCTGAGAGACATCTACACTTAAACACACGCCGCTCCCCACCCCCAATGTCCTCCTGCAGACAGAACATGATTCACTGCCAGGAGAAAAAAACAAAACAAAACAGAGATGTTATTCTAAAACTCAATTTTTGACTGTTTTGAAAGCAATAATTTTTACATCTTGCGTCCGACCTCGATTCTGCGTCAGGACGGGGTCAGCGCGAATGCTGCCTTTTGGCAGCCCAATAGAGGGAACTCCATTGTAGTGGCTGAGAACTTTAATCTCTGCTCATGACATACAAATTGAGGTTTGATGTTTTATATATAAAACATGAACTTTAGTCTCAACAACCGACCAATGTATGTCACATTGCCTTCACTTGGATTCGTGTTGCATTACTCAGCATTTGTATAAAATAGACTTCTCATCTATTTTGGCCCTGACTAGCTGGCGGCATAGTGACGAATTGTCTGTTGTCACTGTAAAACGCTCACTCTAGTTGAAAATTAATGAAAGCTGGTCACTTTGCCTCTGTCTCTTGTAGCTCATGTAACCAAGGGGTGATGGGGGTCCCAGACATGCTTGATAGAATTGGAAACAATGCAGTTGAACCGTCCTCTGCTGGACAAACTGTGCAATGACACAATTTTCAACATTAAAAATATTTTCTGCATTGGCAAAAATAATGCAGATACTGATATGTTTGTGAAAGGCTCATACTGGCCGATATTAATAGTCAACTGATGTATTAGTTGGGCTCTAGTCACAATTATGTCAATTGGAATTTGACTCATGTTCATGTGCTAAAAATCACCTATTTAAACTTTACTGGACCATTTTAGAATGTGACACAAACAGAACGTGGCCTACCCTTGCTTTGATGATGGTGGGCCTTGGGTCCAAAATGCCCTGCATCTTCCTCAAGGCAGGGATGACGAAGAGATTACAGGTGACAACAGCGGATACGGGGTTCCCTAGGACAGAGGGACAGGCGGAGGGGATACCAGGGGATTGGAGAGAGAAGAGATGAGTAACACCTCTTCAAAACGAGCAGCGTAACTCACTCTTTCTCTCAACTTCACACACTACCTGGGAGGGCAAAGATAAGTTTGCGAGCACCATCGATATCCAAGGTGGCAAATGTAGTTGGGAGACTGAAAAACAAAAAGATCTGTCAGATTTGACATCTTGCCAGAAGGCATTAATTATCCTATTTTATCTTAGTTGACCGCTCAACTTTAAAATTTTTTAATGTGAATGGTCTCTGATGGATTTGGAAAAGGCCGGTTTACATTTCTTTGCTACATCAGCGCCTCTGAACACTGGTTAAGATGATTCCAGTGTGCAGCAGTACAAATGTGAAAATTGAGGTTAATCAATTGAAAAAGATGTGCAAGAATAAAGACATCTCAACTTTTCCAACTTACCCTGGTTTCATGAAGACACGACCAAAATGGATCTGAGCATGAAGATCAATATCCAGCACCTGCTTAAGGTAGTCCTAAAAGACACCACAAACTAAAATCAAAAGGGGTCGCTCTGTCTCTGTCATGTGATAAACATTTGTTTATCTGTCTGTCTAGACACAGACACAGACAGACAGACGGACGGATGCAAAGTCTTCATAATACCCGATGGTCATATTTGATGCCTCCCGTAACAAAAGAACTTTAAAACACCCAATTATACAGGGAGGGGTGTGACTTATCCTTCTTCCTGTTTGGTGATGCCACTCTCCAATAAATCCACACAAGGCGATTAACGAGGAAGGAAGGGGTCATGCGTCTGATTACAAAAGCAACGAGCCGCTCATCGACAATCATTGATAGAGCAGCAGATAACTGAAACAATCCTTCAAATGGTGATGCTAGCACCAAATTAAGCACAAATACTCCCTAGACTTTACTCTTTTGGAGAAAAAAAAGATTGGCCACGTGAATTTTCAATAGGCAGCCAGGTAGGGGTCAACTGAAGAATTACACAGGGGTCAAAATTTTAAAATGCTCCAATCATATTGAAAACTACACCACATTATTTGTCTGATCATAAAGATTTCAAAAAGGTATAGTTTGGACTATCTGTGACTGAATGTTCTGGAGTTATGGGGTAAAAGCAGCAAGAATGGTGACAAAGGTCAATTTCAGTTTGTACAGGGGTCAAAAGTTAAAATTACTCCAATTTTTGTAAATAGTGGTGCAAATTACTGGTTGAGCTAATAGGATTCATAAATGGAATAGTTTTGACTGTGTTGAATGTTTGGTCTCCAAAGTAAAGGTCAAACAATGTCAACACCCATTGGGTTCTATGACATGTGACATGATAACTAAGGATGACACATGGTCCAAACTATTTATTTTTGAAACCCTATTAATTCAACCAATAATTTGCATCACGTTTTCCCAAAAGTGGAGCAACTTCAACTTTTGATCCCTGTACAAACTGAAATTGACCTTTGTCACCATTCTTGCTGTTTTTGTCCCATAACTCCAAAACATTCAGTCATAGATAGTCTAAACTATACCATTTTGGACTCTTAATGATCATACAAATAATGTGGTATAGTTTTCAATATGATTGGAGCATTTGACTCCGGTGTAATACTTCAATTGACATTGAATACCTGGCTGCCTATTGAAAATTCAAGTGGCCAGTTGTTTTTTTTTTCAAAAGAGTGACATCTAAGGAGTATTTGTGCTGAATTTGGTGCTTGTATCACCACTGGAAGGATTGTTTCAGTTATTTGCTGCACTATGAGTAAAACGTTGAATGGAAATTTTTTAAAAACTTTTTTTTTAATCCCAGAATTCCCCTTTAAACTTTAGATATATCTCACGGAATATCTTATAAAACAAATATATCATTTCTCAAGTATGACAACTGGATCAACTTTAGCCAAATAATATTGAATTAAAAAAATAAAACTGAATATTTAGTCTGAGACACATTAATCCTTTCAAGGAAACACAGAACCCAATCTTAATTTATCCAGCAGAATCCAGTTAATTGAAGTATATTTTTTGGTACTTCGGTGTCAAATCTATTTCACTTCCACATTCTGCCACTAATTGTCAGTGTAACAACATCATTACTGGATATGTGCTCTTCTGTTTCCTACCTTCTCTCCCATGGACACGCCTCCTGAGGTGATGATGACATCAGCACGGCTGATGCCTTCATTCAGAGCGTTAAGAAGGTCATCGGGGCTGTGGATTGCATTTACGTGTTAACTACCGACTCACAGAGAGGAAAAACAGACAGAAAAGTGTGACGTGTAGTGAGACAGCAGACACCGCAAGGATTAGAGTGACGGCTCTGCAATTATAACTTCAGGAATATATTGTAGTGACGACACGACGTACTTGTCTCCCACAATGCCCAAGTTGATGGTGGGGTAGCCGTGTTCCTGGATGGTCGCCAGCAGGGTGGAGCGATTGCTGTCTCTGATCTTTCCAGGATGTAAATCATCTTCTGGGTTCAGCAGCTGCAGTGATGCAAAAGGGGAAAAGAAAGATGATAAAAAAAATTTGACTCCAGAGCAAGAGGGGTTGATCACACAAGTGATCACAGACACAAATGGAAGATATTTATTGTCGGGACTATCCTGCACAATCCTGTTGTTCTGGTGAATGTCTAGGCTCCAAATTTTGATAATACCCAGTTTGCTGTTAACCTTCTGGGGATGATCCCCGATTTAAATGCACACCTTCTGATTTTTGGTGGTGATCGAAATTGTATTACTGATCCTGTACTTGATATGCCTCTGGTATAAAAACCCTCTCTCCTATGTCCAAATCTTTTTCAGACTTTTTGACCCAAAAAAGATATAATGATTCTTGGAGATTTCATAATCCACAAGCCAGAGAATATTGTTTTTGTCTCACATGTTCATCTCACATATTCTTGTATAGATTTTTTTTAATTATTATTAATGGATGTTTAATTTAAAAAAAATCATAATTCTGAATATCTTCCAGTTGTCTTCTCAGATTATGCTCCTTTGGGTCTTAATATTGCCTTGTCTGGTCACCATACATCTTGACCTTTTGCTCCTCACTGACTCTACCATCTGTGAGTATGTTTCATCTTCTATCGCTAACTTTTTAATTACTAATAAATCTGGTGCCATCTTGAATACTTTATAATGGGAAACTCTCAAGGCTTAATTTAGAGGCCAAATTATTCCTTATTTGTCTCACCTGTCCAGGTCCAGGAGAGATAGACAAAAAGACCTTACAACAGAATTTTTAAAACTTGTCCATCAGTATGCCCGGAAACTTTCCTCAAAGTTTATAAGCAACATCTTAACTTGTAACTTGAGTTTGACTTGATCTCAACGAGGGAAGCAGAGCAGTTGTTACTACAGTCTTGTGGTAACGTTTATGAATATGGTAATAAAGCCACTCGCTTATCAATCAATCAATCACGCTCACGACCCCCTGTGAGCAAACACTTGGCTACAGTGGGAAGGAAAAACTCCCTTTTAACAGGAAGAAACCTCCAGCAGAACCAGGCTCAGGGAGGGGCAGTCTTCTGCTGGGACTGGTTGGGGCTGAGGGAGAGAACCAGGAAAAAGACATGCTGTGGAGGGGAGCAGAGATCGATCACTAATGATTAAATGCAGAGTGGTGCATACAGAGCAAAAAGAGAAAGAAACAGTGCATCATGGGAACCCCCCAGTAGTCTACGTCTATAGCAGCATAACTAAGGGATGGTTCAGGGTCACCTGATCCAGCCCTAACTATAAGCTTTAGCAAAAAGGAAAGTTTTAAGCCTAATCTTAAAAGTAGAGAGGGTGTCTGTCTCCCTGATCTGAATTGGGAGCTGGTTCCACAGGAGAGGAGCCTGAAAGCTGAAGGCTCTGCCTCCCATTCTACTCTTACAAACCCTAGGAACTACAAGTAAGCCTGCAGTCTGAGAGCGAAGCGCTCTATTGGGGTGATATGGTACTATGAGGTCCCTAAGATAAGATGGGACCTGATTATTCAAAACCTTATAAGTAAGAAGAAGAATTTTAAATTCTATTCTAGAATTAACAGGAAGCCAATGAAGAGAGGCCAATATGGGTGAGATATGCTCTCTCCTTCTAGTCCCCGTCAGTACTCTAGCTGCAGCATTTTGAATTAACTGAAGGCTTTTTAGGGAACTTTTAGGACAACCTGATAATAATGAATTACAATAGTCCAGCCTAGAGGAAATAAATGCATGAATTAGTTTTTCAGCATCACTCTGAGACAAGACCTTTCTGATTTTAGAGATATTGCGTAAATGCAAAAAAGCAGTCCTACATATTTGTTTAATATGTGCTTTGAATGACATATCCTGATCAAAAATGACTCCAAGATTTCTCACAGTATTACTAGAGGTCAGGGTAATGCCATCCAGAGTAAGGATCTGGTTAGACACCATGTTTCTAAGATTTGTGGGGCCAAGTACAATAACTTCAGTTTTATCTGAGTTTAAAAGCAGGAAATTAGAGGTCATCCATGTCTTTATGTCTGTAAGACAATCCTGCAGTTTAGCTAATTGGTGTGTGTCCTCTGGCTTCATGGATAGATAAAGCTGGGTATCATCTGCGTAACAATGAAAATTTAAGCAATACCGTCTAATAATACTACCTAAGGGAAGCATGTATAAAGTGAATAAAATTTGTCCTAGCACAGAACCTTGTGGAACTCCATAATTAACTTTAGTCTGTGAAGAAGATTCCCCATTTACATGAACAAATTGTAATCTATTAGACAAATATGATTCAAACCACCGCAGCGCAGTGCCTTTAATACCTATGGCATGCTCTAATCTCTGTAATAAAATTTTATGGTCAACAGTATCAAAAGCAGCACTGAGGTCTAACAGAACAAGCACAGAGATGAGTCCACTGTCCGAGGCCATAAGAAGATCATTTGTAACCTTCACTAATGCTGTTTCTGTACTATGATGAATTCTAAAACCTGACTGAAACTCTTCAAATAGACCATTCCTCTGCAGATGATCAGTTAGCTGTTTTACAACTACCCTTTCAAGAATTTTTGAGAGAAAAGGAAGGTTGGAGATTGGCCTATAATTAGCTAAGATAGCTGGGTCAAGTGATGGCTTTTTAAGTAATGGTTTAATTACTGCCACCTTAAAAGCCTGTGGTACATAGCCAACTAACAAAGATAGATTGATCATATTTAAGATCGAAGCATTAAATAATGGTAGGGCTTCCTTGAGCAGCCTGGTAGGAATGGGGTCTAATAAACATGTTGATGGTTTGGATGAAGTAACTAATGAAAATAACTCAGACAGAACAATCGGACAGAAAGAGTCTAACCAAATACCGGCATCACTGAAAGCAGCCAAAGATAACGATACGTCTTTGGGATGGTTATGAGTAATTTTTTCTCTAATAGTTAAAATTTTGTTAGCAAAGAAAGTCATGAAGTCATTACTAGTTAAAGTTAATGGAATACTCAGCTCAATAGAGCTCTGACTCTTTGTCAGCCTGGCTACAGTGCTGAAAAGAAACCTGGGGTTGTTCTTATTTTCTTCAATTAGTGATGAGTAGAAAGATGTCCTAGCTTTACGGAGGGCTTTTTTATAGAGCAACAGACTCTTTTTCCAGGCTAAGTGAAGATCTTCTAAATTAGTGAGACGCCATTTCCTCTCCAACTTACGGGTTATCTGCTTTAAGCTACGAGTTTGTGAGTTATACCACGGAGTCAGGCACTTCTGATTTAAAGCTCTCTTTTTTAGAGGAGCTACAGCATCCAAAGTTGTCTTCAATGAGGATGTAAAACTATTGACGAGATACTCTATCTCACTTACAGAGTTTAGGTAGCTACTCTGCACTGTGTTGGTATATGGCATTAGAGAACATAAAGAAGGAATCATATCCTTAAACCTAGTTACAGCGCTTTCTGAAAGACTTCTAGTGTAATGAAACTTATTCCCCACTGCTGGGTAGTCCATCAGAGTAAATGTAAATGTTATTAAGAAATGATCAGACAGAAGGGAGTTTTCAGGGAATACTGTTAAGTCTTCAATTTCCATACCATAAGTCAGAACAAGATCTAAGATATGATTAAAGTGGTGGGTGGACTCATTTACTTTTTGAGCAAAGCCAATAGAGTCTAATAATAGATTAAATGCAGTGTTGAGGCTGTCATTCTCAGCATCTGTGTGGATGTTAAAATCGCCCACTATAATTATCTTATCTGAGCTAAGCACTAAGTCAGACAAAAGGTCTGAAAATTCACAGAGAAACTCACAGTAATGACCAGGTGGACGATAGATAATAACAAATAAAACTGGTTTTTGGGACTTCCAATTTGGATGGACAAGACTAAGAGTCAAGCTTTCAAATGAATTAAAGCTCTGTCTGGGTTTTTGATTAATTAATAAGCTGGAATGGAAGATTGCTGCTAATCCTCCGCCCCGGCCCGTGCTACGAGCATTCTGACAGTTAGTGTGACTCGGGGGTGTTGACTCATTTAAACTAACATATTCATCCTGCTGTAACCAGGTTTCTGTAAGGCAGAATAAATCAATATGTTGATCAATTATTATATCATTTACCAACAGGGACTTAGAAGAGAGAGACCTAATGTTTAATAGACCACATTTAACTGTTTTAGTCTGTGGTGCAGTTGAAGGTGCTATATTATTTTTTCTTTTTGAATTTTTATGCTTAAATAGATTTTTGCTGATTATTGGTAGTCTGGGAGCAGGCACCGTCTCTACGGGGATGGGGTAATGAGGTGATGGCAGGGGGAGAGAAGCTGCAGAGAGGTGTGTAAGACTACAACTCTGCTTCCTGGTCCCAACCCTGGATAGTCACGGTTTGGAGGATTTAAGAAAATTGGCCAGATTTCTAGAAATGAGAGCTGCTCCATCCAAAGTGGGATGGATGCCGTCTCTCCTAACAAGACCAGGTTTTCCCCAGAAGCTTTGCCAATTATCTATGAAGCCCACCTCATTTTTTGGACACCACTCAGACAGCCAGCAATTCAAGGAGAACATGCGGCTAAACATGTCACTCCCGGTCCGATTGGGGAGGGGCCCAGAGAAAACTACAGAGTCTGACATTGTTTTTGCAAAGTTACACACCAATTTAATGTTAATTTTAGTGACCTCCGATTGGCGTAACTGGGTGTCATTACTGCCGACGTGAATTACAATCTTACCAAATTTACGCTTACCCTTAGCCAGCAGTTTCAAATTTCCTTCAATGTCGCCTGCTCTGGCCCCCGGAAGACAATTGACTATGGTTGCTGGTGTCGCTAACTTCACATTTCGCAAAACAGAGTCGCCAATAACCAGAGTTTGATCCTCGGCGGGTGTGTCGTCGAGTGGGGAAAAACGGTTAGAGATGTGAACGGGTTGGCGGTGTACACGGGGCTTCTGTTTAGGGCTACGCTTTCTCCTCACAGTCACCCAGTCGGCCTGCTTTCCCGGCTGCTCGGGATCTGCCAGGGGGTAACTAACGGCGGCTAAGCTACCTTGGTCCGCACCGACTACAGGGGCCTGGCTAGCTGTAGAATTTTCCACGGTGCGGAGCCGAGTCTCCAATTCGCCCAGCCTGGCCTCCAAAGCTACGAATAAGCTACACTTATTACAAGTACCGTTACTGCTAAAGGAGGCCGAGGAATAACTAAACATTTCACACCCAGAGCAGAAAAGTGCGGGAGAGACAGGAGAAGCCGCCATGCTAAATCGGCTAAGAGCTAGTAGCTACGCTAAGCTAGCGGATTCCTAAAAACACGCAAAGTGAATAATGTGTAAATAATTTAGAGGTGATTCAGCAGAGGGAGTGCTTTAGTTAAGGCACGTAAAGATTACACTGGGAAACAAATCATAATCTAGATAACTAGATCAATCTAACTGCGCAGATTAAACAGCTAACAGATACAGAAAAACACCGCTGTGCTCCGGAACAGGAAGTGATACAATACCGCAGTGAGAGCCAACCACCAGTAGAGCTTATTGGCCCACCAACTCAGGCGTCACGTTGCCACTCATCAAACTGTACAAATAAAAAATACATCTGGTACTTTTACATCTAACCCAACTGAAATTAATGCTGTTTTTAAATCATTTTATGCCACTATTCCCATAAAATATCCAGCAATTCCTTGATGACCTAGAAATCCCTGCAGTTTATACTTTAAAAGCTCCTCTTAATCTGGAAGAGAGTTTATCATTGATTAAATTGTTGCAGTCAGGCAAATCCCCTGGCCCTGATGGATTCCCTTCTGATTTTTATGAGATATTTCATATGAAATTAGCACTGTTACTTTTGTCAGTTTTTGAGGAATCACTAGAACAGGGTTCTCTCACCACAATGCTGAAATAGGCCTCCATTTCATTACTGCTTAAGGAAGAAAACGATCTGACTTCCTGTGCTTCTTATAGACCTATTAACCTCCTTAATGTAGATGTGAAAATTTTGGCCAAGCTATTAGCGGTCCATATAGATGGAATCCTCCTCCTATCTCTCTTCTGTCTTGTGATGTTATAGGCTTCACTGAGATTTATCACGTAGTGGTCCACTTTTGACTTTGCAAGAAAAATGATTTTGTAGTAATTTCAGCACCGCCATGAATTAGACAGTTTCTCTTCTGTTGTCTGATACGATGATGCGGTATGCTGACCTGCAGACTGTTGTGCACATGTGATTCAGATCTGGAGTGTTAAATCTAGATTGTTGACCTCTTAAAATATTTCTAATACAATAACCAAATTCATTTATTACGTATGCCAAAGACGTGATAAAATTATCTGCGTTTATTTACTTATTTGTCTGTCTGTCAGCAACCTACTGCCTGGATTTTGATTAAATTTTTACCACAGACAGATATTAGGCCAAGTAAGTCTCCATTATATTTTGGAGGTGATCTTGATCCGGACTATCGATCAAGTTTCACATTATATAGGCTTTGAAGGATTACGTCAAAACTACTTCATGGATTCTCACCAAATTTGCACCACAGATACATATTAGGCCATGAAAGACTCCCCTGAAATTTAGAGGTAATCTGGAACTGGATTCTGAGTCAGGATTTCTCTTTGGAGGCTTTTAAGGATTATGTAAAAACTACTTTACGGATTCTCACCAAATTTACACCACAGATAGATATTAGGGCATGGAAGACTACACTGAATTTTGGAGGTGATCTGGAGCTGGACTGGCATATGTCAGAAATCTGTGACTGCTCTTGTTTGATTGTAAAATCCAACACACAGTTGAAAAAAAAAATCTATATAGACTTAATAGTGTGGGTGCTTGCATGTGTATGATTGCGTGCATATGCCTAGTAACATGTGCGTTGGGTCCATTCATATGCTGAGGCTGCTACACCACTGGTGCTAGTGTTTTGTCTTTTGATGGAAAAAAATGACAAATAAATGTTTCAAAAAAGAAAAAGGTGTCACGAGACCTTACCTCATTTCCTGTTGACATGACGGCTACCACAGGGAACTTCTGAACTTCCACTTCAGTAACTCCCACAGTAGCCAGGAGACCGATCTCAGATGGGCCCATGTGAGTGCCCTTGGCCAGTACACACTCTCCACGCTTTATGTCATGGCCAATAGGTCTATGGAAGAAAAAGGAATGTCTGTGTGTAGTAAGAAACGGATGATGAGATGGGACACCAGTCCATCGCAGGTTACTTCCCCAGCCAAAGCTGGTACCCATTTACAGCTGGGTGGACTGGGACAATGCAGATGAAGTGTCTTCTCTCAGCCTCCTGAACTCCTTATTTCCGCTGAATCTTCCTTGAATCAAACACTTTGTCTGCATTGCCCTAGTCCACCCAAGTGTAAGTAAGTTCTGCCCTTCTCTGGGGAAATAACCTATGATGGACTGACGTCCCATCCAGGGGGAGTTGTAGACTTTCATAAGCATCACACTAGAAAATCTGGAGAAAGGCACCGGGCTTGTGGGCTTAAGGACGTGTACAGGACTTACTTCTTACTGTGTAATTACATTCTGTAAATGTATTTTAATCTGAAATGTAGCTTAGTCCAATTAAGGGTCGCGGGGGGGCTAAGGCCTATCCCAGCAGTCATAGGGCGCGAGGCGGGGTACACCCAAAACAGGACGCCAGTCTGTCGCAGGGCCACAAACAGACAACCAAACACAGACACACCCACACACACACCTACGGACAATTTCTTAAAGATTCCAATCCACCTAACCCGCATGTCTCTGGATGTGGGAGGAAACCGGAGCACCCGGAGGAAACCCACGCAAACACGGGGAGAACATGCAAACTCCACACAGAAAGGCCACGGGAATTGAACCCATGACCCTCTTGCTGTGAACAGTGCTAACCACTAAGCCACCGTGCCGCCCAAATGTAGCAATTGTTTTAAAATATTTATCCTTGAAGATATATTCACATGTACTGTGTCTTGCATGTGCTAAGAAAAAAAAGTCACTGGATGATGTCCAAACTCTGAACCAAAAACATCCCAGTGAGCACAAGATGTAATTTCAACGTAAATTTTTGGTTGAAAACTGGGTGATATCCTTTTGAACGTCTTTTCACCCACTTTTAAAACCAGTGAAAATGTGGCTATATTATCATCATGTCACAAAACACAAATTTCTTTCATCAAATGGGTGATTTCCTCAGTTTAAGCTGTAAACAGAGACGATACCGACTATTGTGGTGAAATTTCTCCAACTTAATTTTTCACTGCTCGGTAAAATCTGGTTTACAAAAAGACATCTTTTCAACGCATTTAATGTTTGACATAAACTGCCATGAACACAGAGCTGTGTCGGTGAGACGCCGTCAAAAAGAAGCCTCCAGAACTCTGTAATGTGATCACATTTAAGGATTATTTTCAAATAAGTATTTGCATTTATCGTTATAATGCGCACGCGCGAACACTTAATTTTTCTGGAGTTCATCTGTTTGCTCAGTAGCTGTAGTATCGTAGTTCGGAACACTATAACAAAGAGACCTGTAACGTGAATGAACCAAAGAAATGTGAGACTTTATGATAACAACACACTCTAAGTATCTTTACAACTATTTATAGACGTTGGATTAACGTTCGTTTTTAGACCAGTTTTCAATGGGGTTTTCATTGCCAACTTTTAAATGCTAAATGTGGGCGTGCCTTGCTAGCTAGGCTTCAACTTTATGATTTGCGATAAATTTACTTATTGTACAGGTTGAAAAATACAACTATCCAAAATCACGGTTAAAAACAGTCTAAACCAGAACGCTGATTAAATGTCTACAATCAGATGTAAATGTGTTCTGTCCTTGGCTACGATGGATGTATCCTCATGCCGTAGACTCTCCACCACTTTAAGCTACGATAACCCGGGCTAAACACTGGCGCCAAGGGGCCTCCGGGCCTATACAGGACTTCTATGTTTTTCTTTTTGCCGAAAGTGAAGCAATATGTTTGTCAAGTTTTGAAGTACTGTATTTTCTGGAGTATAAGTCACATTTTTTTTTAAAAAACTAATGTGGGAGGTCCTGCAACCTATACTCTGGGATGATTTGTATACTAAAAAAAAACAAACTAAAAAACAAAACATGTGTTAGTTGTTATAATTATTAGTATTATTATTATAACTACAGAATTTTCACAGAACCAAAGTACTAAACAAAATAAACTCCAATAAGGAAAGAATAAATTGCAATAATAAAAAGTACACTCCAAGAATGGAGAAAAATCCCAAATTAAAGAGCTGATGATTGAGAAAAAAGGTGCAATTTATTCTCCAGAAAATATGGTAAATACAAAACATTCAAATTTACAGTGTAGCACAATGATCTGGCTCATAACAACAGCCTTTGAAAACTTCACTGTCAAATTATTCCCAGTGTGCTGACCTGACAGCAGCATCATTTTGTATGATTAAAAATGTTGTTTTTTTTTGCCTTTATTTATTTAATTTACCTCCACTAACTGGCAGAGGGTGTGTCTATTTGTGGACAAGATTACTCCAGAAGAAACACTGCCTGGTAGAAGTGTGTGAGTAGATGGGTTTGGTTGCCTGAAACAAGTTAATTTCATTGGCAGCTGTTCCTTGGAGACTAACCTGATGTCCTGGCCCGGGCGAGCCTGCACTAGGATTCGTACCTCCAGCTCTTCTGTGCCCTGAGGAAGACAAACCAGCAGTGAATACACACAGGTTATAATCAGGCCTGGGTGAGTACAGTACTCCAGGATAGACGATGTATTTATTCCATGGCAAGCTCAAGAAGGCTCTTCTGAAATCTCCTCCTCCAGTGACAGACTTCTTACAAGTTAGGACAACCACTTGTCCATTGATATTCTTAAATTAGGCAGGAAAAGTAATATACCTTTGGATGCCATGTACTGTTGCAGTATGTAGCTGCTGCCCTCACAGACAGCTGTAGTGGAATTTTTCATCAACCTCTCAATGAAAACAATGAAACATCTGGTTTGCGGTTTGCCGTTCGGACATTTGCATTGTCCGAAATGGATGTTTGCACCACCTATCGGAAGCATCTTTACCTCCATGTTAACCCACCAGGGACCGGTTTCATAAAGCGGTCTAATCTTGATTAGTCAACTAAACTCACTTAGCTGACTAATCTTTCGACATTAGTCAATGAACAAAGCACTTAGTTGGCAAAATGTTTGCGTTAGTCGACTGAAGTTTTTAGGCTGGTACAGAGGAGGCTAATCTTACTCAACAAAAATATAAACGCAACACTTTTGGTTTTGCTCCCATTTTGTATGAGATGAACTCAAAGATCTAAAACTTTTTCCACATACACAATATCACCATTTCCCTCAAATATTGTTCACAAACCAGTTTAAATCTGTGATAGTGAGCACTTCTCCTTTGCTGAGATAATCCATCCCACCTCACAGGTGTGCCATATCAAGATGCTGATTAGACACCATGATTAGTGCACAGGTGTGCCTTAGACTGCCCACAATAAAAGGCCACTCTGAAAGGTGCAGTTTTATCACACAGCACAATGCCACAGATGTCGCAAGATTTGAGGGAGCGTGCAATTGGCATGCTGACAGCAGGAATGTCAACCAGAGCTGTTGCTCGTGTATTGAATGTTCATTTCTCTACCATAAGCCGTCTCCAAAGTCATTTCAGAGAATTTGGCAGTACATCCAACCAGCCTCACAACTGCAGACCACGTGTAACCACACCAGCCCAGGACCTCCACATCCAGCATGTTCACCTCCAAGATCGTCTGAGACCAGCCACTCGGACAGCTGCTGGAACAATCGGTTTGCATAACCAAAGAATTTCTGCACAAACTGTCAGAAACCATCTCAGGGAAGCTCATCTGCATGCTCGTCGTCCTCATCGGGGTCTCGACCTGACTCCAGTTCGTCGTCGTAACCGACTTGAGTGGGCAAATGCTCACATTTGCTGGCGTTTGGCACATTGGAGAGGTGTTCTCTTCACGGATGATGCGAAGGAGATGTGTTGCACTGCATGAGGCAAATGGTGGTCCCACCAGATACTGACTGGTATCCCCCCCCAGTAAAACAAAACTGCACCTTTCAGAGTGGCCTTTTATTGTGGGCAGTCTAAGGCACACCTGTGCACTAATCATGGTGTCTAATCAGCATCTTCGTATGGCACACCTGTGAGGTGGGATGGATTATCTCAGCAAAGGAGAAGTGCTCACTATCACAGATTTCGACTGGTTTGTGAACAATATTTGAGGGAAATGGTGATATTGTGTATGTGGAAAAAGTTTTAGATCTTTGAGTTCATCTCATACAAAATGTGAGCAAAACCAAAAGTGTTGCATTTATATTTTTGTTGAGTATATTTTAGTTGACAAAACTTCAGTGTCTTACCTCAAAAAGGTGCCTATCATGTACCACCACTTGATGGATGAGGAAGGAAAGAGAGACTTGCGGCGGGAGCGGGTGTTCCAAGACCGGAATAATCCATTGGAGATGTTTACGGATGCTGAGATCAGGAGTGCTTCTCTGCTACAGCGGACTCGCAACCATGTTTGTAGCAGACCACCAACCCAGAAGTAAACAAAACTGAAGTACATTGAAGGCGTTTCTTGGAAACAGCACTTGGAAGCTGCTATGACCATAAAAATCATGGACAAACACAAGACAGCTAATCTACAAGTTTAGCTGTCGATGTGAAACGGAGACTAGACAGATAAATGTTGGACGACTAACCTTAGTCGACTAAAAAATTAGACTGATGAAACCGAGCCCCAAAGGACCTCAGGACATCACCAATCCCCTTCCCAGGGTGCGTGGATATATTGCGTAACTAACGGCTGCGTCGTGGCTGTTGTAGCTGATAACGACTACTCTAGATGACACTTGCACTTTTCAGGCACGTCCTAGAATTGACTCTGTGCTCTGCAAGGAATACGTGTCAAGTCTATTTTTGACGGAACACACATCAACCTACACAGAACACACTGAACCAGACAGGAAGTCACCCTATGGAATGAATCCGGGGAATTTTCAAAATAAAACACTGGACTACAAATTGGATTTTACTTCATTAATTCAATATGACATCACATTCAGAGGAAGTAACAAACATGACTAAAACAGATGAAAGAGTAACCATGAAAATATGCAGACGACACACCCGTGACAGAAACAAGACTTGAAAATTGAACTGAAAAAAACATTTGCAATAAGGAAAAATGACCAAATCAACAAGAAAAACAAAGGTTAGAGGTTAGACTCACGTCCTCAGACTCGCGGAGCAGCTCGGTGTCTTCAACCTGAACCACAGCGTCGGCTCCGCAGGGGATAGGGGCGCCCGTCGTTACTCTCATCACCTGGCCAGGCATCACTGTGTGGGTGGGCTGCAAAGACAGAGATGGCAGCAATGACGTGAAACGGACTTTATTCAATTCATCACTCTCACATGCTACCATCATGTAAGGTGCTCAAGTGATGGTAAATGGCAGTGAGACAAGTTCTGTGACCTTTTCCTCCCACATTTCCTTAGTGTCATTGGGGGATTGAACCTATGGCTTTTTGGTCAGTCCCTATTTCTCTAACATTTGGGTTCACAACCACGGACCGGAAACCAGGGCTTCAAACCAGCATTTTTTTCCCTTAATGCATTAGTTCCAAGCAGAATTGGTATTTTAACATTCCACCTTAAACTTGTTGTTTTTGCACTGGGTTTGAACTAAATACATTCAGCTTCGTCTCACTTTTTTTTCCCGCGATACATCACGAAATGCGTCACTTTCTCATGATACGGTTAAGTTTCAATCACCATTTTTAACCCTAACCGTAGCATAACCTCAACACCCCCCCCCCCCCCCCCCCATCATCCCAAATTTTGTGATACAACACGAAAATGTAACACATTTCCTGACGGATGAACTAACACGTTAAATCACTTTTCGTGACATCATCACGAACTTGGCAAGAGATCAGGTTGATAAAATACTGATTAATGATGTTACATTGTAAAGCTGTGTGACATAATGTGCATCTTTTGGCTAAAATTATAAAAATGTCTATACAGGCTATATTTAACTAAAGCTGCACATCAGTTAGCTGTTTTTTAAAGTGTTTTTGCAAAAAAAATTTTGTTTGTTAATTAGTTACATTTTAAAACTACAATTATTTGGGAAAAAAAAGTCACAACTTGAAGACTACAAAAAATAAATCCGCTCTAATTGTAGATGATAACATCAGCCATCTTTGTGATGCCACAAAGATCTACTGACCAAAGTTTAAAGCTCTTATATCAGGTACTTTGGTTGAGGTGAGCGCTCTGAGTGCACCTTGCAGTTCTTATGTGTGTTTTGCGTGTCAAATATCAATAAGAGCTCCTACCTGCTCTCCAGCTTGGGACTCTCCAATGATGAAGCGATCACCAGGACCGTCAGCCGCTGAAAACAACAACAAAAAAAGAAATAGTTTGACGACCCGACTCCAATTCCGGAGAACTTCAACTCTGCTCCACACATTCATAACAAGAACAAACAGAGATTTCTGATGTCCACCAATCCGGACCCAGATCACCTCCAAAATTTAATGGAGTCTTCCATGCCCTAATATCTATGTGTGATGCAAATTTGGTGAGAATCCGTGAAGTAGTTTTGACGTAATCTTTCAAAGACTATATAAAATGAAACTTGATCCAGAATTAGGATCCGGAACCAGATCACCTCCAAAATTTAATGGAGTCTTCCATGCCCTAATATGCATGTGTGTTGAAAATATAGTCAAAATCTGTGAAGTAGTTTTGAAGTAATTCTTCAAAGAGTATAGAAAGTGAAATCTTGTTCCAGAATCTGGATCCTGATTACCTCCAAAATTCAATGGAGTCTTCCATGCCCTAACATCTATCTGTGGTGCAAATTTGGTGAGAATCAGTGAAGTAGTTTTGACATAATCTTTCAAAGCATATATAAAGGGAAATCTTGATCCAGAATCTGCATCTGGATAACCTCCAAAATTCAGTGGAGTCTTCCATGCCGTAATATCTATCTGTGGTACAAATTTGGTGAGAATCAGTTAAGTAGTTTTGACGTAATCCTTCAAAGCGTATATAAAGGGAAATCTTGATCCAGAATCTGGATCCGGATCACCTCCAAAATTCAGTGAGTCTTCCATGCCGTAATATCTATCTGTGGTACAAATTTGGTGACAATCCATGAAGTAGTTTTGACGTAACCCTTCAAAGCGTATATAAAGTGAATTCTTGATCCAGAATACGGATCTGGATCACCCCCAAAATTTAATGGAGTCTTTCATGGCCTAATATGTATCCATGGTAAAAATTTGGTGAGAATCCGTGAAATAGTTTTGACATAATCCTTCAAAGCCTATACAAAGTGAATCTTGATCCAGAATCTGGATCCTGATCACCTCCAAAATTCAGTGGAGTCTTCCGTGGCCTAAAATCTATCTGTGGTACAAATTTGGTGAGAAACAGTTAAGTAGTTTTGACATAATCCTTCAAAGGGTATATAAAGGGAAATCTTGATCCAGAATCTGGATCCGGATCACCTCCAAAATTCAGTGGAGTCTTCCATGGCCTAATATATATCTGTGGTACAAATTTGGTGAGAATCAGTTAAGTAGTTTTGACGTAATCCTTCAAAGCGTATATAAAGGGAAATCTTGATCCAGAATCTGGATCCGGATCACCTCCAAAATTCAGTGGAGTCTTCTGTGGCATAATATCTATCTGTGGTACAAATTTGGTGACAATCCATGAAGCAGTTTTGACGTAACCCTTCAAAGCGTATATAAAGTGAATTCTTGATCCAGAATACAGATCTGGATCACCCCCAAAATTTAATGGAGCCTTTCATGGCCTAATATGTATCCGTGGTAAACATTTGGTGAGAATCCGTAAAGTAGTTTTGACATAATCCTTCAAAGCCTATACAAAGTGAATCTTGATCCAGAATCTGGATCCTGATCACCTCCAAAATTCAGTGGAGCCTTCCGTGGCCTAAAATCTATCTGTGGTACAAATTTGGTGAGAATCAGTTAAGTAGTTTTGACAGAATCCTTCAAAGGGTATATAAAGGGAAATCTTGATCCAGAATCTGGATCCGGATCACCTCCAAAATTCAGTGGAGTCTTCCGTGGCATAATATCTATCTGTGGTACAAATTTGGTGACTATCCATGAAGCAGTTTTGACGTAACCCTTCAAAGCGTATATAAAGTGAATTCTTGATCCAGAATACGGATCAGGATCACCTCCATAATTTAATGGGCTCTTCCATACTACGTGCAGTAGTTTTGACGTAATCCTGCTAACAGTCAGACAGACAAATAAACGCAGGTGATTATTATGTCCTTCAGGATATAAATAGTAAATCAACATGAAAACAGGATCAAACAATCCCGACTTATGTACACATTAAGAACATCAGCTCTCCTTCAGAACAAATATGGACTGAATTTGGAATTCCCGCCCTCTTCCATTATGTGTGGTTTTACCTCTCACAGCATAGCCATCTTTGACAGAAGCGGGGAAGGGTGGCAGGTTGTCTTTGGCATAAACGTCCTGAGCCAGGACTCGGCCCATCCCATCTGTGGAAGAGAAGGAACAACACGGATGTGAGGCGGAAGCTGGAGGAGAGACAGAGAGGGAGGGGGAGACAGAGATGGGGGCGATTAAAAGGCAGAGATGAGTGTGCCAGAGGTGAGTACGTTTGTGTGTGTTCACAGCCAGGTCCACAAACATTTGGTCCGTGACACAATTTTTGGATTTTTACTCTGTACACCACCATAATGGAGCTGAAATGAGACAACCAATATACACGATCAGCGAATCGTCCACACAGTCCCTCTACATACAGAGACCGTATGTAACTGGACAAAATAAGTAAAAGCATTCCTGCAGATAATCTTTTTTTTTTAAACAGGTCAGGATGGATACATGAACTTTCACAAGTCAATGAATATGTGTTTGACTTGCATTTGCATTTGGCCAAAGAAAACTGGCTTTAAAAGTGATGACTTATTCAAATTAAATCCTTATTTTTAGTTTGTCCAATTACTTATAGGCTCTAAAATTGGGAGTGACTGTGTATAAAAATAACTCCCAAAATGTTTAACAGTATTTTTGTTGAAAGTTGACACTATAAGCGCATCTCGATTGTTTTATTTCAAACCTGCTGTTGCTTCTTGCGGGGGGGGACAAACCTGTATAACTGTCCAAATACTTATGGACCTGACTGAATATGGAGACAGAGTGTGACGTCACGCGTCTTAATCTCTCTGCATGACTCACCGAGTGACCGACATGCGCCTTCTTTTAGTGATTGAGGTCGAGCGAGTTGCGCTGAGCAGCGCAGCAATCAAAACCTCGAAACCTTTGCATCCGCCAAACAAACAAACAAAAAAGACGAAGCGCTTCTGCACTGAGACAACAGCAGAGTGAGAGAAAGAGTGAATGAAGAATCGATGGAGCGTGGGCGGCGCTAAGATACTTTAAGCTGCTGTGCGGCTATATATAGCATTTCTCTGAGTCCTCATGTTGTGATGATGTGGGTGTTAATATGAAGATCTGAGCTTTGATATTAATGGGCTGAAGGAAGAAACTGTGCTATGAATAAGACATCGCAACCTCTGCTGAGGACTTTTCCTTTTAATATCAACATTTTTATCTTTAATATTCTCTTGGATTTCCACAAGTGCTATTCCTTCCCAGATAACCTTTTAAACAAAGTGTGAATGAAAAAACAACAACAAACAAACAGGTGTGAGGGAAAGCACGTAATCAAAACATCACCTACGCTGGGGTCGCATTTCGAAACGGTTACACAGTGATTATTAAAGCGAGGGAGCGTCACCAAATAATCCGCTCAAGAAATGAGCTCCATCAGACTCTTAAGACTGTAACACAGAACTCCTGCAGCCAGACAGGCAGAGGAGAAAACTCACATTAATTCACATTTACAGTCAGATCCGTAAGTATTTGGACAGCAATGCATAAAAGACATAAAGGTCAGATGTGTGAATTATTGTACACCACCTATAATGTAATTTACATAACAGCTGAGTGGATCCTTGTCACTTGATTGGTGCTTTGTATGTCACGTGACATGGATTATTTGTCCCATTTGTGCTGCGTTGCATTTAAAGTGCAATTTGGCTCCATTCAGGGCTAGCGGCCAGCAATCACCTTAGTATTTCTTCTGTTTTTCTTCTTGTTTAATGCTGGCAAATTATACAGTATTTTTTGTCTTTCTGATGCCTGATTCTGTTTTTTCTCTCTGTTTAAGGTGCAGCTCCATCCAGAGATGGGAGTTGTATTTGTGTTGGCGATCCTCCTGTCCTGTGCGCCAATAGCATTTCTTCTATATTCGTCTGTGAATTGTTCTGTGAATTGTTCTGTAATTTATGTTTGTAGCATGGCCCAAGCAGAGGGTCACCCCTTCGAGTCTGGTCTGCTTAAGGTTTCTTCCTCAGAGGGAGTTTTTCCTTACCACTGTTGCTCTGGGGGTTGGTAAGGTTAGACCTTACCTGCGTGAAGCGCTTTGAGGCAACTCTGTTGTGATTTGGCCCTATATAAATGAAAATAAATTGAAATTCATTTTGTACCATTGCACACTGTGAACCCCGCCCACTATTGCGGGCAGCGTCCAGCTAAAAATGCGGAGTTTGTTTTGGCCGACGGTTTGAAGGAGCTAATTGACGGTGCTAATTCCTGAACTGAGTTCAGCTGCAAAATATGTTCCCATTGGTGGGGATTAAACAACACGTCTTTGTACCCACGATGCAATCCAAGTTGTGACACCTAGACGCACCGCAATCTTCAAGAGCTGGTGTCAAAAAACATAATGTCAAGATAAACTTAAACTGTCAGAGGCCAATATTTGGGTGTCTCAATAGGTATTTACTGTTTAAGGGGTGTGCACCTCTCCCTTTTAAAATGATACAATACATATCTAGACGCATGAGCAATTCAGGCACAATACTTTTTATTACACAATGCTTTTATGATCCAATTTGATTCAGTGCAATATGCTGCAATCTCATACAATTATTTTTTAATTGAGATATTTCATTTTCCATGATAAAATACAATGAGACAAAATGGCCTTGCTTAAGGTGTAGCAGGTGTAACAGATTGACTAAACTGATCAGTAACAGATTTAAATAATTTGCCCAGTGCAAAAATTGCCTAATCCGTCAGACTCCGGTGGATTTGGGGCTCTGATGGAATAAGTGGACAACCAACGAATGCGGGTGTGCAGCACTTGTGGACATGAAGAAGAGACAAACAAATAACACACGGACAAAACTAACATATACCAAACATCCACAGGGAAGCTACGAACAAGTACAGGATCAAACAGTAAATAAATGTGCAACCACCAGGGACGCTCTGCGTCTGATGTCTGCTCAAAGTTTTGAGCATACACAAAACTTTCCATTGGCATCAGAGGGACACAAAAGAATATCTACATTTCATTTACATTGCTAATACTTTTCCTCAATCTGTTGCATTGTGACAGCTGCTTTACCTTCAAATACATTTTTCAAGAAAAACAGGGGCCTTCTTGATGCTTTTACTAGTGTGCTGCAGCACATTGGTGTTGCCTCTGATTCATTTTTGTTCACCATTTGGGGAAGCACTATATGCAGAAAGTGCAGCATAGAAAAAGCTGTTGTTATCAAAATTCTCCTGGTCCAATCCAGTAGGACCATTATGAACAAATTCTAAACTCATCTTAAAGTTCAAATGGGCACATTTGCCCATTATACCGCTTATCACTACTGGATATGTGCATTTAGCTTTGATGTTGCAAAGTTAACGTTTGTGTGATCCAAACTCGTGAGAGCCCCAAACCAACCTTTGAATATTTACAAGAGTTTGAAGATGTGAAAGCAACAGCAGTAGTTAACTAAGCCAAACTATCATGTTAAAATCACTAGCTGCTATCACCCGGTTGACAGTACATTTAGATTGATTCGGGGATCCGTGTATCGATGAAGGTATATCTATTACTTTAAAATGGATTTTTGTTTATTATCAGTTAATAGCTATACTTCTAGTTTTTATAGTTACAGGTAGATATCGAATTTTGAACTTTGGACAGTGGTCCCCTCACCCCTGTAGTTGATGATCTCAGTGCCCAGGACGGCAGTCATCTCTAGCACAGTGATGAAGGCCTTGTCCATGGAAGTAAGGGGGAAAGGTGACATGCGGTGCCTTCGAGCCACCTTGGTGATGTCCACTGCACTGTGACCTGCAAAAAAAGACAACGTCATGCGTGCTGCCATGAAATCAGTGTTTTAAACAAAAAAGTACATCGCAAATTCTACATTCAAGCAATTCGACTGCACAACCTGCAGACAGATCTGACTAAACTGACACAATTCAACTCAATGAAGATCCATGGATGTTATGCAATATCTCAGGAGCCACTGGTCATCATATGGTGTTAATTTTGGTGTCAAAGTGTGTGTGTGAGAAGTCATCTCATATTGTTTCTTACTGTATATTTGTTTTGTTTTTTACCTTGCGCTTTCGCAAATCAGTGATAGCAGTGTATTTTCACTTGGTGGGAATATTACTTGGGTAGATTTCTAGTGTTGATTCAAATTTACAGTAGATTTTTCAGGTATTTTGGTCAAATGTCAAAGTCAAGGAAAACATGTTCCAAAAAACAGTTGTACTAGTCGTTTGTTATGATATTTCTTTTATTCACATACTCAAGAATGTCTTCCAGTGTCTGTCTCTGTGCCATAAATGTCTGTTTATATCATTACAAACTCAACTTTTGTGCTATTGGCTGAAACTGTCCAGTTTTTGTGTTGTCCATCCGTTTTGACGCATGTGCACAAAGTGCTATAACCTTCACTGTGATAAGGACTAGGAAAGCTTGAAGTCTGCACTTCATGCCCTTCTTGGTTGCATCTTTACAGGTGCATTGTTACAGTGTGGGGTGGCACAACTATAAACCGGTGTCAGTGCTACTTATATTATAACACTGTATGACAGGCCCACAATTAATTGGACATTTAAAGGATAGCCAAAAAGTGATAAAGTTTAGTGATAAAGCTAAAACTCTTTGTATGACTTTCCACTCCCCATTTGTCCTTTAGCCCATGTCCTTTAGCCCATGTCCATTATTGTAAAGTATTGCAGTTTTGATTGCCGCACACCTTTATCAGAAGTCTTCAATTTGTTCAGGATGTTGCTGCAAGAGTTTTGACCAGAAAAAGAAAATTTGGCCATTTTACCCCAATCTTTTTTTTCAGATTTTAAAATATAATTATTTTTCAGCACTGGACTATGTAGCAGCAGTGGTGGGCACAGTTTTGCTAATCCACTAACTGCTAACGTTTTCATTAGCGGATTAGCTTTTCAGCTAACTTTGAAAACTGTCAGCAAACCAGTTAGCTTCCGCTAAATTTAGAACTGCTAACTTTCAGTCAGCTAACTTTTGTTTTGTTTTTTTTTGCTGGTAAAGTGAGTAAATATAATGCTCAAAAACATTTGTAAACCCTTAAATTATACATGTTAGTTCCTGTTTATGAATGCAGAGATAGCTAGAGATAGCTAGCACTTCCAGTTCACAGGTCAAAGCACACAAAGGCTGTTGTTGCAACATAGAGCAAAAATAAGTAAAACTGTGGACAAAAACGGTTATGTAAGCAGCTCAAAACTCAGTATTTTTATTTATTTAATTTTTGTGTATTTGTTTTGTATTTGTGAATTCTAAACACGTGAGCCGTAGCTCCGTTAACAGTTTATAAATATATAATATAGAGATAAACTGTGACTTCTAATTCTGCGTGTTACTGCTTTTGATAAAGATGATGACAGTGTTTGGGGTTTTATTTTTTGATTCATTTATTTTTCATGCGTTCGATTTGTGTTTGTGATCCTGGGAATTGCTAGCAGCCACTGCGGTGTTTAAACTCAAAACTGGCGTATCAGTAGCCGACAGCGTAATAGAATGTGGCCGCGACCGAGTCAATACCAAAAGTTAGCAGTTAGCGGCAACTTCGACTAATTTTTTTTTAGCGGTTTATCAGTTTAGCCTTATTAGTTAACTTTTCAGTTAACAGTTTAATGGCTATCGAAGCTAACTTTTTGGTTAACTGCACCCACCACTGTGTAGCAGTAATGGTTAACATTTCAGGCAGAGGAAGAAGATGCACATACGGTACATTAAATAAATAAAAATTATGTCTAGATTGACAAGAAACTGTTTTCAGGAGCTGTTGAAACCATCCGAATGGGGGAGGTGCTAGAAAGCAGTCGCATTGATCTAATAATACCTCTCTAATAATTCAAAGTAAAAGGTGCGACACAAAGTGTAACTAATGTGTAATGTACTCTCTCGCTCTCTCTTTCTCTTTATCTTTCTCTGGCTCCCTCTGCTTCTCGCTGTCTGCCTCACAGGGAAGAATCGGTGCTGCGCTCTGATTTCTCCTGACCTAATTCCTCCTGTTTAAACGCACACCTATGCTTCGGCAGCGCGTTGTGATGCTTAACACGAAAAGCCTAACAACCTCTGGCCAAACAGCATGCACGCACATGAACACACCGCGAGCACGTTCTCTCGGGAGCGCACTCTGACATTCAGACAAGATTGGGGAGTGGAGGGGGCAGTACTCACTTGATCTTAAGATATTTTCTTTGCTGCTGCATCGCGACTGCACCTACAGTCAGAGAGAGCGTGTGGACAGACAGAAAGGGGGAAGGGGGGTGTGAGACGGAGAGCAGAAAGACAGATGGCAGCTGTAGCGGTAACTTCAAGACAAACCGGGCTTCTTTTTTTCACATGCTTGAGATAAGAAGCCGTTTCCACGACAGTCAGAAGCACCGTCACACTACACTGTGCACTTTGTCCCGCTGCTAGGAGATGCCTACATCTCCGACATTCCCACTACCACCACTTTACGGGAACACTACGCCATCACATCACAAGGTGAACGTCAAACTGATAAATGCACTGACATCGAACGCTACCGTTAGGTTACAGCACTAAAAATAAATATACGGACAAAGGCAATGACATATAAAGTGACAATATTGTACCACAATGTTATAACACATGTATTAGCTGTGCTACAGTGTCACATCAAATGTAGTGATGTTGAGCTGAGATAGTGGCTGTTCAGATGTGGTGCAAGATGCTGAGAATCGCTGACATTTCAACACCAGTTGCACTTGTGCTGAACTACTTAGAATCTTGGGTAAGGTGGGAGGAGAGCAGAGTAGGTTCAAACTGGACTGAGTTTCTCAAAACCACATTGAGACGACAGCTTAAAACGTCTTTATCTCATATCGGAGCATTTGAAAACATAGCCATGTTTGCCTTTGTATTTTGTCTTTAAAAGGCCTATAAGTTATATTTTAAACAGTCATATGCTTGGAACCATTTGACATGTATAAATAGCTAATGGTGTAATGGCGTCGTGCAAGGAAAATTAAGTGACACTCCCTCTATGTGTGTTGTATCCTGAGCTTTTCTGTTCCTTGTTTTGATAGCTAGCCATGTCCTGTGGAGCAGGTGCCCCCTCCCCCATTTGGAAAGAGACAGTTGTGAGTTGCCAACGTACATCCAAGATGGCGGAGAGTAGCAAAAGCCGCTACTTCCAGAAATTCCTCCTGCCCTAAGAACCACATTCAAAGGCTAAAATGGCCTCTGATTTAGAATGTGGTCAGACTAGAACATAAGTTTTGAGCTTCTAAAGCGCTCCAACTTAAAGCAGAACTGGTGCTCCTTCTCTTCAATGTGGAGGAGTGGCAAAAAGGAAGCCTGTGCTCTTAATTCAGCTGATTGGCTGATTTGTGGGACATCTGAGAGGTCAGCAATAAGATGCTGAACTTCATAGCTGGTCTATAAACAGGTACTGCGAGTGCTGTATGGAAGACCTGCTGAAGACAGAGTCTTTAATGTCTTCCTGGTGAATTCTGGTGTTCCACAGGGATGCATTTCCTTCTATGTTCAGTGCTTGCATGGACTTGGCATTGTGTCGTCTTGTAGAGACCAATGGTGTAGATGCCTTTGTCAGTGAAGAATAGTTTACCAAGCTTGACTTTGTAGAGGAAGCTGAGTTTTCCTGAATCAATAGAGGGCTTTTCAGAAGACTTCCTGGACTCTGCCACCAACGGTGTGTCTGTATGCGATGAGTGTCAAACATTTTGAGATGTCCACTTATCTCAGCAGTGATGTTCATGTCTCTCAAAGCCCAGGTATGAGAAACAGTTGATAGAATCACGGGGTCACTGGACAGAGGAGTTTGGTCTCCAAAGGCGAATGAAGATCAGAGTTTTTACATGGTTGTTAGACTTCTATGATATCCAGTCAGCCATGAGCATGACTGGAAGGCTTTGGGATTAGGGCTTGCTGGAGAATCCTTGGGTACCACTGAAATGACTTTGTAATGAATACGCAGTTACTTCAGGGGACCCAGATGAGGCATACTATTGCAATGTAGAGGAATGCTAATTTCAACACTAACACCATGTAGTGTGTTTTCCTGTGCATGGTCCAGCAGGTGATCCACTGCTAAAGACCCCAGCAAACTGGATCAACCCAAGAGCACATCCATGTATGTTCAGGCTGCAACGCATAGATGTTACCTTTGGGACTTGAGGATGGGCCAGTGGTCTGCCTCATCCTATCTCGGCTGGAGATAGGACTAGGCAGGCAGAATATGGGTGTCTGGTTGGACACCCATATTCTGGTGTCCAACCAGAATATGGGTAAAAACAGCCACTAATGCCAGTTTTGGCCTTAGACCAGAATAAACAGACAGCGAATTTTGGGCTTAATTACTGAGGTACCTCAGGTTCAGCTGCCATTGAGCATTTTTTCCTGAAATTTGACTTCTTACCCACATGAAATGGCCCCTCACAACATATCATTGATGTCATATGGTTGAGTGTTAGGATAAAGATGGTGCTGTGCTGCAAGTATGCTTTTGAGAAACTCAGTTAGTGGGAAGGACTTCATTTGTGAAGGTGAATCACAAGTTACACTCAAATACACTAAAGGATTGGCAAGGAAATGGAAAATCTGAATCTGCTATATTTCAATATAGGTCAACATGAGCCAAACTGGGCACAGTGAAAATAAGAAGATTCAACCAAAACCAGCCCGCTGCAGATGTTTACATTTGTTTGCATCTCTTCGGGGAAATCCAGGTGTAGTGTCGGTCTACCTGTGTGTGGTTCTGCGCTATATACATGCATCTGATTCGCCTGCATGTCCTTCTCTCTGGTGTCTGATAGTCCTTTCTTTGGTTGCAACAGTTAGCATCTAACCCATGTGAACTGCAGGCACCTCAATCGAGTAAGTCAGGCGTGGGCAGTGTGTGGAGAACCGAAACACCCGTGATGAAGGTGAAGGTCTCTCTAAACCCCTTTGTCTCTCCTCCCCTTCCTCACCACCATCAGAACTAGGCTACTGTGACACCACTGGGCACCAAACAGCCAAGGTGATAGGGTGGGAGATGGGTATGGGCGGGGCGGGGCGGGATGGTCAAAAGAGTTGCAAGGAAGAGGAAGGATGGAGAGAGTGAGAGAGAGAGTGACACAGAGATGAGAAACAGAATGGCGTGGTCCCACAGCCCAGAAGTAACAAAGAAACAAAAAAAGCACAGGCGAGACAGACTTCACTAAGCTACAGAATCAAGACAGCGGAAAAAAGGGTAAACGGTGAGAAAGAACGAAAACAATAAAGAAACCACTTGAGCGGCCTGATGGCATCTACTGAACAAGACATCCAGCACACCAGACTACTGGAAGCAGAGCATGTTAACTGGAAAGACAGAAACAGAAGTAGACAGACAGATGAAGGGACATCGCACGGGGGGGACGACAAAGAGAGAAAGAACCCAGACAGACATTGTGAGACAAAGAGTGAAAGACAGCCGGAGAACAAGAAAGAGATCAGTGGCAATAAACAGAGCAACGGACAGATTAGAGGTACATATAGAGCAAGAGAGCTGGAGAGATGCGAGGCAAGCGGGAGGAGGGGGTGAAGGGGGAGGGACACAGAGTGAGGCATTTGTATTGCGCGCTCCTCAGAGGAGGGTGAGGGAAGGGCAGGGGTGGGGGAGCGGGATAGTTACTCGAGAGCTGAAGGTCCTCCTGCGATCATCTTTAAGCCCCTCCAACCTACACTGGAGCTAGTGGAGATAAAGCATCGAATCACAGGCATCAGTGCATCTGTCCCGGCAACCACAACACTACAAACAAACAAACGAACAAAAAAAAGAACCATACAGACGGACGGATGGACAGACAAACAGACAAGCATCCACAATGACAAGAAACCCTAGCAGAAGAAGGTAAGGAGGGAATTGGAACAGACAGAAAAGTAGGGAAGGAATTCAATAGGTGAGTTTAATTTTGTTAAGATTGTATTTTTTTTGGTACTGAACGATATTAAGAATATTACCTCTGATAGGTGACTTACGGGGGTTGGGCACTGTTGCGTCCCCTTGCCAACAGGTGAAGCAAGATAATCTCAGCGAGTTTGACTTTGAAACAACGCAGGCTAAATGTAACACAGCAGCGTTTCACCTCAAACCAACATGGCAAATGCAAGTAGATTTCAATAAACTTTCACAAAAAGCACCTTCAGGGTGACCCAGTTACTCCAATGAACTGGACAATAATGTAAAACATTTATATGTAGCTAAGTTACACGCGGTTGTAATGTCTGAAAGGTCAGGCACCATTACCACATCAACGTGGAACTGCACCAGGTCCTGGACAGCAAACACCCAGACAGACAACTTCTCAGTTGTAGCCATCTATCTCTTGCGTCCAAACAGCCAGTATGGTGGGTCTTGTTCAGAGAATCGCACCACGTGGCCAAAGCGGAGTAGCTGATGTTCCCTCAATATGCAACTCCTCATCCAAGTCTTCCTAATTAACTGCTTGCTTGACACAAAGTCAATCCATTGGTACCTTAGGATTCTCAGAAGAGACCTGACACCAAAGACAACCAGTCACTATCTTAGGTCACTAAGTCTAACAACCACATAGTCAGACATGAAGTCAGAATCAGAATCAGAACAGCCTTTATTGGGCTAGTATCCACAAGAATACAAGGAATGTTCTTCAGGTGGTTCAACACCAGCCGTTCAAAAGACTTCATGACTACAGATATCAGGGTGATGGGCCTGTAGTCATTTATTCCTGTTATGGAGGATTTCTTTGGTACAATAGTGGAGCATTTGAAGCAGGAGAGGACCTCACACAGCTCCAAAGATCTGCTGAAGATGCGGGTGAAGATCAGCGCCAGCTGATCAGCACAGGCTCTTAGTCATAAGGAAGAGACACCATCAGGTCGTGGAGCCTTCTTGATCTTTTGTCTGCAAAACTGCTGGCATACTTCCTCTTTGCAAATCCTTAGTGAAGGTGGGGTTGCAGAATGGATGGGGAAAGAGGTGTCCAGGGGGGCAGGTCGTCTATTGTTTGGGTGGGTGAGATGCATGTGAGGGTCTCCTTCACACCTGGTGTAAAATAGGTTCAACTCCTCAGCCAGTCGGGGGTTCTCCACAGGGTGGGGACCTCGCAACACAGGGTCGCAGGATCGTTGGCTGAGAATTGTTTTTTCAGCCTATCACAGCTCCTCTTTGCTACTCTGATCTCCTTTGTCAACATGTTTCTGGCCTTCTTGTACAGGAGTCTGTCTCCAATTCTGTAGGCCTCCTCCTTGGCCTGGTGAAGCTGCAATCCATGCAGTCAAAACAGGCCTGCAGCTCCTGCTTCGACTCATCCATCCAAAGTCAGGACTTTGACCTTCATTCTCCTACAAATGTATTAGCATTTCCAGATACCTCTATCCTGGCTGTTTGGAAGACTGATCGTAAAATATGGACACATAATAACACATCTTTTTATTTTTTTGTTGCCCTCGGTACAGTTGATCTGGGACAGATCCACATATGGTGCAAGTTTCACACCAGATACCCTTCCGGACACAACTTCAGTTCTACAGGTCTTGTTGTTCCAAAGAGGCCTCCCAGTTGAATAGTAACTAGGTCCTACTTTGGCTCACTTCTGCTATGTGACAGGATCAGGTGTACCTGGAGCAGTATGCAGAGTTTATGGTGAACAATCTTCAGTCGATGTGTGGGGAGTATGTTCCACAGAGTTTAGCAGTTGAAAGTTTACAATGAATTGCCAAATTTCCAGGACTGGAATCGGAGTGTCTGCATTTGCAATGGTCTGGGATCAAGACTAAGATCCAGGATTCCAGTGACTTCCTAGACTCAGCCATCAGAAGTGTATCGGTATGGGGTGAAAGTGTTGAACTTACATTTGCTTATCTCAGCAGTGACATTCATGTCTCTGGATACTCTGCCTTTGAGATCAAGAGACATCTAGCAACATCTTATGGAGTCATGAAATTGTTGGACATGTTGTATGGCTGGGGGGGCCTGGCTGCCTTTTTGTTTCTGTCTTTTGTTTTTCCTTCCAGGTGGTGTGCATTTGGGACTGAGTGGCTGTGTAGCTGAGTTTATCAGGACCTCACCCTGATCACCTGAGGCTGATCACCTGCGGCTCGTCAGGACTCACAGCTGTGGTGCATCTACATGGATTGGAACATGGTGGCATTTAAGACTGGAGTACACAGTGTGTATTTGCCAGAGACTAGACCTTGTGACCAGACGGGTGAGATCGTCATCTCTAGAGCCATCTCCCATCAGTGGATGCAGAGAACGTCCAGGTTTGATGCATGGTCTGTGAAAGAGGAAGGGGTGAGGTCTCACACTCGTCAGCACACTTCCTGAGGTACGTTAGATTTTGTGACTAACATTTATACAGTCAGTAAATGTGGTGTCCCTCACACCTTATTATATTGAGCTGTATGTTAGTCGTTTAAATCAGCTTCCACTGCAGTGGAGTTTTGTGAACGGGGTGTTCTATGCCTGCAGGGTGGGAAGCTGATTTGCAATTAAGCCAGGAAGTGTTTGCTGTTTGTACACCTTTGAGTGGTCTCTCTGTGTGTTGAGTGTGGACTCACATAATGATTTCTTCTTTCACAGACTCGGTTTGTCGCGGCCACCTGGGGGGTGTTGGCGGGGTCCTTGGGTCCGAACTGGTTCTGGCTCCGGACCGTTTTGTGCTGCTGGGAGCGCACCGCAAATCCGCCACGCCAGACCGCGCACTTATTTGTTTGTATTTTTTCACATCACTGTTATGTTTATTAAACTCAGTTATCCTTTGTACCGTGCTCTGCTTATTTTATACTGGGTCCTTCAAACGCTGGTCAGTTCTCCGGGCTGCGTCCGACACATAACAGGACAGATGCGTTTGGTGATGCCGGTATTATTGCAAGAGAATGAAAGTCCAAGTCTTTAGCTACCTGGTGATTCTTATCTCACTGTATTGTTGACAGGATTGGATGATGACCAGTGACCTAAGGTGATGAGTGGATGTCTTTGGTATTTGGTCTCTTTGGATGATCCTTGGGTACCACTGAAATGATTTTGCATCAAGCAATTTTCTGTGCATGATAAGGCAAGGGTAAGTTCACATTTCACCTGACTGTGGATAACAGACAGTTATTTTCAAGAGGTGACCATGGACTGGCTGTCTTCCTGGGTGGTTGCCATTCAGGACCCAAGGTGGTTCTGCAGTTTAGTGGATGCGGCTACAATTAATTTGCATGGACTTCTATTTCTACCGGACATCGTTACATCAACACAGGTGTTTGTTCAATGCAGAGTCATATTCATTAAGAAGCAACAGTGGCTGTGGGGCCACCAGGACCCTGTGACTAACAAGAGGTCTTCATAAATCCCATGCAAGCAAAAAGCCTACTTTAAACGTGCCTGCAGGAACAAGCCCAGACATGTCCCACTGTGCCAACATCCCAACTTTACTATACTATACTCAGTGGTGGGCACAGCTAACCAAAAAATGAGCTTTGATAACAGATAATGAGCTAAATGAAAAGATATCTTTTATAAAGCTAAACCGATAAACCACCCAAAAATTTATCGGAAACTGCAGAAACCGATAACTTCCAGTATTGTCTCCGGTACACTTGCAGTTACTAACAAGCTGATTTTGAGTTTTAACACCACAATCCCTTTTGGTAGCATCAAAGGTGACTACAGACCCAAACAATGAGTGAGCACTTCTGTCTTTGAGCCCCCTGCTGGAAGCTCCTGTTTACTACATAACTTCCAGCAGCGACGCAGTTGAGAGGGGCAGCGAAGCTCAACTCTCTACTCAATAACAGTGTTGCCGTGAGGCGGAGGTCTTGGAAAATAAAGCAGTGCTGACTTATTATGGTTTGGTTTATAACTAAAATTAATACTGATTGAATAACTCCATTAATGTCAATTCTGTCATTTGTACAAAGTTAAAATATAACATATCTTTTAATGTTGAATAATGCACTAATTTTGAAGTTTTGTAACAAACATGGACAGATGGCAAAGGATTATGGGTAAAATGTGCCTCTGCCAACACTGATTGGTTGACCCATTCATTCTATGTAAACCAACACGTTAATGTGAGGTGTGTCGTGTGTTGGTGTTTACAGATAAATGTGCTTTTGTAAAATATGCCATTTTTTATTTGTAAAATTTTTATTTGACATAACCGGTGTCAAAATAAACAGAACACTGCCAACTACTGGATGCTCAGTACTAGGGCAAATACTGCCATGAACACTACTGGCCAGTAGATGGCAGTAGAGACTGTGAAAACCTGCCAAAACAAAATTCCAGATAATCCCTGTCAGCTACGTTAAGATGAGTAGAATTTAATAAACGCAAACGGAATTTCAGACATCTTATATATATTACTCTGGAACAAAGACGACAGACAGTGTTTGACATAAGCAGGACTCTAATAGCAAACAGGAATCGATTGCTATGATTCCAACTGAAAATAATGGAGGAGCAACCTGAGCTGCTTCTGGCATTTTTACATAAAACAAACACAATAACGTCTATAAACTCAGAGAATATATTCACAAGAGTTTTAGGCACAATATACAAAGAGTTTAATGCTGTTGTCCATGTGGCGCCTGATCAGAGCGTCTCAAATGCATTTCTTCTGTCGTGAATGCACCTGAACACAGCATGTCCACACTAAAACCTTCAAAATGAGTGCATTATTTTAAAACTAAAACATATATCTGATATTTTCACTTTATAAAACTTCAGACGTGACGTTAAAATTAAATAACTTGTCCAAAATTAGTTTGATTAAAATTTCAACCATAACTTAAAAATGTATGTCTCTGGATGACTTGGGTGATATTACCAGCGTATCAGTATGGGGTAAAAAAAAAAAGAGCTTTTTTCTTTTTTGTGACCAGTTCTCCTTTGCCTGCAGAGGATAGAGTGGTTTCTTCTAGAACCAGCTCTCCTCTGTTTACAGAGGATGGAAGTGCACATCTACTATAAAACATTAATTTTAACTGATTTTAGATTTCATAGAAGTTTGTAACTATTCAGCTTGTTTACCACATCTGCAAAAATACGTTAGCGGTCTAAAAATTATTGGACCAAAACTTATCGGAAGATAATTAGTCTGATGACGGTTTTCAAAGTTATCTGAAAAACTAATCCGATAAGGAAAACATTATCTTCTATAATTAGCGATTAGCGGAACTGTGCCCAACACTGACTATACTACATTGAGATATAAAATAAGGGCTGCAAATTATGTTACAAGATAGCAGCATGGTCCCAAAAAATAAGGTGCACTGGTCTTCACCTGTCTCTATCAGAATGCTAAATGCGTGCTGAATTTGTGAGTAGGCCCACTAACTGACTGACCCCATTATGCCTATGCAGGCCATAGTAACCACAGGGAAACACACAAACTGTTTTTAAATGGTCTGCAGACAAAATCAGGTTGCACTTAAAGGTGCCGTCCCTTTGGATTTTTTTGCCATTTAAGTCATAAAAGCATTTAATTCCTTCGACATTAACTTTGTTCTTTAGCATTCAAATAAAGGATTCACACATTTATATTGCCAACATGATCAATATTCACCTTTTCTGGAAACAATTTAGGACTCTGCTTCATGTGGGATAAAATAGAGACAAGCTGCCACGACACACTGGGAAACTCAAGTCAGCCACTTACCACGTGATGATGCAATACAAATGTATATTTTCCCCAGGAGGTAACTGGAGACCTTGGAACCAAACGGCCTCGGTAACAGCGGTATCGATATGATCTCCAAGCCACTACATTGTCTGAACCGCTACAAAGCAAAGCGCGTTTTCTGCAGTGGACTTTAAGAAAGGTTGAAGAGTACACCCATACAGTGTTACAAATGACGCAAAAAAAAAAAGAAAACAAAACAAAACAGGAGATTAAATTTTGTGTAGTGGTTCCAAGATTGTAGTGATTCCAAGATAACTGATCCCGGGGGCGCATGTTTCCAAGGTCTTTAGAAGCCTCCATGATTGTACAAAAATGCACATTGTATTGCAAGGTGTGCAGAGCTACTAGAACTCAGCATTTCGAGCATGTTCAAAACTTCTGTGATGCGACCGCTGGGGTATTTCCTGTATTACATCATAATGTGCATGGCGTGATGTTGCACAGATGCACAGATGTTATACAAGCAGAGTGACACATACAGGGGTGCACAGGTGTGCACGCACACACACAGACACACATTTGCACTTGCCAAACAAAAGGCTCTTGTTTGAGCAGACAAAAATAAATATATAACACACTCACCTGTGGCTAAAGTCCACCAGACATCCATTAAGACTTTGTGTGCACTGCAGTAGAGATGCACATTGAAAGCCCAAATAAAAGCAGCTGAAATGATTTAAAAAATAAGAAATACGTGACTTTCAAGGTGTGCATGGTGTGCAGGGCATGTTGGAGCGACCGCAGTAAGGAGAAAATGGAAAATCTTATTGCATGCAATAATGATTCATTTCCACAGTTTGATTCATTTGTGTGCATTAAGTAAATGTCTCAACAAGTTCATGCGGCCACTTAAAAAAGTGATGTGGGTCACGTATTTCCATGTTTATTATCGATGGAGACACAGGGTGTTGTTTTCTATCTCAAGTCTCTGCACATGCTTTGTAATTTGGCAAAGCACAAACACATGTGAGTAAACTGGGGTTGCAAAATTCTGAGAATTTTCAAAATTGGAAACTTTCCAAATACGGTATATAGGAATTAATGGGAATAAACTGGAAAATTAGCAAAATTACAGGTCAGCCTATGACAGGGAATTTAAGTGTAGTTTTGAAAAATCATTTTACAGCATAATCTTGATAAAACAGCCAGATTTAATGCAAATTCAGTTGAATTTCTACCATGCACTGTCAATCACTTGAGCACACTTTACTGTAGAACTATTGCATCCATAACCTTGAGAGTGAATGCTTTCATTTTACATTTTGAATGGGATTTAGTTTGAGTTGGAATATTACCGACTGTTTAAAAAGAAATGGTCAAAATTTCTAAGATTTACTTCACATGGAAAATTTCTGGAAAGTTTCCCAAAATTTACCAGAAATATTCTGCCCCTTTGCAACCCTAGTATAAACTGATAAAAAGTGGGAAAGAATAATTCTTTTGCACACAAAGTAGATTTTTTTTTAATTATTTCTCTCTCACAAACAAAACTCTGCACAGATGGGAAAACCTGTGCTGGCCTTTGCCTCCTAGTCCTTTGCTGGGCAGCAACATGCGCCGACTGTAATTTATATGCTGCGTTCCACATTTCTTCTGAAATATGTTTCTACATTAATAAACTAATGTGTAACACAGGTAAAGCAATGTCACATTGTTTCTTTGTGTAGTGAGTGGCCAGTTTCAGTTTCCCAGCATGTTGCTCAAGGGTCAAATGTCAGGGCTATGCTACATATGCTTTTGTCAGCATTAGAGATCCAAAGAAATGTGGTAGACCTTCTATTGTGATTGAAAGGGCCAAAACACAACATAAAAAGGAAACAAAGACAGTGATGGACAGAGGAAATAAACATAGGTCATCAGGGATTTAAAAGATAAGCTTGAAAGATAAAACTTGGACATATATCTCACAAAGATTTTGCTCGATATCACCCAGACCCATAACACAATAGGGTGACTGTGTCATTTATCAATACTAACATTTCTTATAGTTACAATATTTGAACTTAGTTTGTCAAAATCAGTCAGTGGAAGAAACTGGGGAGAGCTAACATTTACCGTTTGTATTTTGGGTCAAGGATAAACATCGCTAAAATGGAAAGTTGATAGGACTAAAATTTTTGGAGAAATTAGGGATATTAGATCACAGCACTGAACAATAGATGTTGATAATTAAACTCTGGACTCACGCCATTCCAGCAGGGGGCAGTAAATCATCTATACATTAAAAGCCAAGTGGCCTCTGTGTACATTTGTGCATGTGTGTGTGTGTGTGTGTAACTTCAATCACAGACAAACTGGGGAGAGCTGACATAACGGTAAGTTAACAGGACTAACATGTTTGAAGAAATTAGGGATATTAGGTAACACAACAGTGAACAATGGACGTTGCTAATTAAATTCCGGACTCACACGCCATTCCAACAGGGGGCAGTAAATCATCTATGTATTAAAAGCCAAGCAGCCTCTGTGTATGTCTATGCGTGTGTATAACTTTGATCATGGAGAAACTGGAGAAAGCTGACATTTGCCATTTGGTACAGTTATGTATTTGTGGGTCAATCTAGAGCCCCACTGGCAACAAGCTACTATGTGTGCGCGCGCACGCAATATCATCTATGGCCACAAGATGGAACCATCTACATGCATGACAAGTTGCTTTGATATACTAAATGAGGTCGTGTGATCCACACTCCAGAGCAGAAATTGGCACCATTACGTTGGATATCAACTGCTAGAAACAAGAAGAAGAGGAAGAAGGAGGAGGAAGAAGGAGGAGGAGAAGAAGAAGCTCCTCTAAGTGAGAAAAATGTTCTTTGTCTTACAGTAGAGAACAAGTGAATTTAATAATCATGCTCTCAAACCGAAAGACCACGCTCTTGGATGAAACAGGGAACTGTGTGAGACAACAATAACAGCAACCTGGGTCAGCTAGGCTAAGCTGAGGTAAAGCTATTATCTTTTAGAAATATTTTATGAAAGAGTTTAGATCAAGATTTTGATCCAGGCTTTCCTCCTGAACCCAACCTTCAAAACCTGTATCCAATCAAAGTGCTGAATTTGTAGAGGTTTACTTGTCTCGGCGGTGATGTTCATGTCTGGATTCCAGACCTTTGAGATCAGAAGATGCCTGTAAAGCCCTTAGTCATTTTAAAAAGGTGTTTGGTGATACAAATTCCTTTAGAGGAGGACACCAAAGGTCCAAATCTTTAGGGTCTTGGTGCTTCCAATTTTATTGTGTGGTTGTGACAATTAGACGCTAGCCTAAGGTGACAAATGGATGTCTTTGGTATTACTGAAATGACTTCATATTAACCAGTGGTTACTTAGGGAGATTCCAATGAAGCATTTCACTTGCAGTGTGATCAAGCATCAGCTTTGACATTTTGGCTATGCAGTGTGGTTCTCTGGGGATGATCCAGCACCCAGGTGCCTCATTGTTAAGGACTCTAGAAACTGGAAAAGGCAAATGGGACGCCCAGGCTTCACCTGGCTGTGATGGTTACTTTTGAGAGGTGGGGATAGACCGGTTGTCTGCCTGGGTGGGTGCCAGTCAGGACAAAAAGCAGTTCTGTAGTGTTGTGGATGTGGTGACATGTGATACCAGCTGATGCTCCCAGACATGAACTGGTCCATTTGCATCAAATGCAACATAAACTGGCACATGCACATCCTCCATTATATCATCTGCAGGACGTCATGAAGTGAATTCAATTTATTTACCTCAATTTTTTTTGTTTTTTGTTTTTGGCTTGTTTACTTGTTGTTGGCCCACTTGCTCAGGTTTTTCACAGTGGGCCCAGTACAGATCTGTGTTGGGATTTGGATGCCCTTCTGGACACAACTCCAGTTCCACATGGAAAAATTATGCAGTTCCTGGTGTTCCAAAGTGGTCTTCTAGACGAGTACTAATGAGGACTTAATGTCTGACACCTGAGAGGATCAGGTGTGTTCAGAGTGACATGGCTGTATTGTCTGAAGGTAAATGGCCCTGATTATAAGACAACCCCTTTTTTTCAAGACTTTGTGAAAAGTAATTCCTGAAACCAAATCATCTTTTTTTTTTTTAAAGAAAATGTTACTATTTTCAAGTAAAAGGGATGCGCTTTTTCAATGTGCTTTAATTAAATACTAATAAAAGAAAATCAGAGGGGAAAAAATAGGCAAGACTGAATAAAGTAGTAGAGCAATAAACAATGCAAAGTGGCCTACCTTGTCTCCTCAGATCACCATGTTATGTCCTCATGCCATCAATCAGCTCTCCACAGATAGAATTTTTTGAGCATGCTCACCACTTGTGTAATGACGTAAGATGAATGACGTACTTTGAGGACTTTTCAGATGGGTAAATGCCCAAAAAGACCTCAGAGGTCCATTAAAGGGACAAGGAAAGCAGTTATAGAGATTTTAAAAAAAGGCTGTTTTGATGGTTAGAAAAAGAGTCTAATGGAGTCTAGTGAGGAGGAAAAAAAAAAACAGCTACAGAATGTAGAGAAAGTGCCATTCCAGTTTTTCCAGCTCCCATACAGAGAGAGAGAGAGAGAGAGAGAGAGAGAGAGAGAGAGAGAGAGAGAGAGAGAGAGAGAGAGAGAGAGAGAGAGAGAGAGAGAGAGAGAGAAAAAAAACTCTGAAGTAAAATGTGGCGCGATGTGATTTGGGAAAATTGCTAATAACTGTAAATAAATGAGTTAATGTGTTATTTGTAAATGTTCTACACTGTTCTAGTGGTGTTCTTGTGAAAGTTGTGCAGAAAACTAATTTAAGTTTAAAATGCAGACAAGTGTCATTTGGCACTGTAAGTGTAAATTGTGCCTAAGCCTATGACATTCACCTGCTGTTGAGAGAAGTACACGGGTATCTTGCATATTTGGCTCCACTTACTGTTTGGGATGTATGACAAGTAAAAGACCAGTCCATGATTATAAGATGACTCTAAAGTTTTTAGATTTGTTTTAGAAATAATATTTGGGGCAATATGCTACTTCAGCAGCGGGAAATTTTTGTGATACACCACTGAAATAAAATTACTCAAAAAGATTTTAACACAGGAAAGTTTGGTGAAAATGAAAAATTGAAAGGCACTAACCATTTTATCAGGATTTCAAAAATATGTTGTTATTGGGTGACCAATCGTAAGTGATTAAATAGAAAAAAATTCACTTTTTACACACAGTAATTTTTCTTTTTCTTTTTTTTTTTTGGATTGGGACGGCGGGGGAGGGGGGTGTCAATAAAAAAAAATAATTGGGATTTTTTTGGAACAGTTCTGTATGGACAGGACAAGAGTGCACGGAAAGGAAATAAGGAAAAGGCAAAGGTCACAGGTGGGAATTAAGGGAACTAAATACAGCTACAGCAAGAAAGATCAAACTTGCAAATACTGAAATCAAATATGTAAAAAACAAGCTTTGGAACATTATCATTTGCCTTACAAAAAAGAAAACAAAGCAAAAATAAAATAAAAAATCAAAAGTGAACAACATATAACTCCCCCCCAAAGAAAAACAAAAAACAAAAAAAACACCAAGGACCTGCAAAATCGAAATCAGCATTGACCAACTGAGTGTCTGAACGAACACACAACCAGACCACAAGAATCAACAGGTTCAGCTTTTCGCTCCCTAATCGAGTTTCACACGGCTGGTTGTGGTGATGTATCATTAGTCTGTCCTGCAGCTGCAGTTAATTTACACTTTAAGCATTAACTAAAAACCATGACGAGGATGAAATAATGACACTAATCCTGACACGTGTGGAAATTAAAGAGGAAGAAGAAAAAACGAAACAAAACATAAAAAGCCCGGCGGAAACGCTCATATCATCTGAGAGCCGTGGCTGGGGGGGGGGGGGGGGGGGGGTCGGGGGAGCAGTTTGCCTGTGAAGATGAACACAGTGGAGAAGCTGCAGGGGTCGTTAGAAAGTCGGTGAAATATGTGGAGAATGAAGGTGGAAGCAGAACGCGGCATGAGACGAAAGTGAGGGAGGGAGGAGTCAAGAAGCAGACTGTCAAACACTTTCAGGCTGGCTTCTAAAGCCTCCACTGCAACACCCCTGATTACTAGAGAGAGAGAGACCAAGTGAGAAGAAGTGGATGGGCTCATATGACAGATGCAACACACACACAAACACTAAAGAGCAGAATCCACCTTTTAGAAATGGTTAAACTGCTAATAAAAATAACATAAATCACCGGTTGCCATGCCATATAGTCATTCTGCATCCCGACCCCATTGTTGCCCTGGAAACAGCCTGCCGACAGGTAGTCATGGAGATCTGCGAGCAAAATCAGAGGACTTAAGGGTGAGGAGCTGAGTACTGTGTGTGGCCGGGTCAGTCAGACATGTGACCCAGAGTGGAAAATCAATGGGTTGATAACCGTAGATAAGCATCAAGGAGATGATGGGAAGCAACCGCGATGATGCTGAGCTCAGCACAAAACAAAGGAGCTGTCTGACAAGTTATGCAAAATACAGATTTATCCACTCGCTGTGAGAGGGCACAGAGGCTTGCCTCATCTGGTGCCAACCGCCTCGTCTTGTGGGACCTTATAAAGAGGGATGGAGCAGAGGACAAAACGCGTGAGTGATTGCAACAGAGTGGTAGAGGGCAAGACAAAATACTGCGGTGGCAATCCTCAGCCAAATCCTCCTCCCCGGGGGATTGGAGGCGAGAGCCTGAGGGCGAAGACAGCGGTGGAAAAGATGAGGAGCGACAGCGAGCGAGGCCTCTGCGCTCCGCTCTCGGGTTCTCTCGGGCTGCCCAGTTGCTGCCCCACGGGGCTTCTGTGAATGCAAATGCACATTCGCGCCTGCATGTACGCTCAAAGTCCATGCACATGGATATGAGGGAAACCCCAAAGTAAACAGAACTGGACTACAGGGGGCAGTGTACATCCATCAGAAAGTCAGGGGCACCTTGTGTGTCCATGTCGAGCCTCATATGCCGGCCTATGTACAGGACATTCTGACGTCAACATGGCACATTAACTCCCGTCAACTGGGAACAAATTACTAACCACGTTGACAGTAGCTGTAGACAATGCTACCATCAACCCAAAGGTTAACCTAATTAACCAATGATGTCAAAAGCCCTCTCCAGTATACATAGGATCCACATGGGAGGAGAAAGATCTTAGGTTTTGAGGGAACAACTCCCAAGGTATAGTCTCAACTTTAAAGCTGCGTTCACACCGAGCGTGACGCGAGCGACAGCAGCGACAGGTTGCCATGCAATCCCTATGTAAGGACGCGTTTTGGCGCCAAGTCACACAGCGCGACACGATGGACGCAAATGAAGCGACGCGAGTGAAGCGATTTTGAGCGATTGGCGCATTTGTGGCGCGATATTGCGTTGTATCACGTCGCGTTGCCCTCCTCCCCAAGTTGAAAAATCGGAACTTTTTCGTCTTGTCGTGCCACCATGACCAATCAGGGACTGAATATGTAGTGACATGGAGATGTCTGGAGTTTGACTGAAGATGTGAACATGTTCTGTATCTGGTAGCAGCCTGTGAGCAGGACTTATGTCTCTTTTGTCCCTTATTTCAGAATTATGACAGAGTTTTTGGATCGAGCAGCAGCCCCACAGCAGCGGGAGCGGAGTGTTTTTTTTTTTTTTAACGTGGGCGCGAGCGAATCGTCCGTGGACATTATTTTAGTTATTAACTACACAGATGTATAATAAAACAAATGGTGACTGGTTTCTAAACACAATTATGACAGAGTTTTTGGGGGAAGAGCGAGCAGCATCCCCGCAGCAAGCAGTGGAGTTTCTTTCTTTTTTTTTACGTGCGCACGCGCGAATCATCCATGAAGATTATTTTACTTATTAACTACACAGATTTATAATAAAACAAATGGTGACTGGTTTCTAAACACAATTATGACAGAGTTTTTGGAGCGAGCAGCAGACCTACAGGAGGGGGAGCGGAGTTTTTTTTTTACATGCACGTGCGAGCGAATCGTCTGTGGAGATTATTTTATTAATTAATTACACAGATGTATAATAAAGCAAATGGTGACTGGTTTCTAAACACAATTATGACAGTTTTTGGAGCGAGCAGCAGCCCTACAGGAGGGGGAGCGAAGTTTCTTTCTTTTTTTTACGTGCACATGCGAGCGAATCGTCTGTGGAGATTATTTTATTAATTAATTACACAGATGTATAATAAAGCAAATGGTGACTGGTTTCTAAACACAATTATGACAGAGTTTTTGGAGCGAGCAGCAGCCCCGCAGCAAGTAGCGGAGTTTCTTTTTTTTGTTGTTTAATTGTTTACATGTGCACGTATGAACGGGACAGGAGGTCCTCAAACTGGGTCCTGCAGAGACGGAAGGACCGCTGAAAGCAGCCGTCATCCAGACGCAGCTCCTGCAGCAAATAATCATACTCCCCGAATTGGAAACGTCTCATGACGTTTGTCAGCTTTCCACAACAACTCGCTCTGTGTGATCAAGGTCCGTCATGTTAACTTGACTGACAACCGGAGCCGGCAAGCAGAATCAATCAATCAATCAATCAAATTTTATTTGTTAAGTGCCTTACAACAACCTAAGTTGACCAAAGCGCTGTACATATAAAAATCATATTTAAAATATAGTTAACAAGAAGAACACAGATACATTTTATTCCCAAGTCTAAACAAGACTAAGTATCAAAAGCACATCTAAACAAATACGTTTTGAGTTTTGTTTTAAAAAGGGGCAGATCCAAGATGGCACGCAAGTCAAGGGGCAGCGAGTTCCAAAGTTTAGGACCTACTACTGCGAAAGCATGATCACCCCACTGTTTGCTTCGAGACCTGGGCTGCTCCAACAAGTACAGCTGTGCAGTCAGATTGTAGAAATCTGCTGGGCTGGTGAAGGGTCAGAATCTCACATAGATATGCAGGTGCGAGGCTGTGGATGGAGCAGAAAACGAACAGGAGAAGTTTGTATTGGATTTTGTATTGCACTGGCAACCAGTGGAGAGAGCGCAGAATAGGTGTGATATGGTGATGTTTACGAGAATTTGTGAGGAGCCAGGCAACAGCATTCTGTACCAGTTGTAATCTGTGTAAGGAATGGAAGCTCCTCCTATTTAATGACTCACTGGGGTGAATTTTCGCAGCAAAAGCAGAGTGACACACCGGGTGATGGTGGCGCGTCCGTCACCACGCAACCCCCACGAATTTGTAGCGTCTGATTGCACCCAGTGTGAACGCGGCATAACACTAGTATGGTATCACGACGATTCCTGAACGAAGGGAAAGTAAAAAAAAGTCACAATTCATTGAGAAAAGGTGGACGAAAGATCACCGAACATTCTGCGAATCAAGAGCGCAAAAAGGGGCGAAAGAGGAACTTAACAAAACCGAAGCTAATGATCTTAACGCTTTAAACGAAACACGCCTGGAGCCACAGCTGGAGCAGTGTGTGTCTGCATCTCTGAGTTCCAGGACTCGGCGTTGAGATGGAGCTCATAGCGCCTGAGTCCTGGAGAAACTGCAAACAGAAGCTGTGGAGAGCTGTGTGCACGTCGGTGGACCCACCTGCTTTGGTTCCTCGTCCAGAACAAAAGAGGGATCATCTCCATCATCATCAGAACCCACATCGTCTGTCAACACGCTGCGCGCTCCGTCTTGCCCCAATTAAAAAAAAACCCTCTGGTGTGCCGTGGTCACTGCTGTATCACTGTATTACGTTACTAAGCCATATATATTTATTTATAACTATTTATTTATTTATATATTTTAATATGTCAAAAGGGGGAATAAATATAAGTGTAAAGATGATTGAATATATCAGAGCAGTAAATTGATCAGTGCATGTGAACGCGCATTGACTCGTGCGGTTATTTCACCCAGATACAGCTGATCCACAATGTGAATTCTGCCTTCCAGAACAGCTCTTTATATAATCATTTGAATTATCTACCTGTTGCCACATGTACATGAGGGCTGGATTGTCATTCCTACACTATATTGTTATATTTAATAAAAAATAATAAGCGCATGCAGCTGCTGCTGCCGCTAATGTTGCTTTCAAGTACCGTCAGAAATTACACAACTTTTGTTGTTTCAAATTCAGCAGTTGCTGAATTGTATCCACACAAAAGATTCATTCTTCCCTATATAAGGTGCCCGAGCCCAGTGAAGCTGACCCACACCCAGATAAAAAATCTAAGCAAAAGGCTGAGTTTGCCCTGTAATTTCTGACAGTACATGAACACAGCAGCAGCCTCAGCGCTCACAAACCGGCTTCTGCACTGTGTGAAAACATTCAGCTGGTCGAACGAAGTCAAACTAAACAATAACGTCCAGATTAATCCAGTTTCATAATAGTCCAAATTTCTTGTTTCGTCAGGGCTTCGTTGCCCTTCGTTAAGTGCCGTGTGACTGGGCCATAAGTCTAGTATGGTATGCTGTCCAGTGATCTGTTTCAATATTTTCAGATGACACGCAATGAATGGGGACAAAATGGGTGAAACTGCCCAATTTGTACACTATTGGATTGGATGGTAAGTAATTAAACATATCCAAGCAAAGCAGTATCTTGTCCATACAGTAGGATTAGGATAGACTCTACAGACATTCGATGTTAAAAGTAAATGGGACATATAATGTGTAGGAGAGGTCTTGGTGGTCTTGGCACAAATGCTTAAAGCCCCTTTCACACCGGGCCAAGAGTTGTGTAATGTGGGGTACTGAGGATGCCGAGCTTATGCAGCCCTACGTGGCAATATGCTGAGGAACACAACGGGGGCCGCGAAATGGACGCAAAATTTAAACATTTATTTTTTTCACGGACATTCGGCGTAGAGCACTGGATGTAGTTCTCTATGTAAGTCTACGCAACACTCTGCAAGTCTACGTAACACTGCACTACTATACACCATGCCTCCGCAATTGTATGCTACCCTATGCCAGTCTGGCGAAAAATCCTTTTAGGTTTTTTTTAATCAGTACATACCTGTATTGCTAGATTTTATTCATCTCGCTGGAGTCTGCTGAACTTTGTTGGCAGTGAAGCTTCAAAACCACAGAAGAAGAAGAGGCAGGTCAAAGCTTCCCCCCTACGCGCAACATGAACAGCAATTCCTGCATAATAGATAAGCAGCACAATGCAACTCTACACAAGCCTGGTGTGAAAGTAGGCGAAGTTGGAAAAATTTTTGATTTCATTTTGAGATTGAGAATCTTTTTTTTGTTGTTGTTTTAACACTGTTAGTAATCTCCAACTCTGAAAATAAATCAGATCATCCCTGCTGGAGAGGATGTGGCTTAAGGTTTCATTTATGCCCAACGTTAAGTACAGGTGTGGATCCAGGTGTTGAGTTCCGTCCACAGCTTGTTGCAAAGTATCCGATGAGTGCACGGACCACCTCCTTCTAAACTGCTGCCTACACATTTGTCTCTTTTGCAGAAGAAACATTACAGCTTCTTCAACCTTACAATGTGTGACGCTGTCAACAAGAACATCTGTGCCAATGTCAAGGGTGTATGGAAGTACGTGGTTAGTGACAGTTCCACCGTTTGAAAGATGATGATAGATTTATGTGTGTAAATGGAGCATAGATGAGGTCTCATTAGGTAGCTTTAGCCACATTTTTAAAAATAAACTAAAAGATTAATGGCAGAAAGTAAAAACAAAAAAAAAATGAATTGGGGTAATTCTGAAATTGGACAGACATGTATGCTCAGATCATTTGTGAAAAAGCCAATAAAATGATAATAAGCTTGCTTCTACCTCATCCACTGGCCTTGGAACAACGGACCAACGGACTCAATGACTTGAGTTAGTGAACTGTGAGTAGAATATCATGCAACCACTCAGGCAGAAAACAGGTCCATCATCACCTCTTGAAAGTAACCATCCATCTGCCACAGCCATGTGAAATGTGAGCGTACCCTTGGCCTTTGTCAACCATTGGGGCACCTGTTGGATCATGCACAGCACATCGCCAAGATGCTGTAAGCAACACTCCCCTCCCAAGTGGTTCTTCTCATCTGAGTCTCCCTAAATACCCATTGGTCTGACACAAAGTCATTTAAATGGCAGCCAAGGAGCCCCCCCAAGAGATTGAGGATGAGTTTGAGTCACCACCTTAGGTCACTGATGAGCATCTAAGTCTCACAAGCAGATATTAAGACAGGTAGCAGCAGGACCATAGAAATTTAGACCTTCATTCTCTTGCAAAGATGCCAGCATCAGCAAAGACCTCTGTCCAGCAACCTCATGATGCCATAAAATCTTCACAAGGAGCTCCTAATCTTAAAGGCAAAGAACCCAGAGACATGAACAGTCAATGTTGAGATAAGTGAATATCTCTACGAGTTTGACACTTTCATTGCATCCAGATGCACTTCTGATGGCTGAGACCAGGATGTTATTGAAAGTCTGGATGTTAGACTTGATCCAGGATAATCTCAATCCTCAACACTCCTCCCTTAACTTCTCAGGTGCTACAATCAGGGCATTCAGTGAAATATCACAGCATTATCTGCAAAGTCAAGGTCAGTGAACCTCTCCTCACCAGCAAAGGAACATCAATCATGGGATTCCTCAACTATTGAACAGTGTCCAAGCCAGAACACATCCCTGTTGAACCCCAGTATTCACTGGAATAAAGAGACATTCCATCAATGTACCATGCAGCACTCACAGTACCTATGTTTAGGCTGGCTATGATGTCCAGCAACTTATTAGGAATCCCGCGAATCCTCAGACTATCCCAGAGACCAGCCCAGTCATCCAAAGCAAACACTTTGCAAAAACCAACAGACTGTAAAGAAGCGCTACTGATATTCATGTAATGGTACAAAACCTGACAACATGTGAAGCTTGACACCCACAGTAGCCACGACCCGACAAATCCCTATACCACGCCCTCTACAGGCCAGTTCTGCTTTTTTATGGGTTCATCCTCCCCAACACTCACACACTCTGCAGAGACAAATGCTAACATTTCAAAAACATCCGAAACCAACATAATTTTAAATGACAGCGTGGGTGATCGATGACAGAGAATGAGTGTGAGTGAGATTTAGGAGTGGTGGGAGGGGGGCAGGGCAGGACAGTGGGAAGAAACATAACTGACCACTAATGCTGGTGATATGCAACATCACATCCAACACAATTACGAGAGACCTCGACATCTTAATTATTTTAATTTTGCTGGATTTTGTCCACTAAACTGCCACATGTATCGTCACACGTCATCTAACCGGCTGTGATCTGTCCCGCCGTGGCGCTCTGGACTTTCTAACCACTACTTCACACACTGTGTCCTTACTAGCTTTACTGGCTTTCATAAGGAGAAGCTGCCTGAGAAATCTGCGTCAGGTTTCTGCCGGTGGCTGTTTCTGTTGCTGTGTGTCCCTAATGTGGTGAACTATGACACAGATACACAGATAGACGTTTAGAGAAGGTTAGCAAGTTTACCTGGTCCAAGGTAGAGTACCTTGACTTGAGTGTGATGACCTCATCCAGGTGAGCCCTGAATTCTCTCCGTGAGGCCTGGGGGAAGCCACAGGATAGTCACTCACCTTCATGCCACAGACATACACACACGCGTGTGCACACACAAGCAAAACAACATGTATACGCACAGACTTTACTGTTTTGTCAAAATGTCAGACAGTGGTGCGCTTGCAGTAGAGATATACACACATCGTTGGACTAAGCCAGTACTGACCCGACTGCTTGTCAGGTCAGTACTGGCTGCATCCTTTGACAATCAGGTCAAAGAAAAAAAAATAAAGATGTGGCAAAAAGTCTTGAGAAGGCAGTCACCAATAATACAAAGAAACAAAAGAAATGAAGCAGTGGATATGACAACAGTCCCACAGTTGAGTACTGCTGGAGTGGTGACATCTGTCAAATACAGGACGAGTGAGAGGAACTTAAGTCACGATCACCAACGAGTGCTCGACTTCTGGACCTATCCAGTGCTGTTGTCTGGGATTACAGGGACAGATTAAAAGCAATAAGACAAAAATCGCCCAATTACAGTGACCAGTTTAGGAACTTCTATTAAGGGTTAAAGCTACAGCATGTAGGATTTAGTGTCATCTAGTGGTGAGGTTGTAGATTACATTATGGTGTTGCTGGTCTTGATTTAGTTTCTCTTCATGTTCTCGCTTCTTTGGGGTAAGGGATTCATGTTTCCTTGCCTTTTTTTTGTGATAAGCAATATGTATAATCCTCCGTTTCACAAAAGTAGGGTTCTCAAATATGTTAGCTTGAACTAGCAACCAGTAGACGGCGTACAGTGACCGCAGAGTCCCCTGGATGTGCTGTAAAACTGTGAAAGAGTGAATATGTCCCTTTTGGGCTACTGTATCAATATGGTGGTGCAACATGGTGCCCTCCATAGGAGGGGGCCTGCTACCATACAGATATGAATGGCTCGTTCATTCTTAGCTTATTAAAACACGTTGATTTGTCATTTTGAGTAATTACACACCAATGTTGCCACAGTTCCTTTGAAAAGTTACTTTATTAGTTACTTTTTAGTTTCTTATACATTTACTTCATTAGCAGCTGCTAATGAAGTAAATGTTAAAAGTAACTTTTCTAAGTTGCACACTAATGAACAAATCGTTATGAATGCTATATTCTTCTTCTGCTAATAAACACCCCTAAATCTTACACACTATAGCTATGAGTAAATGGAACGCAAGTATTTTTAATTGTATTTTTTTTTTTTTTTTTTTTACAAAAATGGTGATCAGATGAGGTTTCACCTCCATCAAGGTGATTATATCTTCATCCCGTTGGTAGGTTGGCTTGTTTGCTTGCCAACAGTGAGACTCAAAAGATTATGGACCAATTATCATGAACTATAGAGTAAGGATGGGGGCATGGACCAAAAAGAACCCATGAAATTTTGGTGTGGATCCAGAAAATGACTGTCCTTTTTTTTTTTTTTTTTTTTTTTTAATGTGGGGGGGGGGGGGTTCTGTCATCACCACAACATAATTTGGCATGCAGAGAGAAATACCATTATGCTTTGTTTTGGAAAATATTCACATAAGAAGACAGCAAGCAAATTCTCAAATTCACAAGTATAGCAGATTAAGTTATCCTGATTTTACTGTGCAGCACAGTGCCAACTGGTTAACTGGACGACTCCACGGATATCGTATGATGACAGAGACGCTGACTATCTGGAATGCAGGTGACAAAAATGGCTCTGTTGCCTGTCTCAAAATAAAGAAAATGATTCATTCATCTCAGGCTCGTGAGCTACGTACTGAGTGTGGACAGGTCAGTGAGACACGTGACCCAAAGGCACCAAATGAGTCAGGGAAAGTCAATGTAAACCCATAGGATGTCAGGAAAACAATAGGGAAAAAATATGTGAACTGATGGATGCTACAAGGCTTCCATAAAGAAGGTTTAAATGCAAAGGACACCTTTTTTTTTGTATATAAGGAACAATGGTAACAAGGCAACTCATGGTTGACACCCCCCCCCCCCCCCCCCAACTGGAAGGAAGAGCTCGTCAAGTTTAAATGACACCAATTTTTTTCTTTATGTGTTTCCTCACAACGTGGTCCCAAGCCCACATCCTAACTTTGGTTCTGATACATCAAAATGTTACTGAGATAAGACGTCACTTCCTATTTGAGTTGGTCACTAAATCCATTGGGCTCTGATGGATAACTACTTTGAAAAAAAAAAATCAAACAACCACATAAACAGAAGTGTAAGGCTTGGTCTGAAGATTAACTGTGCCATGTTTGAACTGTCAGGAGGATCAGGCAAAATTTGGGGAAGGTCAAAATTTCGTAGACTTACAAACAACAAGAAAATTACAAACCCAAAAACAATATGGCTGAAAATTTGGTATGGCAACATAAATTAAGTCATAGGGTGTACTGAAATGTGGTTCATCCAGAGAATCCAACAGGACCTGATTTTTTTTTTTTTTTTTTTTAATTGGGCATATGATTCAAAAGTTGCACACCTCCAGGTTTGATCCAATAAGGGTGTTGGAGCACTGGAGGTGAAGACATTTAACTTGGTGAAAAGAATCAACAGGACTGTCCCCAGTAAGTATGCCAAATTTGACAACTTTTTACCATATGGTTGTAAGTGTTGGCATGAAGCGTTACGGACAGATGCACACACACACCGATGGACGTTGCATGTTTCTTTATCCCCTGATATATCATTATCCAATAAAGGCATTTTTCCTCATCTTCTTGGAAAACTTTCACCACTGCATTTTATTTTTTGAATGAATTTTTTTCTGGATTTTGATGTCATGTTGGTCTCATGTCTTGTCACTGGGCTCTGACCACAGTAAAAAGCACCGGGAGAGCTGAAAAACATTCTCTTTGACAGCAGCCCCTTGAAGGCAATGAAGGAAGGTAAAGTGAGATCCATAAGTATTTGGACAGCAATGTAATGTTCTTTTTATTTTGCCTTGGCCCACATCACAGTGAAACAATCAAGATGTGCTTGTAGTGAAGACTTCCAGCTTTAATTCAAGGGTTTAACAAAAATAACACATTAACCAGTGAGTGAGGAATCAGAGTGGGATTCAGACTTTTAATGACTTGATTATCACAAGTGTATTTGTATGCCATCAAGGTTTTGAACTTGTTGACAAATTCACTTTTCTCGGCAGTGACATTTATGTCTTTGGGTCCTCTTTTAAGATGAAGAGATGCCTAAGAACAGTTCATGAAGTCATGAAGTCATTGGACAGAGTGGTTTGGAAATGCTAACACCTTTACAGAAGAACAAATGTTCAAGTCTTTACCGTCCTGGTGCCTTCGGTTTGGATGTCAGGCTCGGGCAATAACAGTGACCTGTGGTGATGACATATGTTTGGTACTAGGTCGCTTCAGAGGATCCTTGAGAACCGTTGGAAAGACTTTGAATCAAATGGACAGTTAATTCAGGAGAAGACCATATGGAGTATCACTTGCATTGCCAGGAAATGCCAGCGTTGACATTTTGGACAAGTGGAACATTTCTCTGGGCATGATCCAATATGGAGGTGCCTCAGTGTTGAGGATCCCAGTCACTGTGAAAAAGACCAAGGGGATGTCTACGCTTCATCTGGTTGTGGCAAATAGACAGACTTTTGAGAAACATACCTGCCAACATTTGAATGTAGCAATGCGGGATAACCACGTGTGGCCACAAGCGCCAATGGCGCAAAGCGTAACTGGGGGGTCCAGGGGAGTGCCCAGACCCACACAACTGTGGGACTAATGGGTGTCTCACACACACACACACACACTCATGCGGGATGCGGGACACGGGGGGTATATAGTACCCAGTGCAGGACGTTTGGCAGCTCTGGAGAAGTGGGGATGTACCGGTTGTTTGCCTGGATTTTTGCCATCCAGGACCCAGGATGGTTCAGTGACTTGGTGGATGTGGCAACACGTGGCACCAATGCATGCTCCCGGACCTGACCAGACCATACTGTTAGGTTATTTTATGTGGTGAGTGATCCCAAAAAGAACTGGACAGGAAACGGACTTCAAAGTTTAGATGTTGTATTGAAAAAGTTCCCACACTGATACAGAGCGTTATCTGCAGTTCTGGGGTCTTTGACCAGATCATATGCTACATCTGGAACAAAGAGCCCAGAGCTCCTTTCTATGCTAACTTTTGTTCCTCCATCCGGCCCCATGTGGGTGGTCCTTAATCTGTCGTGAATCAGTGGCTATGTGATTGGCTGCAAAAGTGAAGTAGGCGGTTATTAGCAGGTGTAGTGCTTATGTTGCCTTCAAGGCCGGTAGGTAAAAATCTTAGCGTTTGTGTATGTCGATGCCAAACAATAAATCAGTATGTTCCATCATGCTGTCCAAAATAGATACAAATACTTTGGTTTTATCAATTAGACATCAATAAAAAGATCAGATGGTTTTATCAATTAGACAGCTATAAAAAGATCACATAGTCGTGCCAAATACAAGGACATTTTGTATGTCAGCCATTTTGAAAAGCAGTTAGGTAGAGATCAGATAGTTACAAGGACATTTTGATGTGTATAGCCATTTTGTGATATGCATCATGGAACACTAACAATACTGATTGTACTCCTGAATGATTGATGTAAATGTAGAAGAAAGCAGATTAATTTACTTGGAAATGTTCAAGTATCTATCCCCAGACTTGTCTAAATTTAAAAAGGCTTAAAAAGTGATGATTTGTATCTACAATAAGCAGTTACGTGTGCTTGTTTCCAGTGCAGAAGGTTTCCCGGTTCAAACCCACCGCTGCCCATCTCCATGTAACACAGAGTTAGGTCAGGAATGGCATCTGCATAAAACGTGCCAAAATAACGTGCAGATCCACCTGGCGACCCCGAGGGAAAACAAGGGAGAAGAAGCCAAAGGGACTTACTGTTTCTGAGCTCTGAAAATGGAGGCACTAAGTATACAAATGGTTGTAATTCGTAAATGGATGATGCCATATTATTGTCAAACTGCTTGAACTAAAGCTGAAAGTCTACAATGTAAGTACGTCTGAATTGTTTCAATTCAATTCCATTGTGGTTGGCCCACAGAATAAAATTACAAAAATTGTGCTACTGCCCAACTACTTATTGCCCTGGATGTAGATAATTTCCATTTGTTTGTGCAAGCAATATCACTTTCCATTCATATAAATGATTCAAGCATTTTTCAACATCAATTCTGAGGTTGAAATGCAGTTGAGAGATATGCCAAGTGATGTTTATTTATCGAAGGCCAAGTAAGTGTGAAGACAAGGCAATAAGGGAGAGGACGAGAATCAGGCAAGGAGGCATTCTGGTAAAATATAACGTGACCACATTCACACAAACAAACCACAAAGAGACAGCAAGGGGGCAGCAATCATGCTAGGCAGAAAGTAATAAGTGGGGATGGAAGGGATGCAAACCGATGCTGTGATGACGCTACGATGACGGCTGCGTTAGAACACATGCAGGAGTACCTCAGCAATGCTTAGGGTAGATGAACAGGAGGGGAGCCGCGCCTGGTGCCACGAGAGAGAGAGAGAGAGCGAGAGAGAGAGAGAGAGAGAGAGAGAGACAGAGAGAAGGGGAGAAGAGGGTTAACAGAGCCAAAGCCGGGTTGAGCGGCGGACAGATACACACAGAGACAGCGGGCTGCGGCAGCCAAGAGAATGATGGACAGGACAAGACAGGACAGGACAGCAGGTAGGAAAAGTTACAGGGTTTCACCCCCAATGTCATCGTTAGTACAACTGCTGAACAGCTTTAAAAGGAGACATTGCACGTTTTCAGAAGTGTCTCAAACAGCTCAGTTTGGCCAAAGGAGCAAAAATACTTCACCTTGTGTGTGGAGACAAAAACAAAAAACTAAACAAACAAGCAAACTGCAAATTTGATTCATGTTTAAGAGACCCAAAGTATTTCTTTCACCTGTAAATGCTCATCCTGATCCACAAGCTACCTCAGTGTTGCTTTGAAAATCCAAATGTGAGTCAAATTAATATGGACCATGTGTAACATGCATGGAATCTTCAACACAGACAGAAAAAGACTAGTTAAAAGCACCCCCTCCAAATAAAAGACTTTTTAAAAGCTAAAAAAGTACCAAGTGTATCACTTTGTGATATTGACCGAGCAGAGTTTCAATTGGCTACATCTATGTTCATGCTCACTTACCAACAGGAACCATGGGTAAGTTAACTATAAAAAGGCATTGCACCATTGTTTGCTGACCATTTTTGTCATGAGCTCACATCCATAAACTAGGAACACACACTTTTGTGTGGCGCACCCCCCCCACTGATAATTTGTACCATACCATGGCAATCAACTGTTTTAGTGTTGGCTTGATCACTTTGGTCGATATTTGGGTGATTCTTAGACTACGGGCACTTATTATGTCCTTTGATCATATTGTACGAAAAACAGAAAAAAGGGGAAATTTCACACTTTTATAGTTATCTTTACAATGAAAGTGTGTTAAGAAATTTGTTCTAGTAGTCTATGATGACTTTTTCACCTTTTTTCAGCATCATTATATGCAAATATTGCTGTTTTGTGCTTGTCCCACACCCAGACTTTTGATCTTCAATGATAAAAATGAATGGTAAAGAAACGTTTTTTCTAATGTTTTAAAATATCTCTGAATAATAATAATAATCAAAACATAATTGGGGTATTCAATGTCATACAACTGTTGTGATTTTTTTTAAACAAAATGTAGTTGTCCCACACTATTGCCGTAATTTCCACCACAACACTGTAATGTCCCTTTAAACAGTTTGTATGAAAGATTGTTTGGGTAGTTTCTATGGAGATAAACAGTGACATCAGAGCACATGTATATAGCGCCAAATCACAACAAATTATTATTGTAGGGATATAAATAAAAAAGCCAGCTAATACAGACCAAAAAAAAACTAATTCTCTGTTCAGTAATGTCAGCCATCCTTAAGAAGGTCTTAATTGGAAGGTCTTAAATCAGATCTTGCCAAAATTCAAACTCACTGGAGATACACCCATGTATGACATCCATGTAAAATTTTAAGAAAATCAGAAACAGTTTGCTCATGTTATCATGTCCAGAAGAAAATGTGACTGATGGATCAATTCAATTTATTTATCCAATGTGATTTAAAGTAATCTATCTGGACATCCATTCTAACAGTTGAGAAGTAACTCATTCATGTGGTCATCGTTAAAAATAGTCTTAGCATGCCGTTTTGCTGCACCACAGGTCTTTCCACTAAAATGTACAAGTCATTAAGATCCATTTTTTACAAATATGACAGCTATTCCCAAAAGAGTAGCAGCTCCAAGTCAAACTCATTACCAATTATTAGGACACTTGAGATGATTCCTGGCCGTTCTTTAACAAACACATTTTGAATTTTATCATAGATTGGCCATTTGGAGCATCATCTCCTCCCAAAAGGAAAGAATGCAAATGCACAGTGGCTGTCCTCATCTAACCCACCTAACGGACACTAGCGGGAAGCCACAGGAGGTTACAAACTAAAACTGAGGAGTAAACTACATAAGTAGCTCCTAAAGCCTGTGGCAGCAAAGGAACACTCCGTCCAGGTAAAGCTGGGCACTCACTACACGAGGATATGATGCAACTGCACCTTAGAGACATAACACAGGAAAATATTTCAGAGGAAATGCAGAACACAATGTACACATTATGGTGCACCTGTGTCCACGGAGTGAACGACGAGCTCCATTGTGAGAGAGACATAAATATGTAATGAGGGCAAGTTTTAGTTAGAACTCAAAATGTTATTGTGCATGCAAAAGATAAAAATATCAAGTAATGCTGAAAGACCCTATGCTGTATGAGCATCTTGATAATCTGCAGTTATTTAATTGGTTTCCCAGCGCAAAGTGTGTGTGTGTGTGTATATATATATATATATATATATATATATATATATATATATATATATATATATATATACGCACACTGTATATACAGTGGTGGGCACAGTTCGGCTAATCCACTAATTATCGAAGCTAACGTTTTTCATTAGCAGATTAGCTTTCCAAATAACTTTGAAAACCATCAGCGGACCAATTACCTTCCGATAAATTTAGTTCCGATAACTTTTAGACCACTATCATGTTTTTGCAGGTATAGTGAATAAAGCTTAATGGTTAAAAACATTTGTAAAATGTGAAATCAAAGATTTTAGTGACTGCGATGACAGTTATGAATTGTAGAGCTCTAGCCTCTGCAGTAAGAGAAGAGCTGAGTCCCAGAAAGGGGGGGAATTCACACCATACAGTGCCATGAACACTGTTATCTACTGCCAGCAGATGGCAGTGTGAGCAGCCACACATTTGCTAAAAGTGATGAAGGACTTAAACAGAATTTTCAGTTTTCAAATTGCCTTTTTTTTTTTACAAATGAAAAAATAAAATAATTACTAATACAGATTTATTTGTAAAACCCACCACACGTTTCAGTAACTGGGTGCTATACTGACCAGTCAACCACTGGCATCAGGAAACTAATGTACCCATAATGCAATGTGGCATGTGTGTCTAAACGCTAAAACCTTCAAAAGTAGTGCATTACGCTAAAACTAAAACATATAGCTGATATTTTCACTTTGTAAAACGACAGACGTGATGCTAATTTCAATAACTTATCCGGAATTAGTTTGTTTAAAATTAGAACAATAAGTCAAAACTGTCTGCCTGTGCATGACGCCAGTGAAATAACCAGCAGGTCTTTATGGTGTGAAGAGAAATTATCTTTTTTTTCCTCTCTCCTTTCTCAATAATCACCAGGTCTCTTTTGCTGAGAGAAGGCTGATCTGAGACATAAGCGCTGACTCGTTGTTGTGTCAGTAGCTGCTGTGTACTGAAATCAACACTGAAAGTTATCGGTTTAGCTTTTATCTGCAACAGTATAATTAATTCTAATCTAATTACATTTGTTTCGCAAATCTGATTGGTTAATCATGTGAGATTTCCGACCATAAAATATCAATTTGACGGTGGTAAAATATTCGACTGTTTGACATTTGATGTATTACTTTGCGGCCTAACCATTTTGCTATGCAAATGTCAATAATAGCGTTGGAGCGACGCCGCTGTTGCTACAGTAAACTTTGCTGACCGAATTACTTACAGAAAAATAAATCATGCAAACGATGGAATTGGATTAGAATGGGAATAACCAATAACCCCCTTGTGTTTGATGATTTGCGGATGTTAATGCTAGATTTTACGGTCGCAAATTGAGTTTTACCGGCGACGCGTTACAGCCGGTAAAATGGCTATTTGCAACTGTAATCCAAACAGGGTTATTCCCTAATTATACATTTATTGTTATCAGCAGTAATTATTAAGATGCTATTGCCTTATGTACAAATTGCACATGTTCATTCAAGCCCCTCTATTTTGTCACAAGATAATTTCACAAGGACCACAATGGAAATCAGCATTTATGTTTTATTGTGTTATCCGTGTATCATTGATATATTCTCCTCTGTATGTTTACATTGGTGTTACAGAATAAACTCAATCAATCAATTATAAACTATTTTATTTACATTTTAACTGCATCTGCAGGAGGTTGTGCATGTGCACACACATGAGCTTTTGACAAGCGTGGAAATTAGCTTTGAGTTAGCGGAAGTTAGCGTGCATGTTAATGTCCGTGAAATGTCTTGTAAATCACTCCAGAGGCATTATCAGGTTCCAAAAACAGCATTTTCAGTTTTAGAAGTGTTTCTTTCTCATTAGCTTTTACATAATATATGTGAAATATGTTATATTTACATATAAATTAAGCAGTTTGGTTGCACCAGAGACCAGCCACTGACGTCACGGTCCCACTCAGTGCCACCTGGAGGTAATAATATTTAAGGATCAATGCTTTAAAAAAAAATAAAAAATTCTGTCCTCTCTTCGGTCACTCCAACATTCTGTGAACACCTTTGTGTGTTCATTGTGGAAGTCAGGCCCTTTAAAAATGTGTACTGTTTCTTTTTGGGTACTCCTGGTTTGCTCGGGTGCACATGTGCTCTTCCCTTTACTAAACCACCCCCTTGAACACAAGCTCGGGGTGATCATGACTCTTCAACACAGAGCCCTACAGGTGCCCACAACTACAGAGGGAAGGGCTAAAGAACAACAACATGTCCGGAAAGCCCTCACAGTATGTGGGTACCCACGATAGTCCCTGGATAAATTGCAAAAGTCCCAAAGAACAAAGAAACCAGATGGACAGGAGACGGAGCCAAGAAGAAGAGGAGTGTCTCTCCCTTATTTAGCAGGAGTAGGGGAAAAACTACAGGGGATCTTCAGACAGCACAAAATCCCAGTTTACTTTAAACCTGATAACACCTTGAGACAGAAATTAGTTGACCCTAAGTACAGGATCCCTAGTTACAAACAGAGCAATGTAGTGTATTCTATCAGATGTCAGGAAAACTGTAACGAACACTACAAAGGTGAGACTAAGCAGCCGTTGCACAAAAGGCTATACCAGCACTGTAGAAAGCGCCGGTGGACCTCAGTCTGCAGTTCATCTCCACCTTAAAGACAATAACCACACATTTGAGGAAAAGGAAGTTAAAATCTTAGCCAGAGAAAAGAAATGGTTTGAGAAGGGAGTGAAGGAAGCATTGTATGTGAAACAGTTGAAACCCAGCCTTAACCGGGGAGGTGGTCTGAGACACGCTTTGTCCCCTGTTTACAATGGGGTATTCAGGTCAAAGCAGTTTCAGTCTTTTGTTCATGGTAATGAGTCATTCACGTTGCCAGGAGAGTCGTCAGGAGATGCGTCAGTCCCATCGTTAGGTGGGACAGCTGCCCTGTCATTAGGAGGGTGCTAACTAGAGCACAATAGTTGCTAATTAGAGCAATTATTAATCACTAGCCAATAGCAGTTTGCGTTTCGGTAGGAGGGTCTGGTTAGGTTTAAAACTCCAGCTTTTGCTGGCTTCTGTTATTCTTCTCTGCAAGAGTCAAGACAGAAGTCAGACTACCAGAGCAAGAAATTTAGCCGAGGAAGCTTCTACGATTAGAAGCAAAACATCCTCGCATCAAGCAACCAAGTCTAGTCGAAGATTCAAGCTTCTCTACTCTCTCCTTTATGTATGTCTGTACTCATCTACGGAACGACATGCAATGTGTGTTGTGATGTAATATGGGAATACGACACTGGCCACATCGCAAATGTTTTGAACAAACTCTAAACACCGCATTGTGGTCTCATCTCACCAGGGCAAAATAGTTATTGCGTTTAAGATTAAGAATAATAAGAATACAGAGCAACTTTATTTATCCCAAAGGAAATTATTTTGCCAGAGTACTGAAACAGTGACAGTAAAAAGTGAACAATTTTTTTAAGTCACTTGCACAAGATGTTCAACAATATTGCACATAACTCTGAGCAACTGAATACCTCTGAATAACTCTGTTCATTATGTATTCATCCTGCAGAGGGGGGACAAATTATACAGCCCGATTGCCACAGGTAGGAAAGGCCTCCTGTGGCGTTCTGTGGTGCACTTCAGTGGTTTCAGTCTGTGACTGAAGGTGCTCTGACAGGAGGTCAGAGTAGCATGCAGGGGGTGGGAGGTGTTGTCCAGGACTGAGCAGTTTACTCAGCATCCTCCTCTATGACACCTCCACCACAGACTCTAGCCCAACCCCCAGGACAGTGTGTCAGCTGCTGCCCCAGCACAATACAGTACAGAAGATAATGCTGGAGACCACCGAGTGGTAAAACATCTTCAACATATTTCTGCAGACATTGAAAGATCAGAGCCTCCTGAGGCAGTAAAGTCAGCTCTGTTTCTGTAGGATCCGGCTGTGATGTGCATTTACATCACACCACTGTGTAGTGATTGACTGGCTTTAGTTCAACTTGCCAAAACCAGTGAAACGTTTTGTCCCCCCATGTTTTATGCACATTTACAAGTCAGTCAGTTGCATCATTTCTGGGCACTGATTTTAACAACTCTTTTTTGTTAACAGTGCATTTAGCAGCAACATTCTGCCAGTGCAGGCTTGTGTTAGAACCAAACTGTTCCTACATTATGTAATCAACAATCTGGAGAAAAATGGCCGTTATGCCACCTGACCAATAATGAGAATACACCACGAAACACAACTTTTAAAAGCTTATTTTTCCCTTCATGGAAGAAAGCGCACAATTATAGAATGATGAAGAAAAAATACATCACACTGATGACAAAAATGCAATGTTTTATCTTTTAAGTTATAATTCCCTGCACTGGTGAGTGAGTGACCTGGTCTATCCCGGGCATCTTGCACAGACAATAAGTCACAAACAATAAATGATATCACCTTGCAACTCACTAAATTAAAAGAACACATCATGAGAACAAACCTCACTGCATTTGGTGAGCTTTGATGCACCAGATGAATCGAAAAAGCAACTTTGTTTTGCCTCTGTAATATTCCACAGAAATGTCTGCCACCTGCTGGACGGTTAATGGAGATGCCTGCCTTCACATAAGTCAGCTAACAAGTTACAGGCAGTTAGCAGATGCTGCTTTTATTACCGAAAATGAAACCTGTAGTTTGTTTGCAATCTGCACATTTGTTGTGCTTGTTGCACCACAATACCCAGCTAACAAGTTAGCAACCGGAGGGAAAAACATGAATCCCAGTGTATGGCAAGTACGAGACAAATATGCAACAGACCAGGAAAGTAAAACTGGAATTAAACAACAGATAGAATGTGGGGCTGGGAATGGTGCAAATGTTTTCAACAATACTGCTAATTGGTGATGACCAACTCAAAACACTGCTCTGTAATATTTCAAAAGTTGTTCTGAACATTGTGCCGGAGTCCATATCAAAAGGAAAGAGCTGTGCTCAGCCTCAATATGTCACTAATGAATTAAATGTATGAATACAGTTGTATAACTCTATCTCAGTCTGTGTACATAATTAAGTTATCATATTAATATTCCACTGGGCTCCCTCTCATTCACACACATGTACTCAGTTGTGTCCTACTGACTTTCATTCCCCTTCTCTCCAGAGCATATCTCTACCTTTCCAGGTTAGACTCAACCTGTTTTCTACTTTCACTGCAGATCACAATGTCTTCTGCAAACATCAGTCCATGGTGACTTCTGTCTGATCTCATCAGTCAAACTGTCCATCACCACTGCAAACAAGAAAAGACTCGATCCTTGGTGTAATCCCACCTCCGCCTTGAATGAATCTGTTATTCCTACTGTGCATCTCACCACTGTCACACTATCCTTGTACATGTCCTGCACTACGCTCAAATACTTCTCTGCCACTCCAGACTTCCTCATGCAATACCACGACTCTTCTCATGGCACCCTGTAATAAGCTTTCTCTGAATCCACAAACACACAATGTAACGCCTTCTGGCCTTCTCTATACTTCTTCATCAGTATTCTCAGAGCAAACATTGCATCTGTAGTGCTCTTTCTCGGCATGAAACGATAATGCTCCTCACAGATCTTCACCTGTTTTCTAAGTCTAGCTTCTACTACTCTTTCCCATCATTTCATGCTGTGGCTGATCAACTTTATGCCTCTGTAGTTGCTACAGCTCTGTACATCACCCTCGTTCTTAAAATAGGAACTAGCACACTTTAATTTTTGCGCTTTTTACACCGGATGCCTTTCCTGACGCAACCTTCCTCATTTATCTGGGCTAGGGACCGGCACTCAGAATGTGCTGGCTGCACACCCCATGTGGCTAAGTTAAAGATGCAGAGGATTCATGATCGTAAATGTGGTTATTTTCACATATAATAATTGTATAGTAAAATCTGATATGCGATTTTACTGTTATCATGTCCACATTTCAGGGTTACAGAAATATTTTTTTGAGCCTACTGGTCAGATCCAGTAGCACTAATTTTGTTACTGGTCCTCCTGGTCTGAGGTAGTGGCCCCAGGTATTTGGAAGGTCAGAGCCTCTGACGGCAAGCCGGCGAGCTTCAGTGTAGCATTAATTATCACATGTACAATACACAATCAATACTGTATTTGTAAATCTATAGCATGACAGAATGTTTCCATTTTGTGCTGAATGTAAAGTTTGTTTTGTTTTTTATAACTCCAAATCAGAAAAGTTTGGATGATATGAAATATGTGGTGATCCTGACACTTACTTTAACTTCTATTTACTGCAGACTGTGTGAAACCTACACATTTCATGATTTGTGAGGTCAGCTTTATTTTATTTGTTAATATATATCCATTCCTATATTTTAAGTCCTGGAGCAGTTTCTGAGAAAAAAAGGGTTGGGACAGGGCAGTTTATTCTAAATGTAAGAATTAATTAATCATTTTTACAGCCAGTTTTCTTGAGAAATGTCAGAGGATGAATACATGAACATTTCCAAGTCACTGTCTACTTCTTAGACTTCATTTACATCAGAAATACAAACAGTATGGTACTTTATGGTAAATCTATGTCAGTAAATCTAAATGTCCATGCTGGAAAAAGACAAGTGAGGGAAGCCACCAAGACACAACTCTGGAAGAACTTTTGCTTTCTGTGGGTATAAGTGGAAAAACTGGGAAGAGTGCAACATTTTTGTATTTTTTCATCTTCATTTTACATATAGTCCCAACTTTTTCTCATTCGTGGTTGTTTTCTGTTGCATTTCTGAAATTACAGAACTGCTATAAAGAAAAGTGTGAAGGTAAATACCAAACTCTTATAAAGCAGGAAAAAAAAATACCAGGACATGTGCAGGAAAACTTAGATATAAACTGAACAGAACAAAGCAGGCTGATTTGACTCCCCATGTTTTTTTTTTTTTTAATAAGAATAAAACAAGAGGTAACTTACTTTGAAATAATTAAAACATATAGCTGCAGCCTAGTAACTTTGAAAAATAACAAATTAGCAGCTTGTATTTTTATTCTGACTGGAGTACATTTTAATGTGATGATGGAATTTATCCTGTTCTTTTCTCCTCCTCAGTCACGTTTTGTGCTTGAAAATAAAACAACTACATTACTACATCCACTGGTCCGCGACCTCGGACCAGTGGATTTCTCTACCCCTGCAGTTACAGATTTGTGCACACATGTACAAATGTTAATACACTTGCAAATCTCTTTGGACATTTACAAGTCTGATTCTGCACACACAGACTGAGTTACCGTCGCAGAGCGCCCTGCACTTGCAAATAACGGCCCCGCACGGCGGAGAGTGAGAGCTCACACACAGCCAATCTGACAGGCCTGTGTTGTGCTGCTCGCCAGCCTCCCACGCTTCTCATCAGCAGGTCACATGGCGAACGGGCACTCTCGGCGCAGCTGGCCAGACCGTCTCATCCACTCCTTGTTTCCTGTCAGCCCTCCCCTTCCTGTATGACTGATCATCTCTCTCGTTCTCTGCCATTCAAAGCTCTCTCGTCGCGCTCGCTCAACATTCTGCCAAAGGCAAAAACTTGCAGTCGGTGGGCGTAAGTAACACAGCACTGCACATACTTAGTAATCATTCACGCTCATAAAGGAGACGCCATTTTATTACTAACATATACGCCTGGATGCACAACCAGGTCCATGTGGATTTGAACAGTAACAATTTTACCACTGAACGCCACAATGGAGTTGAAGATGTTCACAGCGTGTTCCATCATGCTGTCCAAATAGATGTGGATACTTTGGTTTTATCAGTTCAACAGCTATAAAAATATCAGATGGTTGTGCCAAATACAATTTCAATTTATTTTCATTTATATAGCGCCAAATCACAACAGAGTTGCCTCAAAGAGCTTCACACAGGTAAGGTCTAACCTTACCAACCCCCAGAGCAACAGTGGTAAGGAAAAACTCCCTGAGGAAGAAACCTCAAGCAGACCAGACTCAAAGGGGTGACCCTCTGCTTGGGCCATGCTACAAACATAAATTACAGAACAATTCACAGAACAATTCATGGACAAATATACAAGAAATGCTGTTGGCACACAGGACAGGAGGATCGCCAACACAAATAAAACTCCCATCTCTGGATGGAGCTGCACCTTAAACAGAGAGAAAAAACAGAATCAGGCATCAGAAAGACAAAAAATACTGTATAATTTGTCAGCATTAATCAACAAGAAAAACAGAAGAAATACTAAGGCGATCGCCGGCCACTAGCCCTAAAATACAAGCACATTTTGTGCGTCATCCATTTTGAAAAGCAGTTAGGTTAAGATGAGATAGTTACAAGGACATTTTGGATGTGTGTCAGCCATTTTGTGATATGCATCATGGAACACTCTGATAGTGGCATTTTCATATTATTTAATTTGTATGTTAGTGCCATTAGGATTAACTAGTAGGTACAGATGACTCGGTGACTTTAGCTTCGTTGATGGTGCCACAGTTATTGAGGCAATATGCAGGTCATAGGTTTTAATCCCCACACCCATTATGAAAACCACCATCCAGCCTCTAAAAATATGCGTTAAACAAACCAGCGATAGCCTGTTAGCATTAGCATTTTCTGTAACTGTAAAATATGGGGATGTATCCAGGTTTTAGGTCACGCTGATCTTGCCCATGCAACACCTCCTTACCATTTATAGATTGGCCAGGCGTTAGGCGGAGTCAGGCACTGCCAAAATCTATCTGCTCTGTACAGAATTTGACACTCAAAGATTTGTGTCTCTCTAGATCCTCTCCTGAATCGGCTTCAGACTAAACGCATTTTAACGTCAAAGAGGTGAAAGCTGCACAGTTAAGAAGCTTGATTGTAAAGAATGCCGCAGTGCTTAACACGGAGACAAGCCAACATTAAAGTTTTCCAAAAACAGGATCTTGTGTTTCATGAAAGTCCGTCTCATGTCATCATTTGGTGGTTCTATCGAGTATCAGTGGAAGTATCGCGGTGAACTTATTAGCTTTGCCATCAAGTGGGAACAGATGATTGCAATGGCGATATTTTTCTGTTTGTTGGTCTGTCCGCTGTGATTTCTTCAAAATACAAAGAGCTATTTCAGTGCAACTTGGTAGATAAAGTCAGTGGACCTCCCACTCACAACACAGGTCATGTGAATGTAATAGGTCAAACATCAAGGTCATATCAGAGGTAGTCATTGACTGTTCATGGCGACATCTTCAAAATACAAAGAGCAATGTTAATCCAGTTTAGTGGATACATGAAGTGGACCACCCACTCACAACATAGGTCATGTTGAGGTCATAGATCAACGGTCAAGGTAAAATCATAGGTCACCTTTGACTTTCTGTGGCGAGATCTCTAAAACACAAACATCAGTTGTAACCCAGTTTGGTGGATATACTCAGTGGATCACCCACATGCAACACAGGTGATGTATAGGCCAAAAGTCAAATCAGAAGCCATCCACAATGTCCATGGCTACATAGTCAAAAAACAAAAAGCAATTTTAACCCAAATGGTTGTATAAAATTAGTGGACAGCTCACTCACAACACAAGTCATGTCAAAGAGTTAGATGAGATACTGAAACATGTTTTTCTGCACAGACCTATGCTCTCCTGAAGCTAACACTTCATTCATCTGGGTGTTTTGCTTTATGTGTCATGACCAGCTGATTGCATGTCAATATGAAAAAGGCAGCATTCAAACAACACTGTGAGGCTTTTCTTAATAGAAAGAGCAAAGATGGACAGTAACATTATTTACAGTGATGTTGGACGTATCAAAATGTAATGTCCAGTCATGTAATGTACAGCTGCAAAAATGGTCATTCTTGACAACTGTTACAATGAGAGCTGCGTCAGTCACAGTCAGTCAGAGCTGCGTGTCGTCAGAGCGAGCTGCAAAAAGTTTGTACCTGAGTTTTCTGAGGTGGTGTTTGTAGTTGCCATCTGCCACGCCGGTGTTTGCCAACCCGGACAGTGGGAATACCACCTCAACCGGCAACTTAGCCCAGCGACTGGACAGCAACAACGTCCGAGGCCCAACGTGGTGAATTCACTGAGGCCGCGCACTGCGTCATTAGAGCCGCGCGTCACGAGTGCCGCTTCCCCGAGGCCTCGTGCAGCCACCGCGGATCCATCAGCGCGGAAACACCGAGGCCGCGCGGCACCAGCGCAGTGCAGATCCATCCCGGTGACAAACAACGCAGGCTGTTAACATCGGCGATCGACAAGCTGCTCATAAGCCGACCATGGGGCCTAAGAAGGTTCTGACAGCGGAGGAAGGTGACGATATTAAAAAATCTCTGGACTTTTTATCAGAGGAGATTTCTGTTGTGAAGCAGCAACAGAAATCAATCATGGATCTGGTGGAGGAGGTGAAGGCATTACGGCTCCAGAATGCCGAGAAAGACCGGCATCTGGTGCAGCTGGAAAATAGAGTGGCTGAATTGGAGCAGTACACCAGAATCAACGACGTCATCATCACAGGTCTTCACATCAAACCACGGTCCTACGCACGGGCGGTAACAGATGAGAGCGGAGGGGAGCCCAGTGAACAGGAGGTCAGCTCTGTGGAAAAACAGGTTGTTGATTTCCTCCTATCTAAAGGTATAGAAATGGATTTAAATAACATTGAAGCGTGCCACCCTCTGCCCCGGAGAAATGACGGTGATAAACGAACCGTCATCATGAGATTCATCAACAGAAAACACAAAACAGCACTGTTAAAACAAGGAAGAAAACTGAAAGGGACAAACGTATTCATCAATGAACATCTCACCAAACGGAATGCCGACATCGCCAGGAAAGCACGCTTCTTGAAGAAACAGGGAAAAATCCAGCACACATGGACTTCAAACTGTAAAATATTCATCAAACTGAACGGATCACCAGAACAAGCAAAAGTCATGGCAATAAGGAACATCGAGGAGCTGGACAAATATGAACAATAGTGTTTCTTAAAGCGAGGATCTGGACAGATATGACCAATAAGGTATGAGGACACAAACACATCACAACACCATGACACAGACCAGAGGAACCTATTCATCTACTACCTATTCATCTACATCTGGAGACAAGAAGGATATAACTCAAAGGATTGCTGATCATGGAAAAGTAGAACTGAGAACATTTAAATACACAGACCACAATGTACTGGACTTGGAGCACGATATAGACCCGGACAATAATTTCTTCTCAAATATCAATGACAGTTGTTGCTATTATACAGATGAACAGTTTAATCGGATCATTAAAACGGATAACAAATTATCAATAATCCATTTCAACAGCAGAAGTCTATATGCAAACTTTAACAACATTAAAGAATATTTAAGTCAGTTTAAAAAAATATTTAACATAATTGCTATATCAGAAACATGGATCAATGAAGATAAAGGAATGGATTTTGAACTGGATGGATATGAATTTAATTGTGTAAACAGAAAAAATAAGAGTGGAGGAGGAGTGGCTGTGTATGTGGATAAGAACATGGATTATAAAATAGTAGACAATATGACAACTGTGATTGATAACTTATTAGAATGTATAACTATTGAAATATGTGAAGAAAAAAGCAAAAATGTATTAGTCAGCTGTATATATAGAGCACCAGGATCTAGTATTGAAACATTCACTGACTGTATGGGAAAAATGTTCTCAAAAACTAATCAAAAAACTGTGTTCATTTGTGGTGACTTAAATATTGATCTGCTCAATCCAAATAAGCATAAAATAACAGATGAATTTATCAGTATAATGTACAGTATGAGTTTATATCCAAAAATCACCAGGCCAAGCAGAATTACATCCCATAGTGCTACCTTAATTGATAATATATTCAGCAATGATATTGAGAATAACACTGTGAGTGGATTATTAATCAATGACATTAGTGATCATCTACCAGTTTTCATCGTTTATAATAGAAACCATCGGCGGAATCAGCCAGAGGAGAAAATAAAATACAGGCGAGTGCGGACAGAGGAAAACATGAACACACTAAAGAAGGATTTACAGGAGCAAAACTGGGAAAAGGTATACAGTGAAAGTGATGTTGATAGTGCATATGAAACTTTTTTACAAATATTTACATCATTATATGATAAAAATTGTCCAATTAAACAAGATTACAGAAAACAAAAAATCCAAGCTCGACCATGGATGACGAAAGGGTTACGAAATGCATGTAATAAGAAAAATACACTGTATAGAGAATTCATAAAACTAAAGACTAAAGAGGCAGAAAATAGATATAAGAAATACAAAAATAGATTAACTAATATTATACGGGTATGTAGGAAGGAATATTATAGTAACATATTATATAATAACAAAAACAATATTAAAGGAATATGGGATATATTAAATAGCATTATCAAAAATGGTAATAAAAACAGAGTTACCCTCAGTATTTCATTGATAATAATGTCAAGAAGGAAAATAAGGATGAGGTAGTCAACGGTTTTAATAATTTTTTTGTAAATATTGGACCAAGCTTGGCAGAAAAAATTCCAGATTCCCAACCTGAGGATTGGGATAATAATCTCATAGAAAGAAATCCCTGTTCAATGTTCCTCACAGCAGTGGATGGAAATGAAATTATAGACATTGTGAATAATTGTAAATATAAAACATCTACCGATTTAAATGAAATTGATATGGTGGTGGTAAAACAGGTCATTGAATGGATTGTAGAACCATTAACATACATCTGTAACTTATCATTTCAAACCGGTAAATTTCCCAATCAAATGAAAATAGCTAAGGTTGTGCCGCTGTATAAGACTGGGGATAGACACCACTTCACAAATTATAGACCTGTTTCTTTGCTTCCACAATTTTCCAAATTATTAGAAAAGTTATTCAATAATAGATTAGACAAATTCATAAATAAACATAAATTACTTACTGATAGTCAATATGGATTCAGAGCACATAGTTCAACATCACTTGCATTAATAGAATCAGTTGAGATTACAAACGCCATAGACCACAAATTACATTCAGTTGGAATATTTATAGACCTTAAAAAGGCTTTTGATACAATTAATCATGACATATTAATCAATAAACTTGAACAGTATGGGATTAGGGGGTTGGTGTTGCACTGGGTGAGAAGCTACTTAAGTAACAGAAAACAGTTTGTGAAGTTGGGGGAATATACATCATCATGCTTGGACAATGCTTGTGGCGTCCCACAGGGGTCAGTATTGGGTCCAAAACTGTTTCTAATTTATATAAATGATATTGTCAATGTTTCCAAAATATTAAAATTAGTATTATTTGCAGATGACACAAGCATTTTTTGTTCAGGGGGGGATTTGCAGGAGTTACTGAGGAGGATCAGTATAGAAATGGGAAAATTGAAAATATGGTTTGACAGAAATAAATTATCATTAAACTTAAGTAAAACAAAATACATGTTATTTGGCTATTGTAATACAGACATACAGGTTCAGTTACAAGTCGAGGGGGTAGATATTGAAAGGGTACATGAAAATAAGTTTCTGGGGGTGATAATAGATGATAAGATAAACTGGAAGACTCATATAAAACATATACAAAGTAAACTGTCAAGAAGCATTTCAGTTCTAAACAAAGCGAAACATATTCTGGACCACAACTCACTCCGCATTCTTTACTGCTCACTGGTTTTACCATATTTACAGTACTGTGCAGAGGTATGGGGTAATACTTATAAAGGTACAACACAATCACTATCAGTAATGCAGAAAAGAGCTATAAGAATTATTCATAATACTGGCTATAGAGATCATACAAATCCACTATTTTTACAATCCAAATTCTTAAAATTCACAGACTTGGTTCATTTTCAAACAGTACAAATTGTGTATAAAGCAATAAACAATTTACTTCCAGCAAATATTAAAAATATGTTTTTTAACAGATCAGGGGATTACAGTCTGAGGGGGAAATTTAATTTAAAGCATCAGTGGGCACGAACAACATTAAAAGGTTTCTGTATTTCTGTCTGTGGGGTGAGGATGTGGAACAGATTGGGAGTGGGGCTCAAGCAATGTCCAAGCATGAACCAGTTCAAACAGCGGTACAAAAATATGTTTTTTTCTGGGTATAGGGAGGAGGAAGGGTAATGAGGGTTAGGGTGTTTTTGTTTTTTGCTTCGGCTTGTAAATATATAGTATTTTGTATGTAAGTAGGTATGTGTAGGTGTATATTTATGTTTGTGTATATATATGTGTATATATGTATATGTGTATATATGTGTATGTATATGTGTATGTATGTTGATGTGTATATGTATGTGTATGTGTATATATATGTATATATATATATATTGATATCGGTTTAGGTGTGTAGGAATTTATGTGTATATGTGGCAAAGGGTATTACTGGTTGTGGGGAAGAAGGGGTAGGGATAAATAAGCTGATGCTTCACCCTACCCCTTTTCGGACATGTTGGGTACACAGTAGGAACTTTTTTGTTGTTGTCTTTACTGATCTATCTTGTAATTGTTGTTGTATCAAATGTTCGAAATAAACAGTTTTCATTCATTCATTCATTCATTCATTCATTCAATGTTCCTGCACTTATTAAGAGCAGATTCATCTTAGCATGAAAATGTACCATTACCAGCTGAGCTATTGCGATTTTTTTTTGCACTGTGTTAAATGGTGCCCTTTGAAGACTTGAAAAATGTACCAAATTGTACCATTTTGAGTGTAATTCTAAACATTTTACCCATTTCCCAGCTCTCCTGGTAGCCCAGTTGCATTGCAGCAACACAAATGCCGTGACAGTGTTGGCATTACAGTTGGCCCACTGTCTACCAGTTTGCTTTTGCTGTCTACTCTAAAACATACTGAAAGTCCTGCAGTAATCATGCTAGCATAGGATGTAGGCAATCCATAGGTGGCTACAGAATGTTGCCCTCAGATTGAAATCTTGCTTGCAACCTCTCAACCAAGAAATTCTGACATTGTGCACCAGGAAGAGCAGCCACTTACAAGTATGATGCTCTGCTCTCAGAATGCACCATATTACATCACTCTGAGTGTAATTTGTAACATTGTTGTCCATTTGTCTGAGGTTAGGTCACAGACCATTTCATTGCATTCACCACACTACAGAACCATCCTGGATCCCGAGTGGTGACCACCCAAGGAGACAACTGGTCCATCTCCAAGTCTTAAAAGTGCAAGGGTATTTCAAAAAGGTCTCTACCTCACCTAGAATCAAAGGGCAAACCTCCCTCAAGATCTGACCTTCTGCTGTGAAGGGACAGTGAAGCTTGAACATCGTTGGACCAAGTGCACTGAAGTTAAGGAAGTCTATGTTGAAAAATGGCGCAAGAACAATCTTACTCCTATGGCATATTCTTGATGAGGCTGAGAACTTTTTGAAGTAGCCTTGTAACCATCTTTCTACTGCAGACAGGTGATACATAGGTTTTTCCTGGCATTTCCACTTGTTTGAGACTCAACACTGAGGCACCTGTGTGCTGGACAGTGCACAGAGAACCATACAACATGTCCAAAATACCATAGCTGATGTTCCTTTAGAGATAGGGTGAGGAGCTTGGTTACTTGGGAGGAGCTCGGAGTCGAACCGCTGCTCCTCCACATCGAAAGGAGCCAGCTGAGGTGGCTTGGGCATCTTTTCCGGATGCCCCCTGGACGCCTCGCTGGAGAGGTGTTCCGGGCACGTCCCATTGGGAGGAGGCCCTGGGGAAGATTCAGGACACGCTGGAGGGAGTATGTCTCTCAGTTGGCTTGGGAATGAGGTCTGGGCGGCTTTGCTTGAGCTGCTGCCCCCGCGACCCAACCCCGGATGAAGCGGAAGAAAATGGATGGATGGATGTTCCCTTATGACTCAAGTAAGTCTCCCCAACTAACTGTTAGTTTGATCCAAAGTAATGCCCCCAGCACCCAAGGATCCTCTAAAGACACCAAGCACGAAATACATCATCATCACCTTAGATCACTGGTTACCATCCAAGCGTCACAACCACACAGTAAGACAGGAACTACCGACTAAGTCGCTAAAAACTTGGATTTTCATTCTTCTACAAAAGTATCGGCATCGCCATAAAACTGTCCAATGACCTCATGCCCCATTAGCTCTTCCCAAGCTTCTCTCGATCTCAACAGCTGAGGATCCAGAGAAGTGAACGTCACTCCTGAGATCAGTGAACCTCTCAGCAAAACCACCTTTCTCTCCAGCCCCCCCCCCCCCCCGCCGCCGCCGGTAAGAGAGTCAACAGTGCCATCGCTGCATTACTCTCCATAACCTCCAGGCAAACTCCTCCGGCGCAACGCCATCAGTCTCAGCAGTGGAGGTGCAGGTGCACAAATATGCACCCAAGTTCTATTTACAAAATGCACACAGTGTGCACCCCCCACCCCCTACTTCAAATAAAATCTTTAAAATCTTCTGCTTTCTTAGAAATGAGGGAACAAAGCCATGACTTACCATCTTCTGGCTGGTGTCGGAGCAGAATGAGCGGAACGTGCACGCAAAAATGCACGCACGTGTGCATGCTCACTAAGTGGGAGGGGACGGCGGGCAAACAGTTGCGAGAGAGAGAGACAGAGAGAGAGAGAGAGCGAGAAGAACAGATGGTTGGAGTAAGAAGGACCACACGAGAGAGTGAGAGCACAGGGAGGCAACGCAACAGCCAAAGACACAACAAGGAGGACAAAGAGGAGGACCTGCTGCTCTAAATCAGAAAGGCATGACTGAGGAGTGTGTGTGTGTGTGTGTGTGTGTCTGTGTGTGTGTGGTTGTATATGATGGCACACATATGAAACAAAGGATATGACCGTTACTTCATCCTTTCCTCTCGTCTCCTGATTGGGAGCGAATGCACCAGATGGACAGACGGACAAAGTCAGAAAAACTGGTTCATGTACCCAAACTCTTCACATTCGCATCCATCTCCTCTTTCTCACCGCCCTCTTTCTGCAGCACTTCCTCACACTCATTAGCTCTCCTCCTCGCTTTTTCCCAGTCTCTTTCTCACCTCCCACTTCTCCTTCTCTCTTCGCTGTTCTTTCTCGCTCACTTCCTCGAATAAATCCTCGCCACCTCCAGCAGACCAGCAGATGAAGAGTCGCTTTTATGGAGGAGGACAATAACACAACCTCAACGCATGCAGAAAAGCAAAAACAAAACTGTGCGTGAATACTTTTGGGACATGTGGAGGAACATAACGGCTCCTATTTATCATTTCCACGGGAGGATAAAACTTAAAGGAATGCCGACGCTGGCTGTAAAACTGGGCAGACAATCCACGCTGCGCCAGGCCTCCATGTCCTCGCGTGAATGAGCCGATAAAATCAACTGCAGCAAATGGCGACGTGCAGTAAACTCTGTCCAAAGTCACAAAAATAAGAGAAAAAAGAAAAATTCAATGACAAGTTTTATGACTACATTCCAGCAAGAAAGCCACACCCCCGTGTTACGGAATTCTGGGTCCTACTCCGGGCGCAAATCCGTTTGGGATCTGTCCAAGCACACACTGCAATTGAAGAGGCGGACAATACCAGCGCAAAGCTGAATGCTGGGTGCAAAGGGTTTTGATTTACTGCGTTAATAAAGCAATGGGACGTTGTAATCCAAAGGTAATATAACACCATGGTATCAAGGAAGAGGACGTGACTGAAATGATTTCTGGCACATTCTGCCAGTCTGCCAGAGTGCACAATGGGCAGTGGCCACCAAAGCTCCCTGAGGTGAAGCACTGAAGCAGCATTTTTGAGTGTCTGCATTTTTCCTTGAGTTGTTTTTGCATTTCTCTGTGCATGATCCAGCACGTAGGTGCCTCACAGTGTTGAGGGCATCAGTTCCTGGAACTAAAACTAAGGAGATACCCATGATCTCTCTGGCTGCAGCAGATACTGTAGATGGTTATTTTTGACAAGTGGGGACAGACCAGTCGTCTGCCTGATTGGCTCTATTCCAGGAACGGAGTGGTTCTGTGGTCTGGTGGGTGCGGCACCAGCACATGCTTCCAGACATGATGACATCCATCCCTTGACTTGCCTAAAAAAAAACAACCAAACAAAAAACCCAGGCTATATAGGTGATGGATGACTTGTACTAAAATAATTCTTATAATAAATCAAAAAAAAAAAAAAAAAAAATCAATTTTATTTATATAGCACCAAATCACAACAAACAGTTGCCCCAATGTGTCCAATTACTTACGGTCTCTGAAAATAGAGGACCAATAAGTGAGCTAAGTGTAGCTTATGCGAACATGATATCATGCCTTTAAATCACTCCTATGCTGCTCTGAGTCGCAGTCGGATCACTGAACCATCGCGCAACCGCCAGCTGATCTGACATTGGAAGAGCGTTTAAACGTAGAGCCAAGACATAAATTCCTTAACTGCTTCTGTTTGATCAGTTCCGCGTGTCAATCGTCCGCTGTCACGGCTCATTTACAAGTTATGATAGTGGATACACCAAACACCATTTACATTTTTTTTATGCTTGATTTACACACCCATCAATCACGTTTGTTATGAGTGCTGCCAAAAATCTGCCAACAGACAAACCACCAAAACTGTCAAACTATCAAACACGTATTAGTTTGTGTGAGTATCGTGTCAACCAAGTCAAACAAATGTATGCATAAAGAATTTTAATCTTTTTTCAGCCTTTAACCAGAGTGGGTTTATCATTGACCAGTGACAATATTTAGCAAACAGGACAGCCGATGTTTGATTTTATAAAGTAACACAGCACGGCTTGCTGCAGTCCAAATAAATAAGGTGACTCCAGGTCACGTTGAGCTGATGAGAATTTGTGATACAGACAACCAACATCAAGAGGTCATGAAACATTTCATTTGATGCTAAACATTTCTACAAAAGTCTACAGAAATCAGTTTTTAAGTTCCAGGTTACTGCTTTTTATGTGACAATGCAGAGACTTTCTAGCTGTCACTCAGGAATAATAAAATTATTGCAAACATCTAATTATTATTATTATTTTTTTTGTAATTTCAGGAGAGTGCTTAAAAGTAATTTTAAGTTTGATCACCTAAAAAACAGAGAACATCATTCAACAGAGCACATGGTTTTGCATTTCATCCTGGTTATTAATGATATTTAATCCTGATCTTTGACCATGATTACAGATTTTTGACTGCGATTGTTACTCTGACCATGAGCACCGATTACACATCTTTGACTGCAATTGTTACTCTTTGACCATGAGCACTAATTACAGATCTTTGACTGCGATTGTGAATCTTTGACCATGAGCACTAATTACAGACCTTTGACTTTGATTGTTACTCTTTGACCATGAGCACTGATTACAGATCTTTGACTGCGATTGTGAATCTTTGACCAGGAGCACTAATTACAGAGCTTTGACTTTGATTGTTACTCTTTGACCATGAGCACTGATTACAGATCTTTGACTGCGATTGTGAATCTTTGACCAGGAGCACTAATTACAGACCTCTGACTTTGATTGTTACTCTTTGACCATGAGCACTGATTACAGATCTTTGACTATGATTGTGAATCTTTGACCAGGAGTACTAATTACAGACCTTTGACTTTGATTGTTACTCTTTGACCATGAGCACTAATTACAGACCTTTGACTTTGATTGTTACTCTTTGACCATGAGCACTGATTACAGATCTTTGACTGCGATTGTGAATCTTTGACCAGGAGCACTAATTACAGACCTTTGACTTTGATTGTTACTCTTTGACCATGAGCACTGATTACAGATCTTTGACTATGATTGTGAATCTTTGACCAGGAGCACTAATTACAGACCTTTGACTTTGATTGTTACTCTTTGACCATGAGTGCTGATTACAGATCTCTGACTGCAATTGTTACACTTTGACCATGAGCAGTGATCACGGATGTTTGACTCTGATTGTTAATGTTGGACCATGCTGCTGACTTTTATCCCGATCACTGTCCTGTCACACTGGTTGCTGACCTTTCAATACAAACTTTGATGTCAATTACTGTACTAATCTTTAATCATGCCCCTGAGTTTGAATCCTAATCTCTGACCTTTGAGATTGATCACTGACCTTATATCCTAAATACTGTTCTTCTAATCCTCCCCTTGACCTGGATTCTAACCAATATTGAACTGGTTGTTTTTTGGTTAATTAAAATTGGTTGCCAGTGCCCTGGAAGCACCATGAGGCAACTTTGTTGTGATTTGGTGGTATACAAATGAAATAAATTGAAACTGAATCTTGTGATTTTGTTGGACCTGTATCAGGATCACGTCAACACAAAATGTCATGCTTGAGCGAATTTTGTTTTGGAGAAAGTAAGTTATCCACAGATATTCAAATATGTTTTATTGAGAAAACGCAATTGCAAAATGTGCTACTCCTGAGCCTGGACTGCTCCAGTTTTAAGGGGTTAACTGTTGCAATTCATTTTGCATATTTTTACCCGAGGCCAAAATATGGGCATCAGGTATTGCGAAGGTCTTGCGTCTGTCTGTGCTCAGCATAAATCCAGTCCTATTACTGCCAGGGTCTTCAAATTCACAGGGAACATTCTTGGGACACAGACCTTGGACAAGTTCAAAGATGGTTAACCTTGAAAAGGTCAAAAGGTCACATTCTGTTTCCCATTTTTATGCTCATATGGCTGTGGGTAATTTATAGGGGTGCCAGAAAAAAATCGATTCACGTCCGAATCGCGATTCTTATTTATTAAGATTCTGAATCGATCCAAAATGTCCAAGAATCGATTTTTAAAAAGCATTTTTTAAAACATTTTCTTGCTTATTCACTGCATATACTGTTTGTCAGGCAACGGCCTCCGTACTACAGCGTCTCCGCGAGAGGAGGGTCCGGCATGCTTCAAACATTTGTGAGCTGCAGCTTAGCATGGCGGATGAAGAGCTAATTCAGGCAGCACCGTCTATGCTGAAGGCAAATGTTTGGATGCATTTTGGATTTTATTATTTGGTGCGTAAGAAGGAGCCTGACATGACTTATGCAGTGTGCAAAATCTGCAAAATGAAAGTCAAGTACTTCGGAAACACTTCAAATCCGCAAGCCCACATGCTATGCCATCACCCGGAGCTAAAAGAAGTGGAGCAGCGGTATCTGCTGACTACTGACCAGTGCTTCGCTAAACTGCTAGCCAACTCCGAACGAGCAAAGTAGATAAGTAAATTTACATCTTTAGAATCATTGATTAACATCGTAAAGCTGCATTTTCTTAAACAAACATTTTTTAAGTAATATAACTATTTCTCAGAGCTCTTTCAATTGAAAATTGAAAATCGATTCTGAATCAAATCGTCACCCCAAGAATCAGAATCGAATTGAATCTTGAGATGTTGTAAGATGCACATCCCTAGTATTTTAGCATTACGTTATATTTATATTTGAAGTATAATGCAATGTAATGCTCAGTGTAATACAACGCTAAGTTTAGATGGGTGGCCAGCTCTAGGAAGAGTCCTGGTGAATCTGAACTCCTTCCATTTACAGATGTTAGAGGCCACTGTGCTCATTGGGACCTTCAAAGCAGCAGAAATGTTTCTGTACCCTTCCCCAGATTTGTGCCTCAAGACAATCCTGTCTTGGAGGTCTACAAACAATTCCTTTGACTTCACGCTTAGTTTGTGGAACCTTATATGTAGACAGGTGTGCCCCTTTCCAAATCAAGTCCAATCAACTGAATTTACCCCAGGTGGACTCCAGTTAAGCTGCAGAAACATCAAGGATGATCCGTAAAAACAGGATGCACTTGAGCTCAATTTTGAGCTTCATGGCAATGGCTGTAAATACTTATGTACATGTATTTCTCAGTTGTTTATTTTTTAAAAAAAATTGCAAAAATTTATTTAAAAAAATCACATTGTCATTATGGGGTATTGTGTGTAGAATTTTGAGGAAAAAAATTAATTTCATTCATTTTGGGATAAGGCTGTAACATAAAGAATGTGGAAAAAGTAAAGCACTGTGAATACTTTCTGGATCCACGGTACTACGTTCATGACTCCATCCATCACCACGCCCAGGACAATGCGTAACAAATATTATATTTTCGCGCAATCCCAGCAGATAAAACCACTGTAATCTGTCTGAAATTCCCCAAAATAAGTGTCAATTTATTAAGTTAGCAGGTCATTAAAACATCACAGCCAATACATTTGGCTAAAAATCTGTTGAATCATCAGTCTTTCCTCACAGAAATTACCAGGAAAAAACAGAGAAACATGCTCCAAGGGTTTTCTAAAGTATATATTTAATACTGTTGTGATTCCATATTTTAGCAGAAACAGTCTTTAGTGCCTCCACTGTGAGCAACAGGACTTATAATGTGTTTAAAAATTACATATATACAAACTTTCTAACATAAATACATACATGCTAACGTTAGCCTATTTGCGATGCTAATCTGATGGTGGTCAGATATGATATTTTGCAAATACAGCACCATATCCCCAGTGAAGGTCACGGAAGCACCGTGGGCCGCGCTGTGAGTCATTTCCATAAGCCTCTGCCTTGGCTCCAGAGCCGCACTGAACGGCGTTAATCAAAAATGAGTGCGTGTCCTCCAGGCAGAGTCCGCTGCCAACATCACAGAATGGCGCTGTGACACAGTGTCAACACTGGAATACTTTAATCAAAATAAACGCCAATATGAGTCAAGCTGATGGGATGTTTGGAACGGTAAACAATAAACAAAGCGTTAATAATGTTGATGCGGCTTACGGACGGCTCCCCGGTAACTGACCGAGCAGCCGCATCAAGGTGAAACATCTGCCTAGAAATCAGGATTCAAACTCACATAAGCAATGAGGGGAAAAACACATTTTAGCTCATTGTATTTTGACTAACGTTCTACTGGCAAAGAAAAACACTCAATAATAAGGTTAATAATAAGGAGGATTTCAATGACAGAGGTTCTGAACGCGTGCCCGGTGAGTGACATCCAAGGTATCCATGATGACATGACCCTAATTTGCAACCAGTAGCCTACAGAGGTGGTTTGGCCCTGACAATGTGGCTGAGGGTGAAGACTGGACTGCAGTACATATGATCGATCACACCAATCATTCAGTATGACAGATCACCAACCTGACCTCACGCTTAACCTGCCAACGTAACCTCATTCTGTTTGCACCACTGAACTCAGATGGAAAGAAAGACATCAGGCAGAAGACCCTTAATTCTGCTGTTGAGTTTAAATGTTTGTGTCCACCTCCACTGAAACCAGGCTGGGCCAATGCAGATGAAGTGTCTTGTTCAAGGACAAAGACAGGCAGCATGACTGGGAATCAAACTCAGGTCAAAATATTGCGCGTCTGACATTTTATCCCATCAAGTTATCTACTTTCCAACTCCTCACTCAGGGGGAGGAGAAGTAACAGGAAGACAGAGGATGGGAAGGAGAGGAACAGTAGTAGCCAGTGAACCAGTATTGATCAGTCTGTCTGTTATTTATATTTGTGTATTTATATTTATATTTGCAAAGTGGTTTTCTTTCGCTTTTGATACTCTGTGTGCTTCTTACCCTGTGTGCTGAAATACAATGCTGCCGGAACATCAATTTCCCTGAGAGAGGGTCGTCCCACGGGATTAATAAAGTTATATCTAGGGCTGAAACGATTAATCGAGTAATTTGAATATTTCGATTACAAAAAATGTTCGAGGCAAATTCTTTGCCTCGAAGCGTCATTTAAAGCTGTAGTACATATGCCAGGCCTGAAGGTGGCACTGTAGCACTCCCACAAAAAACTGAGAAGAAGACCGTAGAGCATGCCCATAACTAATGTAAGCGCTAATCAATGTAGCAGGCGATGCTACAAGTTTACAAAGCCACATGCTGAGTAAAATAAAGCCTTTTAAGAGAAAGGGTCTGTGCTGATCATCTGAAACTGACTTATTATGCATTTAAAGTGAAGCAATGTGTTTATATATATTTTTTTTAAAACGTGGTTTGCTCCAGTGGCTGCTCTCCACCTCTGCAGATGAAGCGAAAGGAAGTGCACTTTAAATTATTAATCATGTTTAACTATTTACAAAAATGGCTATATTCAGATTTGATAAGAGTTTTTATCAACAGGCTGTAGAGTTAATTTATCAGTGCAGCTGTTGTGGAAATGTTGCACTCCACAGCCGTTTTTTCAAAGGCTTTGTTATTCGCCATGTGTCCACAGAAAACAAGGAATTTGACTTCGGTTTGAGCTGCTCTGTACGGCGTAGAAATATACACTAAACACCGAATAAATCACAGCAATAAAAAGTGCAAATGAAATGTGCAATAAGAAGAAGAAGAAAAAAAGAATGTGCTGTCTGCAGACTGAAGATTTTACAGAGCGCCTGGGCTTACGGTTTGGCAAAGCTCCTAAACTCTTAATAATGTGAACAAATAAATAATTACCTGGGAAAACAGAGAGAGGGAACATCCTAAACTTAAAAATCTGCATGATGGCACAGCGACATTGTGCCATTGCTTAGGTAGAGCCCTGCTACTACTGATAGTTTAAAAATACAAAAGTACTTTTTTTATCCAATTACTCAATTAATCGATAAAATAATCTATAGAATACTCGATTCCAAAAATATTCGATAGCTGCAGCCCTAGTTCTATCTAATCTAATCTAAGAACCCTGGACAAAATCTGGACATATTTAATATGTAGGTTTTGCTTGGATATCTGCTGGACAAGTAAGACAACACTCACACTTCTGCTGTGTCCTTTATACATAGTAACGTCTGTTACAGTTACAATGTTTTTACTTGCTTTGCCAAAAGGAGTCAGTGTGGAGATTAACAGATCATCATAGTTTTATTCAAAGTTTTATGCAAACTGCAAGTTGGAAATTCAGAGTTTCCACTGAATGCAACATGAACTTTGAAAGTGGGGTATACAGTTTCTACTTCATGTGCAGGACCTCTGATTGAACACAATATCAACAATGGACCCGCCCCCCCAAAAATACTTTACCAGCGATAAAATTCGCTGTGATGTTTCAATATACCACAGAAATAAAGGCACTTTCTAACAGTTCAATTTCAACACAAAGAAACGTTGGTCAATTTTGTGAATAATCGAAAGGGATGACACCCCTAAACCTATTTTTATGGCAAACCAGACAGACCGAATTGAACGCTAACATTCCGTGAAGCCGGTTTTTGTTTTTAAATGTGGTCTTGACAGGAAACAAATTTGTTGGAATGCAATTCTGTAAATTCAGACGTGTTTTTCAGCATTAGCCTTTCTTTCACTGTGAGCAGTCACCTCCCGATTCTACGTTCACTGGCTGCACATCCAAACATCAGCGCGTTTTAAGGGATAAAGCTACAGTGTGCAGAATTTAGGGACATTTATTAGCATTAATAGAATATAGCATTCACAATCATCTATTCAATAGTGTATAATTACCTACAATTAAGTGATGTGTTTCCATAAGTTTAGAATGAGGCCTTCATAGCTACATGGGGGAGCGCCCTCTCATGGTGGCAGCCATGTTGCTGCACCATGTTGATACAGTAGCTCATAGGAACATAATTTGTCTTTTGCATTTTGCAGTGCAACCAGAAGACTGAAGAAAAAAAGATAAATTATTGGTTGCTGCCTTATACGCTGTCTACTGGTTGCTAGCACAGGCTAACGCATTTATGAACCCTCACTTTCATGAAATAGGTGATCAAATATTTCGCTTATCACAAAAGAATGCAAGGGAGCTTGAATCTTCTTCACCAAAGAACTGAAAACGTGAAAGGAAACAAACTCATGTCCAATGACGGCATAATGTATTTTACAATCTTACCACTAGATGGCAATAAATCACACACACTGTGGCTTTAAAATTGAGCCTATGGTATTTGTACTTGTGATGTGATTCCCCTCCACAGTGCTCCTCTGGTCAAGAACGCAGTGCAAATACAATGACGTAGGAGACGAGAGAACAATAAGCTGTGCTGCGAGGGAGGGAATGATGTAGAACAGTACATCTGAACCCAAAACCACACACACACACAATGCTGACCATCTCCAGTCAAAGCCCGTTTGCTTCATTAGCCCACCGTTACATAACTGTACTAAATGCTCACAAGCACGGAAAGGTACAACAACCCTCCCAGTAATGTCTACGTGTGTGCGTTTGCGCACATGCACGGATAAGACACACTGTGAGCGACAAAGGAAAATGTGGAGACACGAGTGGCTGTTGAGATGATGGGCTTGAAACCTTCATACGTTCTTGTGTTAGAGTGAATGAGTGAGGCAGTGATGATTTGGTTTCAACTTTGTGCAAAAGAAAAATTACAAAAGTCTACACAAGGATGAGAAAAATATCAGCATTTGTATAAATGCTACAGACAGACTCACTGGGCCTGATATTTTTTGTATCATCAGTTAGGTTGGTATTGCTCTATGATGAAGCAACTGTCACTGTTACTTATGTCACAGATGTCTTAAAGGAGCTCTTTTAGGTTTGAATGATGCCTAAATCACATTTAAAGTTGTGGGACTATTGAGATGTTGAACATTTAACAGACACATGAAAATATAAAAAGCTGATTAAAATGTGATTTTGTACAATAAGTCCCCTTTAATAAGTATCTAATTTCATCTGCACTATTGTAATCTGCTCAGCAACATGAATCAAACATGCACCATGTTTCATTGGTAATTAGCTGTTTAACAAAACACGACTGAATACACAATTTCAATTTATTTTCATTTATTATAGCGCCAAATCACAACAGAGTTTCCTCAAGGTGCTTCACACAAGTAAGGTCTAACCTTACTAACCCCCAGAGCAGCAGTGGTAAGGAAAAACTCCCTCTGAAGAAGAAACCTCAAGCAGACCAGACTCAAAGGAGTGACACAGACACACACAGAAATAATTTGTGATTTCCAAAATAATGATATTTACCATAATTTTACATTGGAGCACTGAAAAAAAAAAATATGAGTGATGAGAGAAATCAATTCAACTTCTGGGATATTGATCTGATCAGTCAAGTAGCGGGGGGGGGGGGGGGGTTAATCACTTTCAGCTGCTTTGGTGTTAATGAAATTAACAACAGATGCACTCGAAGTGCAACAATGAGACGACACCTTTTCTTCTAACATTAAAGCTTCGCTTTTCCGAGATGAGGACGTTTTGACAACAGGAGGCGTTTTTCTTTGTTGTTTTGTTTACTGGAGTAATCGCACAAGCTCACGTTTGCGGGAGACTTTTGACACGACTTCTGTGGGAAAACCCGATTGGGAATTTCCACGGAATGACCGCTGTTGAGTGGATTTTCATCCTTTTGAGTGGGCTGCTGGCCATGTTTGAGGGGTGACCTCTCTTGAGAGGTGAAATCAATAGAAAGACATTTGTTGCAGTAGAAATGTGGCCATATGTTAATATCCCCAGATATTAACACCAAAATTATTTTGACGCTGTTTTTCCAATGGCTGATTATTAGTCCCTGGTACCACACTGGTGGTCTGTAATTAATAAATTTATTCATTAATGAGTGAATAAATTTCCTATCTGTGAATCACTACAAGCACATCCTGATGGTTTCACTTCAGCTCTACTGTGGTGGTGCATAGAGCCAGAATTATGTAAAAAAAACAAAACAAAGCTATCCATCTAAATGTGCATATTTTCCCAATAAGCCAAAACAGCTGAGAAAGGACCTTGTGCGCATTTATGGACGACTTTTCTTTCTCCTGTTTTGTTTCATAAGTAGAGCCCGTCTCCGTGGGAACGGCGGATGGCCCACCACCGACAAGGTTAAGACCCACTTCTGCACCTTTTCTTCTCCGAGCCACCGCGTGATGTTGTCAACAAGCCCCACACTAACAAACTAACACAGCCTGCAGCGGCACATGAAACGCATCGCTGAACAGAGCCGTCGTGGATCCCGCTCCGGGGGCGTTGTGTACATACTGTCAGCGACACGATGCAATGTGGGAATTTCAAACATATGGCAGCTTGTCTCTGGGAAACAGCCTGTGTCAGAGTCGAAACAAGCCGAGAGCGCCGTAAACCTCACTAATCCATTAAATGTTTGTTATCTACCCACACAGAAATACACACAGAAATGCAAACACGTGGGCCATAAGTATTTGGACAGTGACAATTTTTGGTTAAATAAAAATATTGCATTGAATGAGAGGAATAGAGAGACCCATGAGGGAAGCCACCAAGACATCCCCAACAACTCTGAAGGACTTATCCGATTCTCTGGATGTGAGTAGTGAATGTCTCTTATCTGTTGCGTCACTAGTTGCAGCTTTGTGGGTGGTGTGGAGCAGAGACATGTTTTAATACAAGAAAACATGTCAAATCGAGGGTAAAATCTCCCATGTATCTTCTGGCAAAACTATAGCTGAAATTTCACATCTTTCTAAGAAAATCATTCTCTGTGCCACATTACAATAAAGCTGAAGAAAATAAGAACAACCCCAGGTTTCTTTTCAGCACTGTAGCCAGGCTGACAAAGAGTCAGAGCTCTATTGAGCTGAGTATTCCATTAACTTTAACTAGTAATGACTTCATGACTTTCTTTGCTAACAAAATTTTGACTATTAGAGAAAAAATTACTCATAACCATCCCAAAGATGTATCGTTATCTTTGGCTGCTTTCAGTGATGCCGGTATTTGGTTAGACTCTTTCTCTCCGATTGTTCTGTCTGAGTTATTTTCATTAGTTACTTCATCCAAACCATCAACATGTTTATTAGACCCCATTCCTGCCAGGCTGCTCAAGGAAGTCCTACCATTATTTAATGCTTCAATCTTAAATATGATCAATCTATCTTTGTTAGTTGGTTATGTACCACAGGCCTTTAAGGTGGCAGTAATTAAACCATTACTTAAAAAGCCATCACTTGACCCAGCTATCTTAGCTAATTATAGGCCAATCTCCAACCTTCCTTTTCTCTCAAAGATTCTTGAGAGGGTAGTTGTAAAACAGCTAACTGATCACCTGCAGAGGAATGGTCTATTTGAAGAGTTTCAGTCAGGTTTTAGAATTCATCATAGTACAGAAACAGCATTAGTGAAGGTTACAAATGATCTTCTTATGGCTTCGGACGGTGGACTCATCTCTGTGCTTGTTCTGTTGGACCTCAGTGCTGCTTTTGATACTGTTGACCATAACATTTTATTACAGAGATTAGAGCATGTCATAGGTATTAAAGGCACTGCGCTGCGGTGGTTTGAATCATATTTGTCTAATAGATTACAGTTTGTTCATGTAAATGGGGAATCTTCTTCACAGACTAAAGTTAATTATGGAGTTCCACAAGGAACATGCTTCCCTTGGGCAGTATTATTAGACGGTATTGCTTAAATTTTCATTGTTACGCAGATGATACCCAGCTTTATCTATCCATGAAGCCAGAGGATACACACCAATTAGCTAAACTGCAGGATTGTCTTACAGACATAAAGACATGGATGACCTCTAATTTCCTGCTTTTAAACTCAGATAAAACTGAAGTTATTGTACTTGGCCCCACAAATCTTAGAAGCATGGTGTCTAACCAGATCGTTACTCTGGATGGCATTTCCCTGATCTCTAGTAATACTGTGAGAAATCTTGGAGTTATTTTTGATCAGGATATGTCATTCAAAGCGCATATTAAACAAATATGTAGGACTGCCTTTTTGCATTTACGCAATATCTCTAAAATCAGAAAGGTCTTGTCTCAGAGTGATGCTGAAAAACTAATTCATGCATTTATTTCCTCTAGGCTGGACTATTGTAATTCATTATTATCAGGTTGTCCTAAAAGTTCCCTAAAAAGCCTTCAGTTGGTTCAGAATGCTGCAGCTAGAGTACTGACGGGGACTAGCAGGAGAGAGCATATCTCACCCGTGTTGGCCTCTCTTCATTGGCTTCCTGTTAATTCTAGAATAGAATTTAAAATTCTTCTTCTTACTTATAAGGTTTTGAATAATCAGGTCCCATCTTATCTTAGGGACCTCGTAGTACCATATTACCCCATTAGAGCGCTTCGCTCTCAGACTGCGGGCTTACTTGTAGTTCCTAGGGTTTGTAAGAGTAGAATGGGAGGCAGAGCCTTCAGCTTTCAGGCTCCTCTCCTGTGGAACCAGCTCCCAATTCAGATCAGGGAGACAGATACCCTCTCTACTTTTAAGATTAGGCTTAAAACTTTCCTTTTCGCTAAGGCTTATAGTTAGGGCTGGATCGGGTGACCCTGGACCATCCCTTGGTTATGTTGCTTTAGACGTAGACTGTGGGGGGGTTCCCATGATGCACTGTTTCTTTCTCTTTTTGCTCCGTATGCATCACTCTGCATTTAATCATTAGTGATCGATCTCTGCCCCCCTTCTCGGCATGTCTTTTTCCTGGTTCTTTCCCTCAGCCCCAACCAGTCTCAGCAGAAGACTGCCCCTCCCTGAGCCTGGTTCTGCTGGAGGTTTCTTCCTGTTAAAAGGGAGTTTTTCCTTCCCACTGTGGCCAAGTGCTTGCTCATAGGGGGTCGTTTTGACCGTTGGGGTTTTTCATAATTATTGTATGGCCTTGCCTTGCAATATGGAGCGCCTTGGGGCAACTGTTTGTTGTGATTTGGCGCTATATAAGAAAAAAGTTGATTGATTGATTGATTGTATAACCAGTGATGCAACAGACAAAACCTGCATGATGCAGATTTTCTCCAGTCAAATCCACAGAAGCCTATAACTCCTTTAGAGTTGCCAAGGTTGTTTTGGTAGCTTCCCTCACTATTCTCCTTATTGCACAGCCTGTACCACACAGTACTATACTGTTTATATTTCTTCATGATTGATGTAAATGAAGTCCAAGACAAATTCAATGACATAGTGTATCCATGCACTGAAGATATCTAAAGAAACCTGGCTTTAACAGTGATGATTTGTATGAACACCAATACGGGTAGTAGTTTACTAGCTCAGCAAATGGAAAGATTCTGCAGATTTGGACCCTAGAAGTCCAAAAAGTGACTTATTTTTCTCTTGCCAGACGTCTCTTGAGCTCATAAGTTAAGCTCCTACACACGACTCTCACTGCTGTAGTAAGTGAATCTCATGAGTTTGACTCTTTTACCAAAGTAGGTACAATGATGACAGGAAGTTGCAAGTCCAGGAACTTTCTGAAAGACTCGATCCTGGTCTACAGTCAAGATAGTCAACAACCTGTGCATTCCGATACCTCACTTCGCTTCTTCAGGGCTGCAACCAGGTGCCAGAAAGATCGCAAGATCATCAGCAAAGTCATCATCGGTGAAGGTTTCCTCAGCGACAAATGCATCCAATCACTGGACTCCACAACCTGAACCAGCACCTAGTTCATGCAAGGTTTAAACTGAGTCAGTGCCAAAATACACGGTCTCCATGTTGCACAGCAGACACAGTCCAACGTATCAACCAGCTATGAAGTTGTGCAACTTATAGCGTATTCAGCAAATTCTCACAGAAACGTCACCAAATGAACCAAACACTTCGTGGAACTCAACACAGACTGCAAACAAACACTATCAAAATTCATACATACATTTAGTAAGTATCCAGAGAGCCAGGATGGGGTCAGTGAAAACAGACCCAGTAGAGACTCTTGCTTGCCTCTACTGGTGGTTGGCTCTCACTGTGGTATTGTATCACTTCCTGTTCCGGAGCACAGCGGTGTTTTGCTGTATCTGTTAGCTGTTTAATCTGCGCAGTTAGATTGATCTAGTTACCTAGATAACGATTTGTTTCACAGTGTAATCTTCACGTGCCTTAACTAAAGCACTCCCTCTGCTGAATCACCTCTAAATTATTTACACATTATTCACTTTGTGTGTTTTTAGGAATCCGCTAGCTTAGCGCAGCTACTAGCTCTTAGCCGGTTTAGCATGGCGGCTTCTCCTGTCTCTCCCGCACTTTTCTGCTCTGAGTGTGAATTGTTTAGTTATTCCTCGGCCTCCTTTAGCAGTAATGATACTTGTAATAAGTGTAGCTTATTCGTAGCTTTGGAGGCCAGGCTGGGCGAATTGGAGACTCGGCACCACACCGTGGAAAATTCTACAGCTAGCCAGGCCCCTGTAGTCGGTGCGGACCAAGGTAGCTTAGCCGCCGTTAGTTTCCCTCTGGCAGATCCCGAGCAGCCGGGAAAGCAGGCCGACTGGGTGACTGTGAGGAGGAAGCGTAGTTCTAAACAGAAGCCCCGTGTACACCGCCAACCCGTTCACATTTCTAACCGTTTTTCCCCACTCGACGACACACCCGCCGAGGATCAAACTCTGGTTATTGGCGACTCTGTTTTGAGAAATGTGAAGTTAGCGACACCAGCAACCATAGTCAATTGTCTTCCGGGGGCCAGAGCAGGCGACATTGAAGGAAATTTGAAACTGCTGGCTAAGGCTAAGCGTAAATTTGGTAAGATTGTAATTCACGTCGGCAGTAATGACACCCGGTTACGCCAATCGGAGGTCACTAAAATTAACATTGAATCGGTGTGTAACTTTGCAAAAACAATGTCGGACTCTCTAGTTTTCTCTGGGCCCCTCCCCAATCGGACCGGGAGTGACATGTTTAGCCGCATGTTCTCCTTGAATTGCTGGCTGTCTGAGTGGTGTCCAAAAAATGAGGTGGGCTTCATAGATAATTGGCAAAGCTTCTGGGGAAAACCTGGTCTTGTTAGGAGAGACGGCATCCATCCCACTTTGGATGGAGCAGCTCTCATTTCTAGAAATCTGGCCAATTTTCTTAAATCCTCCAAACCGTGACTATCCAGGGTTGGGACCAGGAAGCAGAGTTGTAGTCTTACACACCTCTCTGCAGCTTCTCTCCCCCTGCCACCCCCTCATTACCCCATCCCCGTAGAGACAGTGCCTGCTCCCAGACCACCAATAACCAGCAAAAATCTATTTAAGCATAAAAATTCAAAAAGAAAAAATAATATAACACCTTCAACTGCACCACAGACTAAAACAGTTAAATGTGGTCTATTAAACATTAGGTCTCTCTCTTCTAAGTCCCTGTTAGTAAATGATATAATAATTGATCAACTTATTGATTTATTCTGCCTTACAGAAACCTGGTTACAGCAGGATGAATATGTTAGTTTAAATGAGTCAACACCCCCGAGTCACACTAACTGCCAGAATGCTCGTAGCACGGGCCGAGGCGGAGGATTAGCAGCAATCTTCCATTCCAGCTTATTAATTAATCAAAAACCCAGACAGAGCTTTAATTCATTTGAAAGCTTGACTCTTAGTCTTGTCCATCCAAATTGGAAGTCCCAAAAACCAGTTTTATTTGTTATTGTCTATCGTCCTCCTGGTCGTTACTGTGAGTTTCTCTGTGAATTTTCAGACCTTTTGTCTGACTTAGTGCTTAGCTCAGATAAGATAATTATACTGGGCGATTTTAACATCCACACAGATGCTGAGAATGACAGCCTCAACACTGCATTTAATCTATTATTAGACTCAATTGGCTTTGCTCAAAATGTAAATGAGTCCACCCACCACTTTAATCATATCTTAGATCTTGTTCTGACTTATGGTATGGAAATTGAAGACTTAACAGTATTCCCTGAAAACTCCCTTCTGTCTGATCATTTCTTAATAACATTTACATTTACTCTGATGGACTACCCAGCAGTGGGGAATAAGTTTCATTACACTAGAAGTCTTTCAGAAAGCGCTGTAACTAGGTTTAAGGATATGATTCCTTCTTTATGTTCTCTAATGCCATATACCAACACAGTGCAGAGTAGCTACCTAAACTCTGTAAGTGAGATAGAGTATCTCGTCAATAGTTTTCCATCCTCATTGAAGACAACTTTGGATGCTGTAGCTCCTCTGAAAAAGAGAGCTTTAAATCAGAAGTGCCTGACTCCGTGGTATAACTCACAAACTCGCAGCTTAAAGCAGATAACCCGTAAGTTGGAGAGGAAATGGCGTCTCACTAATTTAGAAGATCTTCACTTAGCCTGGAAAAAGAGTCTGTTGCTCTATAAAAAAGCCCTCCGTAAAGCTAGGACATCTTACTACTCATCACTAATTGAAGAAAATAAGAACAACCCCAGGTTTCTTTTCAGCACTGTAGCCAGGCTGACAGAGTCAGAGCTCTATTGAGCCGAGTATTCCTTTAACTTTAACTAGTAATGACTTCATGACTTTCTTTGCTAATAAAATTTTAACTATTAGAGAAAAAATTACTCATAACCATCCCAAAGACGTATCGTTATCTTTGGCTGCTTTCAGTGATGCCGGTATTTGGTTAGACTCTTTCTCTCAGATTGTTCTGTCTGAGTTATTTTCATTAGTTACTTCATCCAAACCATCAACATGTCTATTAGACCCCATTCCTACCAGGCTGCTCAAGGAAGCCCTACCATTATTTAATGCTTCGATCTTAAATATGATCAATCTATCTTTATTAGTTGGCTATGTACCACAGGCTTTTAAGGTGGCAGTAATTAAACCATTACTTAAAAAGCCATCACTTGACCCAGCTATCTTAGCTAATTATAGGCCAATCTCCAACCTTCCTTTTCTCTCAAAAATTCTTGAAAGGGTAGTTGTAAAACAGCTAATTGATCATCTGCAGAGGAATGGTCTATTCGAAGAGTTTCAGTCAGGTTTTAGAATTCATCATAGTACAGAAACAGCATTAGTGAAGGTTACAAATGATCTTCTTATGGCCTCAGACAGTGGACTCATCTCTGTGCTTGGTCTGTTAGACCTCAGTGCTGCTTTTGATACTGTTGACCATAAACTTTTATTACAGAGATTAGAGCATGCCATAGGTATTAAAGGCACTGCGCTGCGGTGGTTTGAATCATATTTATCTAATAGATTACAATTTGTTCATGTAAATGGGGAATCTTCTTCACAGACTAAGGTTAATTATGGAGTTCCACAAGGTTCTGTGCTGGGACCAATTTTATTCACTTTATACATGCTTCCCTTAGGCAGTATTATTAGACAGCATTGCTTAAATTTTCATTGTTACGCAGATGATACCCAGCTTTATCTATCCATGAAGCCAGAGGACACACACCAAGTAGCTAAACTGCAGGATTGTCTTACAGACATAAAGACATGGATGACCTCTAATTTCCTGCTTTTAAACTCAGATAAAACTGAGGTTATTGTACTTGGCCCCACAAATCTTAGAAACATGGTGTCTAACCAGATCCTTACTCTGGATGGCATTACCCTGACCTCTAGTAATACTGTGAGATATCTTGGAGTCATTTTTGATCAGGATATGTCATTCAATGCGCATATTAAACAAATATGTAGGACTGCTTTTTTTGCATTTACGCAATATCTCTAAAATTAGAAAGGTCTTGTCTCAGAGTGATGCTGAAAAACTAATTCATGCATTTATTTCCTCTAGGCTGGACTATTGTAATTCATTATTATCAGGTTGTCCTAAAAGTTCCCTGAAAAGCCTTCAGTTAATTCAAAATGCTGCAGCTAGAGTACTAACGGGGACTAGAAGGAGAGAGCATATCTCACCCATATTGGCCTCTCTTCATTGGCTTCCTGTTAATTCTAGAATAGAATTTAAAATTCTTCTTCTTACTTAAAAGGTTTTGAATAATCAGGTCCCATCTTATCTTAGGGACCTCATAGTACCATATCACCCCAATAGAGGGCTTCGCTCTCAGACTGCAGGCTTACTTGTAGTTCCTAGGGTTTGTAAGAGTAGAATGGGAAGCAGAGCCTTCAGCTTTCAGGTTCCTCTACTGTGGAACCAGCTCCCATTTCAGATCAGGGAGACAGACACCCTCTCTACTTTTAAGATTAGGCTTAAAACTTTCCTTTTTGCTAAAGCTTATAGTTAGGGCTGGATCAGGTGACCCTGAACCATCCCTTAGTTATGCTGCTATAGACGTAGACTGCTGGGGGGTTCCCATGATGCACTGTTTCTTTCTCTTTTTGCTCTGTATGCACCACTCTGCATTTAATCATTAGTGATCGATCTCTGCTCCCCTCCACAGCATGTCTTTTTCCTGGTTCTCTCCCTCAGCCCCAACCAGTCCCAGCAGAAGACTGCCCCTCCCTGAGCCTGGTTCTGCTGGAGGTTTCTTCCTGTTAAAAGGGAGTTTTTCCTTTCCACTGTCGCCAAGTGCTTGCTCACAGGGGGTCGTTTTGACCGTTGGGGTTTTTACGTAATTATTGTATGGCCTTGCCTTACAATATAAAGCGCCTTGGGGCAACTGTTTGTTGTGATTTGGCGCTATATAAATAAAATTGATTGATTGATTGCTGTCCACTGGCAGCAGATCGACACTTTGTAGCTAGCGGAGGTCAAAAACATTTTTGCTGAGACCCAGTCAGAAATGTCAGAGCAGGTAGCTCAGTGGAATAGGAGGTGGGATGTCAATAAGTAGGCCTGGGTTCCACAAACCCAGTCATGCTATCTGTCTGTCTCATTGGAGAAGACACTTCAGCCCCAATGGGTCTCACGGCCTACACCAGACTTTTTTTTTTTTTTTTTTGGTTTTGAGGCTAAAAGGTCAAAAGTCAAGACCACATTGTAAAAATCTTGTGACAGCAATATCTTCTTTTTTAACTCACTGATAGTCAAACTGTTAGATATGTTCACCCCAAGAGGCCTGCTGACTTTGGGGTCAAAGGGTGATGTCAATGGCACATACTTTATAAAAAAATGTTGTGAGCGCACTAAAGACTTACGTCATTGCCCAATTGTCACTAAACCTGATGAGTGTGTTAGGCACGGTGACCCCAGAAAGCCCATTTATTTTGGGTTCATAAACAAACCCAAAAGGTGTTCACTTGTCAATAGTAAAGCTAACCAATGTTTTCACTGGGTGCCATGGGTCAGTGGAGACCATGCACTTGTTTTAAGACGTATGCCTTAATGCTGTAAAAAGACTAGTTCTGAAGGGAACTGCAAGACTAAATCAAGGACCAGAACCTCTGGAAAATGTGAAGAGTCTTGGAAGCAGGGACTCAATCCAGACTGGAAAAGATGGCCACCAGACTGAAGCTTGACAAAGAGGTTTGAACTGTACAAAGACTACGCCTCATCACAATATCGCCTGTGTCATCTGCTCGTTTCTCTACTTTTTAAAAAGTGTATTTGTTTTTGCATCTGGCTGGACTATATGTGCGTGTGTTACTGGAGCTTGATGGCTCTTCAACAAACAATGGCCCCTTACCACTCGATGATCGTTCAAGTATCGAGAGAGAGAGGGAGAGAGAGAGAGATAGAGAAATTTCTTTTGCTGCCCTCTTCTGTTGGATGACCTGCCTATGCTCTTGTTTTCCCTCCTCTGCTAACATTCCATTCCTCTGTTCCCATAGCAACCGCCTCATCTATTCCCATGGCACCTGCCTGCTGTCCGAGAGACACATGGAGACGTGATTCTGACAGATGAGGTGTGAGAGAGAGAGACAGAGAGAGAGAGAACAGAAGAGGGTGCTGGTGCAAATTTGCATTTTAAAAACCTGCATGCTTAAACCTGCAAAGCTTATACAGGATGTTAAAGCACAGAAGCATTTCAGGTCGAATTTACTGCACTTAAACGTAAGTGGTGACATATGTTTACCCATAATGGCAATTTTGTTAAATGGAAAACTTGAATAAAAAATAAAACAGTCTTGGCGTTGACTATGTTTACACAAACAACTATAAATGAACCATTTACCTGAATATTTCCCTAAATAGTCCGTGCATTTATCTGCATTTAGGCAGGTAGACGCGGTGATGACATCTTGCTGAAGTTCAAACTGAGCATCAGAATGGGGAAGAAAGGGGATTTAAGTGACTTTGAACGTGGTTGGAGCCAGACGGGCTGGTCTGAGTATTTCAGAAACTGCCGATCTTCTGGGATTTTCATGTACAACCATCTCTAGAGTGGCAGCTGTGTGGACAAAAATGCCTTGTTGATGTTGGAGAACGGGCAGACTGGTTGAATGGGTGACTTCATGATACTATCATGTCAATATGGACCAACATCTCTGAGGACTGTTTCCAACACCTTGTTGATTATATTATATGTCACAAAGAATTAAGGCCAGTCTGAAGGAAAAAGGGGGTCCAACTCAGTACTAAGGTGTAGCTAATAAAGTGGGCATAAAGTGGTGAGCATATAACGACGCTGCAAAAATACCAACAGGATTTTATGGTGCAATTACAGCATATGCATGTCAACAATGCACTTCAGTGTGACTAATCAGAATACCTCATATATTAATCTGATTATTTCTTACACACAGACTGGAAGCTATCTACTGTAGGCTGGGAACAATCTACTGTACAAACCCTGTGTGATGTCACCAACAGGTTTTCTGAAGAGTGATCTTGAATCTGAAATGGGGCAACTTCAAAAGAAGGCCAAATAAACAAAACAAAATAAAGAGAAGATTAAAGATTAAGATTAAAGGATATTTTTGCGGACTGGGTAGAGGTTGTTCATAATGGGTGCCTTGAATATGTTGTGTGGGCCGCTGAAGAGGAGGTACTGCTGGCCCACCACCAGAGGGCGCCCTGCCTGAAGTGCGGGCTTCAGGCACGAGAGGGCGCCGGAGCAACCAGGAGTGACAGCTGTCACTCATCAACAGCACCAGCTGTCATTCATCATCACCAGCACCATAAAAGCCGGGCAGCAACTCCACCTCGCTGCCGAGATATCATCTACCACTTAGGTAATATTTTCTGCCGTATCTGAACTGTGACTTACGTCTGATCTGTTTGCAGCCGTTGTTCTGTGGTGCACTTTCAGCTGGGTTGGCGGTCAGTGAGAGAAGCGACGTTTTCGCCTCTCACTCCATCCAGATAAGTGGTAACAGGAGCTGCTAGTGTGTTCCTACTTCGGAAGTGGAGGTGCTCCCTCCTGGAGGAACTGTATCAGTGTCTGAGGATTTACTGGGTGTGTATCCACACACCCACCATTAACTGTCTCTGCTTCCTGCCAGCAGTACCAGGTCTGACAGCTGGAGATGGTGGCCACCTGGGGACCCAGGACTTGGCCGCTCCGGTGTTCTTCAGATCCGTTGGCGGTGGAAGCCGTGTGGGGACCCGGCTCTTCTCTGGACAGACGTCTTCTATTCTCGAGCCTGCCCACACGTCACTTTTCATATAATTGACTGTCATTATCAAACTGCATTTGTCTGTATTCCGTTGTGCACAATTCACAACATTAAATTGTTATATTTTGGCTTATCCATTGTCCGTTCATTTACGCCCCCTGTTGTGGGTCCGTGTAACTACACTTTCCCAACAGGATATCTCGGCCAACGTCATGGATACCAAGGGGCATCACCATCGAGTGAACCACCAATGGAAACGCAGGGTGCACAGGCGCCGGCAGGAGGCGTATTAGGTGAGCTGCAGCATATCTTAACCGCCTTCACTGCTCGGTTGGACTTGGTGACCGAGCAGAATGTCATACTCAATCGGAGGATGGAGGCTCTCACCGCCCAGTTGGAAGCGTACACGCAGGGCGCTGCTGCAGCACCTCCTCCTGCTGTTCAGGCGCCGAATACAGATATTCCACTGGTCGTTCAACGAACCCCCCCACCGTCCCCTGAAGCATACATAAGCACTCCAGAGCCGTACGGAGGTTGTGTAGAGACGTGCGCAGACTTCCTGATGCAGTGTTCGCTTGTCTTTGCACAGCGTCCCGTTATGTGCGCGTCAGACTCCAGCCGGGTGGCTTATGTTATTAATCTGTTTCGAGGTGAGGCACGTGCCTGGGCTACGGCGCTCTGGGAGCAGAATGCACGGCTCCTAACGATATATACTGAGTTTGTGAGGGAGTTCAGACTGGTGTTCGATCACCCACAAAGAGGCGAGACCGCTTCGAGTGTGCTGCTGTCTATGAGACGGGGCATCGGAGTGCAGCTGAGTATGCAGTCACCTTCGGCATCGTGGCAGCGAGGGCCGGCTGGAATACTGTTGCACTCCGCGCCGCCTTTGTAAACGGACTGTCTCTGGTCCTTAAGGAGCCCCTGGTGGCTAAGGACGAGCCGCGGGATTTAGACGGGCTTATCGACCTGGTAGTACGGTTAGACAACCGATTAGCAGAACGTCGACAGGAGCGGGGCGAAGGGCGTGGTCAGGCACGAGCCGTCCCTCTTCCTTCCGGGTCCGAAAAGGGAGCCGTCTTCCCCACGGTCCACAGCCAGAGGGCTCCGTGTGGCAACAGCTCCCCCTGCTGACGTTGTTAGGGAAACGAGCAGGGCCAAAATTAGATCAGATGACAGGTTGAGGAGGCTGGCCCGCGGGGAGTGTTTTCTCTGCAGCTCAAAAGAGCATATAGAACAAAACTGCCCCAAACGGCCAAAACGACAACACTCGCCCTTAGAGACTGGGCTAAGGGTGGGTCATAACACGCATGAGGGGTGCGCACGTAAATCTGCACGACTCCCAGCTACTATCCTGAGTGGGGATCTAACCCTTCACGCCCCAGCACTGGTGGACACGGGGTCGGAAGGGAATCTGTTGGACAGCAGATGGGCAAAGGAAGTGGGGCTCCCTCTAGTGGCCCTTCCTTCACCATTGAAGGTACGGGCACTAGATGGCACCCTTCTCCCTTTAATCACACACAAGACACAGCCAGTAACATTGGTTGTGTCTGGGAATCATCGGGAGGAGATTGTGTTTTTTGTAACACCTTCTACCTCCCGCGTTATTTTGGGCTTCCCATGGATGATAAAACACAATCCCCGGATTGACTGGCCGTCTGGGGTTGTGGTTCAGTGGAGCAAAACCTGCCACCGGGAATGTTTAGGATCCTCGGTTCCCCCCGGTATGACCGCTAACGAGGAGGTTAAAGTCCCCCCCAATCTGACAGCGGTGCCTGAGGAGTACCATGATCTTGCTGATGTCTTCAGCAAAGATCTGGCACTCACTCTTCCCCCACACCGTCCGTATGATTGCGCCATTGATTTGATCCCGGGCGTCGAGTACCCGTCCAGCAGGCTGTACAACCTCTCACGTCCAGAGCGCAAATCAATGCAGACCTACATCCGGGACTCGTTAGCTGCCGGGCTGATCCGGAACTCCACCTCCCCAATGGGTGCTGGTTTCTTTTTTGTGGGCAAGAAAGATGGCGGACTCCGTCCATGCATTGATTACAGGGGGCTGAACGAGATTACGGTTCGCAACCGATACCCGTTGCCCCTGTTGGATTCAGTGTTCCCGCCCCTGCATGGAACCAAAATATTTACAAAACTTGATCTTCGTAATGCGTACCACCTGGTTCGGATCCGGAAGGGAGACGAATGGAAGATGGCATTCAACACCCCGTTAGGTCATTTTGAGTACCTGGTCATGCCGTTTGGCCTCATCAATGCGCCCGTGACGTTCCAAGCCTTGGTTAATGACAACTTGCGGGACTTCCTGCATCGGTTCGTCTTCGTATATCTGAACGATATACTCATTTTTACCCCGAATCCTGAGACCCATGTCCAGCATGTACGTCAGGTCCTGCAGCGGTTGTTGGAGAACCGGCTGTTTGTGAAGAGCGAGAAGTGCGAGTTCCACCGCACTTCTTTGTCCTTCCTGGGGTTCATAATCTCCTCCAACTCCGTCGCCCCTGATCCGGCCAAGGTTGCGGCGGTGAGAGACTGGCCCCAACAAACAAGCCGTAGGAAGCTGCAACAGTTCCTCGGCTTTGCAAAGTTCTACAGGAGGTTTATTAAGGATTACAGTCAGGTGGTTAGTCCCTTGACAGCCCTGACCTCCTCCAAAGTCCCCTTCACCTGGTCGGATCGGTGCGAAGCCGCGTTTAGGGAGTTGAAACGCCGGTTCTCGACTGCGCCAGTCCTGGTGCAGCCCGATCCTAACCGCCAGTTTGTTATTGAAGTGGATGCCTCTGACTCAGGGATAGGAGCCGTGCTGTCCCAGAGCAGGGAGTCCGATAAGGTCCTCCACCCCTGTGCCTATTTTTCCCGCAGGTTGACCCCGGCTGAGCGAAACTATGACGTGGGCAATTGAGAACTCCTTGCGGTGAAAGAGACTCTTGAGGAGTGGAGACACCTGTTGGAGGGAGCTGTGGTTCCATTCACGGTTTTCACGGACCATCGGAACCTGGAGTACATCCGGACCGCCAAGCGTATGAACCCCAGGCAAGCCCGCTGGTCACTGTTCTTCGGGCGTTTTGACTTCCAAATCACCTACCGCCCCGGGACCAAGAACCAAAGATCTGACGCCTTGTCCCGGGTTCATGAAGAGGAAGTCAAAGCTGAGCTGTCAGATCCCACGGAAACCATCATCCCCGAGTCCACTGTCGTGGCCACCCTCACCTGGGACGTGGAGAAGACCCTCCGGGAGGCCCTGGCACAGAACCCGGACCCAGGAACTGGCCCGAAGGACAAGTTATACGTCCCACCAGAAGCCAGAGCTGCGGTCTTGGACTTCTGTCATGGTTCCAAGCTCTCCTGTCACCCAGGGGGTGCGAAGGACCATGGCAGTTGTCCGGCAGCGCTTCTGGTGGGCATCTATGGAAGCCGACGTCTGGGAGTACGTCCAGGCCTGCACCACCTGCGCCAGGGGAAAAGCTGGCCACCAACGGTCACAGGGACTCCTCCAGCCATTACCTGTGCCTCACTGCCCCTGGTCCCACATCGGCCTGGACTTCGTCACGGGCCTCCCGCCGTCCCAGGGCATGACCACCATCTTCACGATAGTGGACCGGTTCTCCAAGGCGGCTCACTTCCCGAAGCTCCCGACGGCCCAGGAGACAGCAGACCTCCTGGTCCACCATGTCGTACATCTGCATGGGATTCCATCTGATGTTGTCACCGACCGTGGTCCCTAGTTCTCCTCGCAAGTCTGGAGGAGTTTCTGTAGGGAACTGGGGGCCACCGTAAGCCTCTCGTCCGGGTACCATCCCCAGACGAACGGACAGGCAGAGCGGACCAACCAGGATTTGGAGCAGGCTCTCCGCTGCGTGACCTCCGCGCACCCGACGGCCTGGAGCAACCATCTGGCCTGGATCGAGTACGCTCACAATAGCCAAGTTTCATCTGCCACCGGCCTCTCCCCATCTGAGGTATGTTTGGGGTACCAGCCCCCATTGTTTCCGCTCGTGGAGGGAGAGGTCAGGGTGCCCTTGGTCCAGGCCCACCTCAGGAGGTGCCGTCGGGTGTGGCGTACTGCCCGCTCTACCCTGCTGAAAGCCCGGATGAGGGCCAAGGCCCATGCAGACCGCCGTCGTTCCCCGGCCCCTGTATACCAGCCCGGGCAGGAGGTTTGGCTATCCACCAAAGACATCCCACTGCAAGTGGAATCCCAAAAACGTAAGGACAGATTTACTGGACCGTTCCCCATCCTCAAAGTCCTCAGTCCGGCCGCAGTGAAGCTGAAGCTACCAGCTTCACTGCGGATCCATCCTGTCTTTCACGTGTCACAGATTAAGCCCTACCACACGTCACCACTCAGCACCCCCGGACCAGCTCCGCCTCCTGCCCGGATCATCGACGGAGAGCCGGCATGGACAGTACGCTGGCTGGACGTCCGTCGGAAGGGCCGGGGGTTCCAGTACTTGGTGGACTGGGAGGGGTATGGACCTGAGGAATGCTCCTGGGTGAAAAGGAGCGTCATCCTGGACCCGGCCCTCCTGGCTGACTTCTACACCCGACACCCCAACAAGCCTGGTCGGGCACCTCCCGGCGCCCGTTGAGGGGGGGGTCCTGTTGTGTGGGCCGCTGAAGAGGAGGTACTGCTGGCCCACTCCCTGCCTGAAGTGCGTGCTTCAGGCACGAGAGGGCGCCGGAGCAACCGGGAGTGACAGCTGTCACTCATCAACAGCACCAGCTGTCATTCATCATCACCAGCACCATAAAAGCCGGGCAACAACTCCACCTCGCTGCCGAGATATCATCTACCACTTAGGTAATATTTTCTGCTGTATTTGAACTGTGACTTATGTCTGATCTGTTTGCAGCCGTTGTCCTGTGGTGCACTTTCAGCTGGGTTGGCGGTCAGTGAGAGAAGCGACGTCTTTGCCTCTCACTCCATCCAGATAAGTGGTAACAGGAGCTGCTAGTGTGTTCCTACTTTGGAGGTGGAGGTGCTCCCTCCCGGAGGAACTGTATCAGTGTCTGAGGATTTACTGGGTGTGTATCCACACACCCACCATTAACTGTCTCTGCTTCCTGCCAGCAGTACCAGGTCTGACAGCTGGAGACGGTGGCCACCTGGGCACCCAGGACTTGGCGGCTCCAGTGTTCTTCAGATCCGTTGGCGGTGGAAGCCGTGTGGGGACCCGGCTCTTCTCTGGACAGACGTCTTCTATCCTCGAGCCTGCCCACACGTCACTTTTCGTATAATTGACTGTCATTATCAAACTGCATTTGTCTGTATTCCGTTGTGCACAATTTACAACATTAAACTGTTATATTTTGGCTTATCCATTGTCCGTTCATTTACGCCCCCTGTTGTGGTTCCGTGTAACTACACTTTCCCAACAGAATAAGGGTATTAAAAACTATGACCGGCGTATGAATCAGTAACTATTGCGGCACTAATGTCACCAAGCTACCTGCTAATTTTTGCTAACCTGGTGCTAACATACAAAATAAAAAATACTAAAATTTCACTCTAAAGAAATACTGATGCACAGGTTTCTTAGATGTCTGTGTGTACAAGTACCTGCACAGCCATCCTATCTCAGATGTTTGTTATAAAATGCTCAGAAAAGACAACCACTTTCAAATCCATAGCAGCAGGCAGGGGCGCGCACCCAGATTTGGCCCTGAAAGTGCTCACCTATTAGTGCAGCAGATAACTGAAATAATCCTGGAAATGGTGATACAAGCATCAAATTCGGCGCAAATACACCATAGACATTACTTTTTTGAAAGAATCGATTAGCCACCTGAATTTTCAATAGGCAGCCAGGTAGGGGTCAAATGAAGTACTACACAGTTACAAGTATTACACAGGGGTCAAAAAAGGTGCTCTGATCATACTGAAAACTATATCCCATTATTTGCTTGACCATAACGATTCCAAAAAGGTATAGTTTGGACTATCTATGACTTAATGTTATGGAGTTATGGGGTAAAAACAGCAAGAATGGTGACAAAGGTCAGTTTCAGTTTATACAGGGGTCAAAAGTTAAAGTTGCTCCGATTTTGGTGGGTACCCCAGCTAGTTATTCATAGATTTATGGCTTAAAAAAAGCTTAAACTAATGAGTTTTTGGAGCCAGCCTCAAGTGGCCTTTTAAGAAATTGCAAGTTTTGGCACTTCAGTGTTGGCATCACTTTCCAGGACTGGAGTTGGGGCTTCCTTACACCATGTATGATCTTATTCAGATTAAGAAGTAAGGCCTATACAGGCTTTGAGGTCCACTGGGCTGTTGTCCCATTCCCTTAGCATGAAGTGTAAGAAAGCTTACAACTCCCCTTCAACAGGATGCCAATTCATCACGGGTTGCCTCTCTAGCCAAGGCCAAGGCACCCAGTTACAGCTGGACAGACTGAGATGATGCAGATGAAGTTTCTTGTGCAAGGACACAAAGCTATTTACATGGTTCTGTCTGTTCAGAGAATTGCCTCAAATGGGTTACTATTGAAAAATTACCATCTGTGTAAACATAGTGAATGATTTAATGTAGTTCAAGTTTACCAGAGATATTAAACATTACATTGAAAAACCCAAGACATTTATAATGTTCCTAAGGCTACTTTTAATAATGATTTAAAGAGCCAAAACATACAAAGATCCAGACATCTGTAGTCATTCACACACTTCCCTGCTGTCTACTCTCTATGTAATATTGGTCATCTTTGAAGAACTAATAAAGGTACAAAGGTACAAATGTTCAAAATCAGTATTTGTAGAGATGCTTGATATAACAATAGTGTGTATTCGAAGGAAGTGCCATGAATAACTTGGCTAATGTGAGTAATGTTTAGCTGGAAAAATGGTATAACTGATGGCAGTTTTGGCATTAGGTTGTACAGTTAATTGGGTACTGATAAAAAAAAACCATGACCAATGTATACAAATAATGAATATTTATGAGTTCAATGGTACAAATATTTCATGAGGTGAAAGCTGGAATGTACCATTCAACAAGCTTCGGTGAATGGTACATTCCAGCTTTCACCAAATTAAATATTCGTTCCATTGAAAGAACGTAAAAAAAAAAAAAAAAATCATTATTTGTTTTATATGACGGCTAAAATAAATCCTTGTCATTTGATATTTTTATTAATTTATAAACAACAGAAAAGGGACTTACATTTTGGTGTTCATCAATGGTGCTTTGACGTCAACAGTCCAACACGAGCTTTAAATAGGAATCCAAAATTGTTCCCAGTCAACTTGGAAAAACAGTTAGATAGTTCAAAAATAATTCTGATGATGTAGTCCGTGATGCCGTGCACTGACTTTGTGTACTTCAAAAAAAAAAAAAAACCCTCAGTCCTGTGAAAAATCACTTCAGAAATTAGTCCAGCTCTTCATCCTAACAGCTCTTCATGTCTCCAGATGGCTTACAGCGTAGTGGATTTGTTTTTTGTTTTTTGTGTGTATGTGTGTGTGTGTGTGTGTTAGAAGAATTAGCACCGTTAATTAGCTCCTTCAAATCGTCGTCCATCAGCAAAACAAACTCCGCCATGTTTAGCTAAATGCCGCACCCACTAGTGTGTCTATGGGTGGGGTTTGCAGTGTGCAATGGTACAAAATGTACTGAACCAAATTTGCACGGTAAATGGAACCAAATTGTATGCTAAATGGAACTCAACACAAATGGGCCGAATAATCCATGTCATGTGACATACAAAGCACCAATCAAACGACAAAGATCCACTCAGCCGTTATATAAGCAATACTGAATAACACCTGTGTCCATATAGTGTCTTTCTGTCAGAAAAGTACTTAGACAGTACCCACAAACTCTTGATCACAGTGGTTTCTGTGTTTTCAGTGGGGGAAAACACGCTATGGAAGGGATTTGATTCTACGACATCAATAAACAACAATGACTAGCTTATAATATACAACAATACAAAGTACTCACCCTCAGCAAGAACAAAGCATCTATCAAATCTATGAGGTTTTTTTGTCTCTATTGTGAAAGATTTTGAGTGTCAAATCAGCAAAAATAAACCTTCCCTCCCATTTTGCAGAAAAGGTGCTGCACTGACATCAGAGCATCTTTCTGAAAAGTTCAGGGATTTTCAACTTCAATACACAGACACACACACGTGCGTACAGACAAAAAGCAGTCCTCTCTGAAAGAAGATGCTGGGTGCTGCAGTTTTTCTGGAGGTGGCAGCATGCGCCACATACACTCCGTTTTCATTTAATCAATCAATCAATTTTATTTATTTATATAGCGCCAAATCACAACAAACGTTGCCCCAAGGCGCTTTATTGTAAGGCAAGGCCATACAATAATTACGTAAAAACCCCAACGGTCAAAACGACCCCCTGTGAGCAAGCACTTGGCGACAGTGGGAAGGAAAAACTCCCTTTTAACAGGAAGAAACCTCCAGCAGAACCAGGCTCAGGGAGGGGCAGTCTTCTGCTGGGACTGGTTGGGGCTGAGGGAGAGAACCAGGAAAAAGATATGCTGTGGAGGGGAGCAGAGATCAATCACTAATGATTAAATGCAGAGTGGTACATACAGAGCAAAAAGAGAAAGAAACACTCAGTGCATCATGGGAAGCACCCAGCAGTCTAAGTCTATAGCAGCATAACTAAGGGATGGTTCAGGGTCACCTGATCCAGCCCTAACTATAAGCTTTAGCAAAAAGGAAAGTTTTAAGCCTAATCTTAAAAGTAGAGAGGGTGTCTGTCTCCCTGATCTGAATTGGGAGCTGGTTCCACAGGAGAGGAGCCTGAAAGCTGAAGGCTCTGCCTCCCATTCTACTCTTACAAACTGTTGTGTGGGCCGCCAGAAGAGGAGGTACTGGTGGCCCACCACCAGAGGGCGCCCTGCCTGAAGTGCGGGCTTCAGGCACGAGAGGGCGCTGCCGCCACGGACACAGCCGGGAGTGACAGCTGTCACTCATTCTTCATCATCTCACTCCATAAAACCCAGACGTCATCTCCACCTCATCGCCGAGATATTGTACTTCATTGAAGGTAATATCCTCAGCCGTTTTGTGTTACAATATATCTGTATATTGTGAGTGTTTGCAGGAGTACCGGTTCCTCTTTCTGTGGAAGCTGAGTGAGTGCAGGACGGCACTCTTTTCCCCTGAGGAATCACTGCGGTACTCATCACATATTGAGTGAGAGGTGGAGGTGGCATTCCCACCGTTGTTGTTACTGGGTGTACACACACCCACACTTGACTGTCTTTGTTCTCGCCAGCAGTACCAGATCCGACAGTCGGGGACGGTGATCACCTGGGAATTCGGGACTTGGCGGCTCCAGTATTCACCAGGTTCGGTGGTGGCGGAAATCGTGTGGTTCCGGCTCTTCTCAGGACAGACGTCTTCTATCCCCGAGCCTGCCCACACGTCACCTTTGTAATTTGACTGTAATTATTTTCTGAGATTGTCTGTATATTCGTTGTGCACATTTCACAACATTAAATTGTTACTTTTTGGCTCATCTATTGACCGTTCATTTGCGCCCCCTGTTGTGGGTCCGTGTCACTACACTTTCACAACACAAACCCTAGGAACTACAAGTAAGCCTGCAGTCTGAGAGCGAAGCGCTCTATTGGGGTGATATGGTACTATGAGGTCCCTAAGATAAGATGGGACCTGATTATTCAAAACCTTATAAGTTAGAAGAAGAATTTTAAATTCTATTCTAGAATTAACAGGAAGCCAATGAAGAGAGGCCAATATGGGTGAGATATGCTCTCTCCTTCTAGTCCCCGTTAGTACTCTAGCTGCAGCATTTTGAATTAACTGAAGGCTTTTCAGGGAACTTTTAGGACAACCTGATAATAATGAATTACAATAGTCCAGCCTAGAGGAAATACATGCATGAATTAGTTTTTCAGCATCACTCTGAGACAAGACCTTTCTAATTTTAGAGATATTGCGTAAATGCAAAAAAGCAGTCCTACATATTTGTTTAATATGCGCTTTGAATGACATATCCTGATCAAAAATGACTCCAAGATTTCTCACAGTATTACTAGAGGTCAGGGTAATGCCATCCAGAGTAAGGATCTGGTTAGACACCATGTTTCTAAGATTTGTGGGGCCAAGTACAATAACTTCAGTTTTATCTGAGTTTAAAAGCAGGAAATTAGAGGTCATCCATGTCTTTATGTCTATAAGACAATCCTGCAGTTTAGCTAATTGGTGTGTGTCCTCTGGCTTCATGGATAGATAAAGCTGGGTATCATCTGCGTAACAATGAAAATTTAAGCAATGCCGTCTAATAATACTGCCTAAGGGAAGCATGTATAAAGTGAATAAAATTGGTCGTAGCACAGAACCTTGTGGAACTCCATAATTAACCTTAGTCTGTGAAGAAGATTCCCCATTTACATGAACAAATTGTAATCTATTAGATAAATATGATTCAAACCACCGCAGCGCAGTGCCTTTAATACCTATGGCATGCTCTAATCTCTGTAATAAAATTTTATGGTCAACAGTATCAAAAGCAGCACTGAGGTCTAACAGAACAAGCACAGAGATGAGTCCACTGTCCGAGGCCATAAGAAGATCATTTGTAACCTTCACTAATGCTGTTTCTGTACTATGATGAATTCTAAAACCTGACTGAAACTCTTCAAATAGACCATTCCTCTGCAGATGATCAGTTAGCTGTTTTACAACTACCCTTTCAAGAATTTTTGAGAGAAAAGGAAGGTTGGAGATTGGCCTATAATTAGCTAAGATAGCTGGGTCAAGTGATGGCTTTTTAAGTAATGGTTTAATTACTGCCACCTTAAAAGCCTGTGGTACATAGCCAACTAATAAAGATAGATTGATCATATTTAAGATCGAAGCATTAAATAATGGTAGGGCTTCCTTGAGCAGCCTGGTAGGAATGGGGTCTAACAGACATGTTGATGGTTTGGATGAAGTAACTAATGAAAATAACTTAGACAGAACAATCTGAGAGAAAGAGTCTAACCAAATACAGGCATCACTGAAAGCAGCCAAAGATAACGATACGTCTTTGGGATGGTTATGAGTAATTTTTTCTCTAATAGTTAAAATTTTATTAGCAAAGAAAGTCATGAAGTCATTACTAGTTAAAGTTAAAGGAATACTTGGCTCAATAGAGCTCTGACTCTTTGTCGGCTTGGCTACAGTGCTGAAAAGAAACCTGGGGTTGTTCTTATTTTCTTCAATTAGTGATGAGTAGTAAGATGTCCTAGCTTTACGGAGGGCTTTTTTATAGAGCAACAGACTCTTTTCCCAGGCTAAGTGAAGATCTTCTAAATTAGTGAGACGCCATTTCCTCTCCAACTTATGGGTTATCTGCTTTAAGCTGCGAGTTTGTGAGTTATACCACGGAGTCAGGCACTTCTGATTTAAAGCTCTCTTTTTCAGAGGAGCTACAGCATCCAAAGTTGTCTTCAATGAGGATGTAAAACTATTGATGAGATACTCTATCTCACTTACAGAGTTTAGGCAGCTACTCTGCACTGTGTTGGTATATGGGGAAAGCAGGCTGACTGGGTGACTGTGAGGAGGAAGCGTAGCCCTAAACAGAAGCCCCGTGTACACCGTCAACCCGTTCACATCTCTAACCGTTTTTCCCCACTCGACGATACACTCGCCGAGGATCAAACTCTGGTTATTGGCGACTCTGTTTTGAGAAATGTGAAGTTATGTGACACCAGCAACCATTGTCAATTGTCTTCCGGGGGCCAGAGCAGGCAACATTGAAGGAAATTTGAAATTGCTGGCTAAGGCTAAGCGTAAATTTGGTAAGATTGTAATTCACGTCGGCAGTAATGACACTCGGTTACGCCAATCGGAGGTCACTAAAATTAACATTAAATCGGTGTGTAACTTTGCAAAAACAATGTCGGACTCTGTTGTTTTCTCTGGGCCCCTCCCCAATCAGACCGGGAGTGACATGTTTAGCCGCATGTTCTCCTTGAATTGCTGGCTGTCTGAGTGGTGTCCAAAAAATGAGGTGGGCTTCATAGATAATTGGCAAAGCTTCTGGGGAAAACCTGGTCTTGTTAGGAGAGACGGCATCCATCCCACTTTGGATGGAGCAGCTCTCATTTCTAGAAATCTGGCCAATTTTCTTGGATCCTCCAAACTGTGACTGTCCAGCGTTGGGACCAGGAGGCAGAGCTGTGGTCTTATACACCTCTCTGCAGCTTCTCTCCCCCTGCCATCCCCTCATTACCCCATCCCCGTAGAGACGGTGCCTGCTCCCAGACCACCAATAACCAGCAAAAATCTATTTAAGCATAAAAATTCAAAAAGAAAAAAATAATATAGCACCTTCAACTGCACCACAGACTAAAACAGTTAAATGTGGTCTATTAAACATTAGGTCTCTCTCTTCTAAGTCCCTGTTGGTAAATGATATAATAATTGATCAACGTATTGATTTATTCTGCCTAACAGAAACCTGGTTACAGCAGGATGAATATGTTAGTTTAAATGAGTCAACACCCCCGGGTCACACTAACTGTCAGAATGCTCGTAGCACGGGCCGGGCCGGAGGATTAGCAGCAATCTTCCATTCCAGCTTATTAATTAATCAAAAACCTAGACAGAGCTTTAATTCATTTGAAAGTCCCAAAAACCAGTATTATTTGTTATTATCTATCGTCCACCTGGTCGTTACTGTGAGTTTCTCTGTGAATTTTCAGACCTTTTGTCTGACTTAGTGCTTAGCTCAGATAAGATAATTATAGTGGGCGATTTTAACATCCACACAGATGCTGAGAATGACAGCCTCAACACTGCATTTAATCTATTATTAGACTCTAATGGCTTTGCTCAAAACGTAAATGAGTCCACCCACCACTTTAATCATATCTTAGATCTTGTTCTGACTTATGGTATGGAAATAGAAGACTTAACAGTATTCCCTGAGAACTCCCTTCTGTCTGATCATTTTTTAATAACATTTACATTTACCCTGATGGACTACCCTGCAGTGGGAAATAAGTTTCATTACACTAGAAGTCTTTCAGAAAGCGCTGTAACTAGGTTTAAGGATATAATTCCTTCTTTATGTTCTCTAATGTCATATACCAACACAGAGCAGAGTAGCTACCTAAACTCTGTAAGGGAGTTAGAGTATCTCGTCAATAGTTTTACATCCTCATTGAAGATAACTTTGGATGCTGTAGCTCCTCTGAAAAAGAGAGCTTTAAATCAGAAGTGTCTGACTCCGTGGTATAACTCACAAACTCGTAGCTTAAAGCAGATAACCCGTAAGTTGGAGAGGAAATGGCGTCTCACTAATTTAGAAGATCTTCACTTAGCCTGGAAAAAGAGTTTGTTGCTCTATAAAAAAGCCCTCCATAAAGCTAGGACATCTTTCTACTCATTACTAATTGAAGAAAATAAGAACAACCCCAGTTTTCTTTTCAGCACTGTAGCCAGGCTGACAAAGAGTCAGAGCTCTATTGAGCTGAGTATTCCATTAACTTTAACTAGTAATGACTTCATGACTTTCTTTGCTAACAAAATTTTGACTATTAGAGAAAAAATTACTCATAACCATCCCAAAGATGTATCGTTATCTTTGGCTGCTTTCAGTGATGCCGGTATTTGGTTAGACTCTTTCTCTCCGATTGTTCTGTCTGAGTTATTTTCATTAGTTACTTCATCCAAACCATCAACATGTTTATTAGACCCCATTCCTGCCAGGCTGCTCAAGGAAGTCCTACCATTATTTAATGCTTCAATCTTAAATATGATCAATCTATCTTTGTTAGTTGGCTATGTACCACAGGCTTTTAAGGTGGCAGTAATTAAACCATTACTTAAAAAGCCATCACTTGACCCAGCTATCTTAGCTAATTATAGGCCAATCTCCAACCTTCCTTTTCTCTCAAAGATTCTTGAGAGGGTAGTTGTAAAACAGCTAACTGATCACCTGCAGAGGAATGGTCTATTTGAAGAGTTTCAGTCAGGTTTTAGAATTCATCATAGTACAGAAACAGCATTAGTGAAGGTTACAAATGATCTTCTTATGGCTTCGGACAGTGGACTTATCTCTGTGCTTGTTCTGTTGGACCTCAGTGCTGCTTTTGATACTGTTGACCATAAAATTTTATTACAGAGATTAAAGCATGTCATAGGTATTAAAGGCACTGCGCTGCGGTGGTTTGAATCATATTTGTCTAATAGATTACAGTTTGTTCATGTAAATGGGGAATCTTCTTCACAGTTCCACAAGGTTCTGTGCTAGGACCAAATTTATTCACTTTATACATGCTTCCCTTAGGCAGTATTATTAGACGGTATTGCTTAAATTTTCATTGTTACGCAGATGATACCCAGCTTTATCTATCCATGAAGCCAGAGGACACACACCAATTAGCTAAACTGCAGGATTGTCTTACAGACATAAAGACATGGATGACCTCTAATTTCCTGCTTTTAAACTCAGATAAAACTGAAGTTATTGTACTTGGCCCCACAAATCTTAGAAGCATGGTGTCTAACCAGATCTTTACTCTGGATGGCATTTCCCTGACCTCTAGTAATACTGTGAGAAATCTTGGAGTCATTTTTGATCAGGATATGTCATTCAAAGCGCATATTAAACAAATATGTAGGACTGCCTTTTTGCATTTACGCAATATCTCTAAAATCAGAAAGGTCTTGTCTCAGAGTGATGCTGAAAAACTAATTCATGCATTTATTTCCTCTAGGCTGGACTATTGTAATTCATTATTATCAGGTTGTCCTAAAAGTTCCCTAAAAAGCCTTCAGTTAATTCAAAATGCTGCAGCTAGAGTACTGACGGGGACTAGCAGGAGAGAGCATATTTCACCCGTGTTGGCCTCTCTTCATTGGCTTCCTGTTAATTCTAGAATAGAATTTAAAATTCTTCTTCTTACTTATAAGGTTTTGAATAATCAGGTCCCATCTTATCTTAGGGACCTCGTAGTACCATATTACCCCATTAGAGCGCTTCGCTCTCAGACTGCAGGCTTACTTGTAGTTCCTAGGGTTTGTAAGAGTAGAATGGGAGGCAGAGCCTTCAGCTTTCAGGCTCCTCTCCTGTGGAACCAGCTCCCAATTCAGATCAGGGAGACAGATACCCTCTCTACTTTTAAGATTAGGCTTAAAACTTTCCTTTTCGCTAAGGCTTATAGTTAGGGCTGGATCAGGTGACCCTGGACCATCCCTTGGTTATGCTGCTTTAGACGTAGACTGTGGGGGGGGTTCCCATGATGCACTGTTTCTTTCTCTTTTTGCTCTGTATGCATCACTCTGCATTTAATCATTAGTGATCGATCTCTGCCCCCCTCCACAGCATGTCTTTTTCCTGGTTCTTTCCCTCAGCCCCAACCAGTCTCAGCAGAAGACTGCCCCTCCCTGAGCCTGGTTCTGCTGGAGGTTTCTTCCTGTTAAAAGGGAGTTTTTCCTTCCCACTGTAGCCAAGTGCTTGCTCACAGGGGGTCGTTTTGACCGTTGGGGTTTTTCATAATTATTGTATGGCCTTGCCTTACAATATAAAGCGCCTTGGGGCAACTGTTTGTTGTGATTTGGCGCTATATAAAAAAAAAAGTTGATTGAAGTTGATTGATATGGCATTAGAGAACATAAAGAAGGAATCATATCCTTAAACCTAGTTACAGCGCTTTCTGAAAGACTTCTAGTGTAATGAAACTTATTCCCCACTGCTGGGTAGTCCATCAGAGTAAATGTAAACGTTATTAAGAAATGATCAGACAGAAGGGAGTTTTCAGGGAATACTGTTAAGTCTTCTATTTCCATACCATAAGTCAGAACAAGATCTAAGATATGATTAAAGTGGTGGGTGGACTCATTTACATTTTGAGCAAAGCCAATTGAGTCTAATAATAGATTAAATGCAGTGTTGAGGCTGTCATTCTCAGCATCTGTGTGGATGTTAAAATCGCCCACTATAATTATCTTATCTGAGCTAAGCACTAAGTCAGACAAAAGGTCTGAAAATTCACAGAGAAACTCACAGTAACGACCAGGTGGACGATAGATAATAACAAATAAAACTAGTTTTTGGGACTTCCAATTTGGATGGACAAGACTAAGAGTCAAGCTTTCAAATGAATTAAAGCTCTGTCTGGGTTTTTGATTAATTAATAAGCTGGAATGGAAGATTGCTGCTAATCCTCCGCCTCGGCCCGTGCTACAAGCATTCTGGCAGTTAGTGTGACTCGGGGGTGTTCACTCATTTAAACTAACATATTCATCCTGCTGTAACCAGGTTTCTGTAAGGCAGAATAAATCAATATGTTGATCAATTATTATATCATTTACTAACAGGGACTTAGAAGAGAGAGACCTAATGTTTAATAGACCACATTTAACTGTTTTAGTCTGTGGTGCAGTTGAAGGTGCTATAAGGTAGAGCAATCTAAAAAAATTGACATTGATCCTGGAGCTCAGAAGAAGACTGCAATGTGAACACGGAACCTTAGAATATTTTGAAAGAATTTTCAGTATAGCTGAAGTATGCTTAGCAGGAAAAACAAATTAGATCAGAAAATTAGCAATGAGAAGGATTGTGTTAGTTTATGGTAGAAGTGTGTTGAGGGTGTTTGATGGTATTTCAGTGCAATCCTGATTATAATCAAACTGATCTGTTTTTATTTAAGTTAAGTCCATGTTATACATTTCCACATGCCATTGAAAGATTAGGTTTAAATTTGTGCTCAGGTACAATAGTTTGAGCATTAGTTTGTGCCTAATAATGCAGCTTCACACACCTGCAGGCTTGAACAGCACCAACAAGTACACAAAAAGTTAATTTGAACTTCATACATTTGATTCTGATCAATTAAGTTGATAGCACCACATTTAAATGGGCAACAAAAAGTTAGACCCAAAGATATCAAACAATGCAGATTAAAGATGGATACAAACCTGCAAAGCACTTAAAGAAGTAGTAGTAAGAAGTTAAAGTTGCCCCAATTTTGGTAAAGCGTGCCGCAAATTATTAGTTGAGTAACCGAGTTTTAAAAAGGAATAGTTTGGACCATGTGTCATGCTTAGTTATCATGTTACGGGTTGACATATCAGAATCAGAATGCCTTTTATTGTCGTTATACATTGGTACAACGAGATTAGGGCATCCAGTTGCAGTACAATAAAATAGAATAAAAATAAAAATAGTGCAAAAAAAGAGATAAAAAATAGTGCAAGAGTATGTATCAAAAACAAGATATAAAGAAAAACTCAACAATGTAAGGAAAAATATATATAGAATTGACACTAGTGCAAAGTGCGGCTAGGATATAAATATATTGCACAGAAATGTATATTGTCTATGGGTGATTGGGTTATTGCACATTGTTAGGATTGCACGAGGAGGATCAGTGCATGCTAGAGTTCAATGTGGTTATGGCTTTGGGGAATAAACTGTTTTTCAGTCTGTTTGTTTTTGTCCTTGTGAGTCTGTAGCGCCTCCCTGAGGGCATCAGGTCAAACAGGGCAGAGGCAGGGTGAAAGCAGTCTTTGGAGATCGCTTTGGCTCTGCTGAGGCAGCAGGAGGTGTAAATGTCCAACAGGGAGGGGAGAGGGCGGCCAATGATCTTCTGTGCTGCCTTAACAACCCTCTGCATTCTCTCCCTGTCAGCAGCGGTGGAGCTGCCAAACCATACTGTGATGCAGTATGTCAGCAGGCTCTCAATGGATGAGCGGTAGAAGGCCAGCAGCAGGTCGGTGTTGAGGTTGTACTTCCTGAGGACTCTCAGGAAGTGTAGCCGCTGCTGAGCCTTCTTGAGGATAGAGGAGTTGTTGGACCAGGAGATGCAGTCTGAGATGAGAACGCCGAGATCCCTGAAGGTGTGGACCCTTTCCACACGCTCGCCGTTGATGAGAAGGGGGGCAGGGTCGGTGCAGTGTTTCCTGAAGTCAATGATGACCTCTCTGGTCTTCCTAGTGTTCAGAGCGAGGTTGTTCTCTGAGCACCAGGCTGCCAGCTGCCGGATCTCCTCTCTGTAGGCAGCCTCATCACCTCCGGAGATGAGACTGACCACTGTGGTATCATATGCAAACTTGATGATAAGGTTGTTCTTGTGGGCTGGTCTGCAGTCGTAGGTGCAGAGGCAGTAGAGGAGGGGGCTCAGCACGCAGCCCTGTGGAGAGCCGATGCTCAGCGTGCGGGTGGAGGAGAGGTGGGGGCCAAGGTTTACCAACCCTGAGTCTCACACATATGTGACGTCATAGAATCCAATAGACGTTGAGCTTGTTTGACCTTTACTTTGGAAACCAAACATTCAACACTGTCAAAACTATTCCATTTATTCATCCTATTAGCTCAACCAATAATTTTTGATGCTTGTATCACCATTTGCAGGATTGTTTCAGTTATCTGCTGCACTATTAGGGTCCCATTGAGTTTAGAGATGAACACTCCTTGGGTCCGGTAAAGTTCAAAGAGGACAAAGGATCAGGTAGACTTTAGAGATGGGACATTTTAGTGACAGATACAGTTTAGAGAAGAGAGTTTAGAGGTAGAGTTTAAAGATGGGATAGTTCAGAGTCAGGTAGATTTTAGATATGAGAAATTTGGGTCTTAACTTAAAAACAATTTTAGTGTCAGGTTGAGCTTAAAGATGACATATTTTAGGGTTACAGTTTGAAGACAAAAGAATTTAGAAAGTATAGAAACAAAAGCTTAAGATCAGGATTTTAGACACAGAAGAGTTTCATGTCACGTAATATTTATAGATGACAAGAATTTAAGGCCAGGTAGGATATAAAGATAGAAGAGTTTAGAGTCAAGAACCGTTTAGAGACAAATGTTTAGGGCCAGTGTGGTTTCAGCAATGCAAGAGTTTAGTTGAGAGATTAGCATCAGACAGATTAAAGAGAAGACAATATAAGGTCAGGTAAAGTTGAGAGATGAGATTTATAAGGTCAGGTAGAATTTAGAAATGAAAGATCAGGATCAGGTGGATTTTAGAGACAAACGAGATTTGGGTCAGATTTGGTTTAGAGATGAGATTGTAGGACCAGAGAGAGGTAGAGATGAGAGTGTAGAGTCATCTTAGGATCAAGCAGAAGCTGGCAGACTGTAAAGCCAAGAGAGTTTATGGTCAGAAAGAGAATGCAAATGGGAGTTTAGAGTCAGGCAGAGTTTAACGACAAGAGCATTAATGGTCAGGTAGAGTTCTGAGATGGGAGTCTCGGGTGAAGGAGAGGTTATAGGGTTATGGAAAGTTTAAGTTTACTAAAATTTAGGGTCAGGGAGATTTTAGAAATGGAAGAATTTGGGGGCCAGGTGGAATTTAGAGAAGCTTTAAGAACGGGTATAATCTAAACACAACAGAGTTTAGGGTCAGGTAGAAATAAAAATGGAAAAGTTTAGAGGCAGGTATGATTAAAAGATTGGAGTGCTTAGGAATCAGGCAGTTTAGATATGAAAAGTTAAGGTCTGTTACAATTTAAAGAGAACACCATTTCGGAAGAAACAGTGTTGAGATGATGGTCTAGGGCCATGGGTCATGTCTAAAGACAAGAGTTTAGGGTCAGGTCAAGCTGAGAATAGAAAGAGTTTAGGATCCGGTAGAACTGGAAGATGGCAGGCTTTCAGGTAGAGTTTAAAGGCAAGAGATTTCAGGGTCATGGTGAGAGTTTCGGGTCAGCGAGTGCTTAAAGACAAGAAACTTTCAGGTCAGATACACTTTAGAGATAAGAGTGTTTAAAGTTCAGTAGAGTGCAGGGTCAGGTAGAGTTTACAGACAACAACGCTTTGGGTCAAGTACAGTTTGGAGAGTGTTTTGGGTCATCTAGAGTTTAAAGAGAGAGTTTAGGATCAGGAAGACTTTAACCCTCTGGGGCCGATGCCGTTGTATGCGATGAATGAGACCAAGTTTTACTAAATTATAAATAACTTTTTAATGATATGAGATAGAAACTTACTTTTGTTGTTGCTGAAAAGTTAACTCCGCAGACTTTCGAACCAGCTGTCCACCATCTTTGTTCTCCTCATAGAGGCTGTGTGATGACGTGCACAATGTGAGTGTCCAATCGGAATTGGTTTGGAGGGCCTCTGATGACAATCTCACGTGGTCAAACAAAGAGTGTGTGAGTATCAGGATTGCTCCACTAGTTTGCCTGTGAAGCACTGTTTACCATATCAATGGAGCGGGGGGGGGGGGACTCTGAGACCTGATGACGGGTCCCTGTGAGTGATGGTTGTGCATATACTCAAATTTTTCCCCAGTAAATTTTGGTGTTCGCTGGGATGCGTTATGGCTCCTATGTTTGAATGGACTGGGTGCTGGGTTGGGTTTGGTTCTGGAGACCGGCACCTCAGTGCCTTTGTCAACTGGGGAAGGCTTACCAACCCTGACTTCTGAAACGACACTTTGATCTTTGCAGAATCGATGGATGCCCTGATTGTAGCACTTGGGAAGATGTGTGATGAAACTGCTTTGAGATGAAGACAAACAAAACGCATAGACCATTTTGTATATATTGTTCAAAATGTGCATTTGTGTTTATTGTTTGAACCTTTTTGTTGTATAGCCTTTCACACAAGACCTCAAATTACCTTTATAAAGTGTCAAAACAGTTGTTTATTACAGTTTGCTGTTTGTTTTGAATAAATGTCTGTGGAAAATTATTTTCTGCTTTACTTTTTCCCTTCTTCTTTCTGATTGTAAACCTTTATTACACTTATAAAACACCACTATAGCATATATATTCTGAAAGTACAGGTTGTCCTGAAAAAAGAGACAGAAAACTTGATTGTGGGATGCAGGGAGAGCTGTTAACAGCAATAATAAAACATTTATGCCAAGCGAGTGAACTGTCCAAAAAATGCCCTCGGACCCCAGAGGGTTAAAGATCAGAGAGTTTATGAGACACAGAAATAAATATTGTGACTAGAAGGTCCCCACAATTACAAATTTGTAGAAACAATGTTTGAGTGCGTATGTGAGCTTACTTTGGGTGTGGGACAGGAAGCAGTAGAGAGGCGGGAGGTGGCCTGGGCGCGAGGTGACTCTGAGGGCGTGGTGCTAAGAGACGCTGTATCCCTGGGCAACACCTGCACACCCCGCGAGATAATGGAGTCTGGAATCTAAGGTCACACACAGACACACACAAACATACAAAGATACACATGCATATATATATATATATATATATACTCAACAAAAATATAAACGCAACACTTTTGGTTTTGCTCCCATTTTGTATGAGATGAACTCAAAGATCTAAAACTTTTTCCACATACACAATATCACCATTTCCCTCAAATATTGTTCACAAACCAGTCGAAATCTGTGATAGTGAGCACTTCTCCTTTGCTGAGATAATCCATCCCACCTCACAGGTGTGCCATACCAAGATGCTGATTAGACACCATGATTAGTGCACAGGTGTGCCTTAGACTGTCCACAATAAAAGCCCACTCTGAAAGGTGCAGTTTTGTTTTATTGGGGGGGGGATACCAGTCAGTATCTGGTGTGACCACCATTTGCCTCATGCAGTGCAACACATCTCCTTCGCATCATCCGTGAAGAGAACACCTCTCCAACGTGCCAAACACCAGCGAATGTGAGCATTTGCCGACTCAAGTCGGTTATGACGACGAACTGGAGTCAGGTCGAGACACCGATGAGGACGCCGAGCATGCAGATGAGCTTCCCTGAGACGGTTTCTGACAGTTTGTGCAGAAATTCTTTGGTTATGCAAACCGATTGTTTCAGCAGCTGTCCGAGTGGCTGGTCTCAGACGATCTTCGAGGTGAACATGCTGGATGTGGAGGTCCTGGGCTGGTGTGGTTACACATGGTCTGCGGTTGTGAGGCTAGTTGGATGTACTGCCAAATTCTCTGAAACGACTTTGGAGACGGCTTATGGTAGAGACATGAACATTCAATACACGAGCAACAGCTCTGGTTGACATTCCTGCTGTCACCATGCCAACTGCACGCTCCCTCAAATCTTGCGACATCTGTGGCATTGTGCTGTGTGATAAAACTGCACCTTTTAGAGTGGCCTTTTATTGTGGGCAGTCTAAGGCACACCTCTGCGCTAATCATGGTGTCTAATCAGCATCTTGGTATGGCACACCTGTGAGGTGGGATGGATTATCTCAGCAAAGGAGAAGTGCTCACTATCACAGATTCAGACTGGTTTGTGAACAATATTTGAGGGAAATGGTGATATTGTGTATGTGGAAAAAGTTTTAGATCTTTGAGTTCATCTCATACAAAATGGGAGCAAAACCAAAAGTGTTGCGTTTATATTTTTGTTGAGTGTATATATAAAGACCATGAACACATATACAGGCACAAACACAGATAATTTATGTCAAAAAATACAGAATCTAGACACGTACGTACAAGCAAGTGTAGACACATTTATACAAACAGTCAAGACGACGAATACAACGTCTCCAATGCATGGTGGTGTATCATCTAACGACCATGCTCAGTTATGGCTGATGCAGATGAAGGGAAAGTACGATCAAAAATATGACAACATAATGATTCTGAGATATCAGGGGGCGGAGTCTTACCAACATCCATTTGTGACTGCACAATGAGGTGTGATGTTACCCTGTCAACAGAGCCATAATGCAGGGTCCAGGCTGCAGACAGGGTAGGATAGGATGGTGGGTATGCAGAGATACTTGATGTTACATGAGTGTTCACATACATGTACACACAGTCATGCTATGTGTTCTATAAGATACATGCCATAGGTACGTTTATGAACAGGTTTACTCGTTTTCAACTCAAGATCTTCTTGCACCTTTAACAACCATTGCGAAACTGGTGCCTCAAGCCGGAAACACATGGTATCCTCAGACATGCCTTTAAGCTTTGCCTCATTTTTGTCAGGGTTTGAGATTTTGCTATGTCTTCTGCTTTATTTTCTGATCTGTTTTGTTATTTTTTTGTTCATTGGTTTTCGGGGTGTGTTTATTCTCTTGCTGGGTTTTTTCCTGCTTGGGTCTGTCTGTCTCTATCTCTTTTGTTTGTCTCCTGGTGCTTGGTGGTGGGCGTTTCCCTCTGTCTGGCCACACCCTTGTTCTGGCACTTTCTACGCCTGTGTTTCTATTTGTATGAGCTATGAGCTATTTGTAGCTCATCCCCTGGATATATTTAAGATCCACTGGTTGCCTTGTTCCCCACCAGATCGATGCGCCTTGTGCCTTAGTTTCCAGCTCTTTTCATTGTGTTTCCTCATTCTGCTAGCCTCCTTGTGTTTATGACCACCTACTTGCCTGTTTTCTTGACCACGCCATAGCCTGATGTTAGTTGTACCTTTGCTCTTGTTGGACTGCCTTTATGTGTAATGAACCCATCTTACTGTTTCAGTAAACTGTTGCCTGATAATTTTTTCTGATTTAACTGCTGGAAGCATCCTCACACACACTCATCTTCAACTACTTATCAAAGATCAGGTCATGGGGGGCTGGAGCTTATCCCAGCAGTCAGGACGTGAGGCAGGGTACACCCTGGACGGTCTGTCGCAGGGCCACATACAGACAAACAAACACATTCACACCCGCACACCTACGGACAATTTAAAGTTTCCAATTTACCTAACCTTCATGTCTTTGGATGTGGGAGGAAGCTGGACCACCCAGAGATAACCCAGGCAAACACGGAGTGAACATGCAAACACAGAAGGGCCACAGGTGGGAATCAATCACATTACCGTCTTGCTGTGAGGCAACAGTGCTAACCACTAAACCACCATGCTGCTCTGAAAGCATTCTGTTAAAACTTATTTTTAAATTTCTTGGTTCTGCACTTTATTTCTTGGATAAGACCTAAATGGTCATATAGCCATGTCAGGCCAAGCTCAAGCTTTTCACTAGGTGCAATAATATCCATTCTATGTCCTCACCCTACCATTATTGTTTTAAAAATTATACATTTTAAATGACCCTAGCTCCACCCCTTTATCCAAACCCTTTAAAACATAATTTTAGGTATTTGTTCTTTTATAAAGTCAATTATAAAGACACTACCCAAATTCCAAAACACCCATCACTTGTTTTGTTTTATATCATGGTTTATTCTTTGTTGAAATTTTATTGTCTATGTTATTCTTGAATATGGCTTAATTCTGGGAGTTCTCTATTCTGATAGTCAGAGACCTGATGACTGGTCCCTGTGAGTGATGGTTGTGCATATACTCAAAATTTTCCCCAGTAAATTTTGGTGTTCTCTGGGATGTGTTATGGCTCCTATGCTTGAATGGACTGGGTGCTGGGTTGAGTTTGGTTCTGGAGACCGGCACGTCAATGCCTTTGTCAACTGGGGAAGGCTTACCAACCCTGACTTCTGAAACAACACTTTGATCTTTGTAGAATCAATGGATGCCCTGATTGTAGCACTTGAGAAGATGTGTGATGGGTTTGTTCTCCAGAGTTTGTAATTGTACTCGATCGAGACTAAGATCTAGGCACTCAATGACTTCCTGGACGTGGCCACCAGAAATGTATCTGAATGCGATGAAGCAGGGATTTTCATATATCAGCAATGACATTCATGTTTCTGGCTTCACAATCTGGGAAGAGTGTATGGAGGTATGACACTGGTGGACAGAAGTTATTGGCAATGCTGTGCAGGAGATTGAAAATACATGTCTTTAGAGTCCTGGTGCTACCTATCTTACAATATGGTTGGTAGACTCAGACACTAACCAGTGACAAGTGGAAGTCTTTGGTACAAGGTTTCTTCAGAGAATCCTTGTCCCCCACGAGAATGAGTTTGTACCAAATGAATAGTTACTTGGGGAGACTTGGATGAGGAGGATCACTTACATTGTGAGACAACCTCAGCTATGAGATACTGGCCATATGGCGTGCTTCTAGGCATGATCCAGCACAGATGTACCCCAGTCAGGAAGACCCCAGCGATTAGAAAAGGCCAAGGGGATGCCAAGACAGAAGCACAGATGGTTAACTTTGGGAAGTGGGAATGAACTGGCTGTGTTTCTGGGTGGTTCCATAATGTGGTGGATGTGGAAACACATGGCAACAACACGTGCCTTTCTGCTCTCTATCTCTGCTCCGACCTTCAAAGTCCCAGCTTCACCAGACTGAATTCTTCAAATTATGATTTGGATTAACTATGGAATTGATCAGCTGGTCTCTCAACGCCATTGACACCATTTGTTTTCGACAAGGAGATCAGGGTTTGGGGACCCTGTGTGCCCTGATGGAACCTACCTAGCGGGCTTTGCTCTCGACGCCTGAGAGAATGGAGTGTGACATGCGGCTCCACTCTCTGTGGAAGACGTTGAGGATTCATTCCTATTTGCTTTTATGGTGGGGGGTTTGGTGCTGATTAGTTTATGCGCTGCCCTGACCCACAGGAATATTAGCAAGATAGCTGCTTCCAGAATTTTGTCCCCTCATCAGTCCGTCATGATTAATGAGTTGGGCAATGCTGTGTAATCTCAGACTGTGTGAACTCTTGAGCTCAAATGCAAAATGGATTCAATCTCAGAGCAAATCACTGCATTGCATAAGATTGTACTGCTGAGGACCACAGAATATTCTTCATACACTCAACAAAAATATAAACGCAACACTTTTGGTTTTGCTCCCATTTTGTATGAGATGAACTCAAAGATCTAAAACTTTTTCCACATACACAATATCACCATTTCCCTCAAATCATGTTCACAAACCAGTCCAAATCTGTGATAGTGAGCACTTCTCCTTTGCTGAGATAATCCATCCCACCTCACAGGTGTGCCATATCAAGATGCTGATTAGACACCATGATTAGTGCACAGGTGTGCCTTAGACTGCCCACAATAAAAGGCCACTCTGAAAGGTGCAGTTTTATCACACAGCACAATACCACAGATGTCGCAAGATTTGAGGGAGCGTGTAATTGGCATGCTGACAGCAGGAATGTCAACCAGAGCTGTTCATTTCTCTACCATAAGCCGTCTCCAAAGGCGTTGCAGAGAATTTGGCAGTACATCCAACCAGCCTCACAACCGCAGACCACGTGTAACCACACCAGCCCAGGACCTCCACATCCAGCACGTTCACCTCCAAGATCGTCTGAGACCAGCCACTCGGACAGCTGCTGAAACAATCAGTTTGCATAACCAAAGAATTTCTGCATAAACTGTCAGAAACCGTCTCAGGGAAGCTCATCTGCATGCTCGTCGTCCTCATCGGGGTCTCGACCTGACTCCAGTTCATCGTCGTAACCGACTTGAGTGGGCAAATGCTCACATTCGCTGGCGTTTGGCACGTTGGAGAGGTGTTCTCTTCACGGATGAATCCCGGTTCACACTGTTCAGGGCAGATGGCAGACAGCGTGTGTGGTGTCGTGTGGGTGAGCGGTTTTCTGATGTCAATGTTGTGGATCGAGTGGCCCATGGTGGAGGTGGGGTTATGGTATGGGCAGGCGTCTGTTATGGATGAAGAACACAGGTGCATTTTATTGATGGCATTTTGAATGCACAGAGATACTGTGACGAGATCCTGAGGCCCATTGTTGTGCCATACATCCAAGAACATCACCTCATGTTGCAGCAGGATAATGCACGGCCCCATGTTGCAAGGATCTGTACACAATTCTTGGAAGCTGAAAATGTCCCAGTTCTTGCATGGCCGGCATACTCACCGGACATGTCACCCATTGAGCATGTTTGGGATGCTCTGGACCGGCGTATACGACAGCGTGTACCAGTTCCTGCCAATATCCAGCAAATGGTGGTCACACCAGATACTGACTGGTATCCCCCCCCCCCCAGTAAAACAAACTGCACCTTTCAGAGTGACCTTTTATTGTGGACAGTCTAAGGCACACCTGTGCACTAATCATGGTGTCTAATCAGCATCTTGATATGGCACACCTGTGAGGTGGGATGGATTATCTCAGCAAAGGGGAAGTGCTCACTATCACAGATTTAGACTGGTTTGTGAACAATATTTGAGGGAAATGGTGATATTGTGTATGTGGAAAAAGTTTTAGATCTTTGAGTTCATCTCATACAAAATGGGAGCAAAACCAAAAGTGTTGCATTTATATTTTTGTTGAGTGTAAATTTGGACTCTCGACAGTCAGGGGTGCAGTAAATAGAATTCTGTATCTCTCCGCCAAACATCAACATGGCAGCCTTATCAGCTCCTGAAGGCCAAATTCCCTGCTCTTCCCCCAGAAGGATCTACAGCCTTGGTGAAGGAATTCGGCTCCCCCCTTCTCATCTACCCCCCCAGCCTAGCAACATCAGACTTTACACATACACGGACAGAAACTGTCAGACTTTACACACACACGGACAGAAATTGACAGAAATTTAACTCATCTGCACACGACGCATGTCTCCCTCCATCCCTATTACACCCCCCCCCCCCCCCGTGTCTCTCCACTCCCCCCACCCTGGCTTCCTTCTTGCCACCTCGAAGGCAGCGTGGTTTTTACTGCTGCAGCCTTCAACCCCAGGCTGGGCGGTGCGGGTCCCTCCTGCTGCAGCCTTCACCCACTTTGCCTCAATTCGGAAGATGGACTACTTCAAGTTTAGTGCACATAAACAATGTCAAATGTATATGTGTTGTCTTTAATTTTGATGTGTGCCATTATTACGGTAAACAAGTAATAACTGTGGATTAATTGCTGTATCTGGTCTGAGGTAATTGGAGTGTAAACGTAATTGCCCTTTTTTGGGATCAATAAAGTTGTCTGAAGTCTGAAGTCTGCTCCCAGTCATGACCTAAAGTCAGTTATTCCCATTCTTTTTCCAAATTTGAAATCTGCTTATTTCATTTGTTGTATAAACGGCTTGATGAAGAGCACTCTGAGCTGCCTATCTTGTTTGAAAAACGATTCAAATAAATCTTATTATTATTAATTTCACTATATATATATATATATATATATATATATATATATATATATATATATATACATACATACATACATACATACAAGGTCTGTTAGAAAAGTATCGGACCTTTTTATTTTTTTCAAAAACCTGATGGATTTGAATCACGTGCGCTGAGCCAACCTTGAACCTTTGTGAGCGTGCGTGAATTTTTTCACGCCTGTCGACTGCGTCATTTCCTGGTAAGCAGCCTTTGTGTGGGACGTGTGCTGTGTGCTCGGCATTTTTTCATTCCAAGGAAAATGGTGGAATGATTGGAGCAGCGCGACTGCATCAAATTTTGCCAGAAACTGGGCGACAGCCAGGTGGAAACCATTCGGATTATTCAGACTTCTTTTGGTGACAATCCTATGGGCATCACACAGATTAAGGAGCGGTACAACCGGTTTAAAGATGGCCGCACAATGGTGGAGAGCGAGCCGCGTTCCGGTCGGCCATCAACATGCTGAAGTGACCAGATCATTTCCAAAGTGAGCGCTGTGGTGATGCAGGACCATCGTGTGACTATCCGAAAAAAATTGCGGAAGAGGTGGACATCAGCACTTTTTCGGCACATTCCACTGTGACAGAAGATTTGGCCATGAAAAGAGTTGCAGCGAAATTCATGCCGATGGCTTTGGCACGAAGCTGACCGAGCAAAAGCGCCACCGTGTTGAATTCCCAAAGGACATGCTGTGACGTGCCTACCTCTTCCACAATTTCTCAGATGGTCACACGACTGAAAAGCCACCGAAACATGTATCTTGCCTCTTCCCTAAAATACACAGTAGATACTGCAGGACAGGTATGTATTTTTTTCCAACTTTTGTGAAAGTTGATTATGAATAAGGAGTCTTATTGCAACCATATTTGCAAATCTACCTCAAAATTTAGTGGTTTCTCTTCCAGATCATATACATTTTTCCACAACATTTCATAAAAATCTACTTGTTTTTGAGCAATTCTTTACATTAATTTGAAGGTTGTAAAAGGTGCATCAAGCAACAGTTAATAATTGTTGTATCCACACATGTAAATAAGAAGCCTTGCTACTTTGTTCGACAAAATATATTTACCATGTTCACTTCACACTGTTCAGTTATCACCTGTCATCATGTGTCATAACTGAACCCTCACACTTCATATCACATTCTGCAATACTGCAAATGGCCCCAGATATCACAGTGCTGACTTATTTGCACTGCTCGTAATGCTCGTGTGGATGTGAGGAAAGAGCTCTACATTTGGGAAAAAGGTCTTGGATTAGTGGATCTTCCAGGTCCTCTAAAGGATACTTTGGACCTTCTTCCAGAATTGGTACACGCTTGCATCGTAATTAGCGAAAGACATGTTTGATAACACTATCTCTCAAAAGCCCTTGGCACCAACTGGCTGTATACAATTCGCTTTGATGGGAAACACTTTGAATGGGTTGAAAATGAGCAAACTTACAATTTAAAGGTGACACTTGTAGCATTCATAACATCAGGAAAGCATGTTTAAAGTAATGAGATTTTGAGCCCATCGGTTACAGATTTGCAGGAATTTAACTATTTCCCTTGTTTTATCTTAACTACAAAATAAGACATTTGTTCTCTTTGTGTGGCTGCATGAAATTTGAAGGTATGTTCAGAACTGAAACAAGCCCATTACTAATTAATGGCATTTATTGGCTTGGGGCAACTCTTCTGCATCCTTGTCATCCTTGTCGTCATGCATCCTTGGACTTATTCGCAGATATATTACAGGACAAAAAAACCTGCAATTAAATCCTGGAGCTAACCATGGACAACAAACTCTTCTGTCAGGAAAACTAACCAAATCTAAGTGAAATGTCATTTAAATTCTACTAACGCATTGCCCTTGGGGATCCACGGGCTCTAGATTGAGTAGTGTTTACAAAATAGGTAGCTGACATTTTCAAGGAGTTTCAATAATGAGTTGGAATGGTGTGTGAGTCCAGAATGTTTTTATAACCTTAGGCCTTACACCTCAAACAGTTCGTAGAAGAAGCACTCAACCCTTATATTTCCTGTTAATTACGTAAACTTTTAATGTGAATTCACTGTCTTAATTTATTTATAAATTTCTTCAGTTCTTGTTAGCATATACACACATTATTATTATTATTATTAGTAGTAGTAATAGTAGTAGTATTATCAGTATTGTTATTTTATTTTTACTTCTATTTTGTCATTTGATTTTTAAATGGGGCATAATGGAAATAAGTGTTTTCACTTTCTTGTGTCATCCATGTATTTTTAACATATTTACAATTATACTATTTACTTACATTGAACTTACTAAAAATCATGCACACACGCTTTTAATATATAGATGATTTACCATCCCCTGCTGGAATGGCGTGTGAGTCCAGAATGTAATGATCAATGTCCATTGTTCAATGTTGTTAGCTAATATCCATAGCTTCTCCAAAAATGTTAGTCTTATCAATGTTGCGTTTTGGCAGCATTCATCCTTGACCAAAAACACATAAGCATACCAAATGGCAAATGTCAGCTTTCCCTGCTTTCTTCATGATCAAAGCCATACACACACATTGCACGCATACACACAGAGGCCTTGTCTTTTCTGCATTCTGCCCCAAGCGGGTGCTTTTAATTTTACACACCCACAAACAGAGACATGACGGAAGACATCAAGTGCACTACACTTCCCACTCATTGTAACAACAACATGACACCTAACTAAACTGACTAAACCAATTGACCTACAAAAAAACACAATAAATCAATAACACTAACAACACAGTTAAACTAACATGAACCATAATAATATTTAAAACAGCACAATGTCCATTGTTCACTGTTGTTCGCCAATATCGCTACTTTCTCCAAAAATATTAATCCTATCAAGTTTCCATTTTCGCAGTGTTCATCCTTGACCAAAAATAAATAAACATACCAAACAGCAAATGTCAGCTGTTTCTCTGTGATCTAAGCCATACACACGCACGGACGCACGCAGAGGCCACTTGGCTATTATAATATAGATGTCTCATTTAAAGTCTGCCAAAAATAAATGGTTTGCTGTATCAATATTTTGACAAAAAAAAAAAAAACAGCTGAGCTCCTCAGCCCAACTGCAAAGCTTTGACTGGTTGAACTGAGATCAAGAGTCAAGTGACAAAAACTTGCCTAATTTTTTAACTGAACACTGCAGAACAGAGAAGAGCACAAAAACAATGAAGAGTTCTGAGGAGGGAGAAAGTAACACGAAACGTGGCGTCCGCATTGTTTACCCAGTATTGGTAACACTTGTGGACAACTGGAAAAATGCTGTATAGCTAAATTTCAACTTTTTAAAACTGTATTAAAACAAATGATCAAAGATCAACTTACATTTTGTTCTTTTGTTATGATTTATTACATTGTAACTTCTGAACTCTCTTTATTTCAAGTAATCAGAGTGCCATAGCGATAAATGTGCATGATTTGCAGATGAAAACTGAGGCAACAGTGAGTACAAATGAAGAAAAAAAACTGCTCCATGGTCACGGGGTTAAAAACAGCCTTGGAAATGGAAGAAATGGACAAGATTATTTCAAGCTACATGCAACTTCAAAACCACACTTCTGCTGAGAGAGACCAAGTACCAAATACAAAATTCTTATCGCTTTACTATTATTAATATATATATATATGTAAAGTTTTTGGAAATATATCAGTTTTGGGCTCTGTATCGAATGGTAATCAATATTCAAAGGTTTGAATCATGGGCCAGAAAACGGGATCGACGTGTCCTTCAGTGATTTGTTGATGTTAAAATGCTACGATGTGTGTGGCACCTTTAAAACATGCGTGTACAAATAATATGTCTGAATGAAGACAGAAACGTGAGAAAACGGCTCAAAATGGATGAAAGCAAATCTAAGAACCGCCCTTTAGCAGTGTCGCTAACCCTCCCCCACTCTTCTTGTCCGCCCTGGTACCTTGGCGGCTATGGATGCGGCGGTGATGTGAGAGGAAGAGCTGTCCTCTGTGGACGCCACACCGCTGTCCTTCTTCTCCTCGTCCTCCTCCTCACACTGGACCCCTTTGTCTTCCGTCTGACGGCGCGGCGAACTGTTGGGCGGCGGCGACAAGGGCGGAGGTGGCGATGGCAAGTCTTCTAATTCGTCTGCGGCCTCCTTGACTTTTACAACAGCATCCCGGAGGAGGTCGATGGCATGCGGTAGTGCTGGGAGGATGAACTGGAAACATTCCTTAGATGAAGGGGAGGGAAAGTCGTGAAAGTCAAAACATGAACAGTTTTTACAACCGAGAAAAACCAACAAAAAAATATCATTGTCAGCAATGAATAACCATAAACAAGAAGTTTATTACAACAGCCATTGATGCTGCGAAAACTGTACAGAGGTTGAAACATTAAGCGCCTTGGGGCAACTGTTTGTTGTGATTTGGCGCTATATAAATAAAAGTGATTTGATTTGAAACATCAGAGCGAGAATTAGTGAGAATTTTACTACTGTACACCACCACAATAAAAAATAAATAAATAAAAATCCCCAAACAAAGCTAATCGAGCCTCAAATTTTCCATGTGCCTTATGGTAAACTGTGGTAAAAATGTCAGTTCTTGTCTTTCAGAAAACCCCTTCTTTAGATTAAATGAATGATTAATCATCACAATGTGGTCATCGGCAGATGGTTAATTGCACCACTGGTTTCCTGTTCACCACTTTTGCACACAGCGCCTCCCATTGGTCACATTGGTGTGCATTTCCTTCTGGGCCTGTGAGCTTGTCAGCTTTACTGAACACTTTCTCTTCACACAAGACTATGAAATGTTATTATCTACCCATTCATTTCAAGCGCTGAAAAGATGAATTATTAATCAACGCCACACTTTAGAGGATCCACATTTCTATTGGATTTAATAGGATGACGCAAACCTGGATTTAAAATTAAAATTGCATGTGATTATGATTCACATACATTACACACAAGTGCACCACTGGTTGGATGCATATTAGGGGTGGAACAATACATCATGTATCATGGTAATTGTATGGTGGTGCCTGTATCAAATCGTATTGTTATTTAATATGAATATTGTGATGCCATTATGAGTCAGCTGCACTGTGGAAGAAATAATGGCCTCTTGAAGAATAAAATATGCAAACAGGGAACGGGTAACGTCAAACATTACAATTTATATTTCAGGATAATTTCTTTCTTTAATGCTTGACGTTTGCGACAGATTACATTTCTGCACAATTATTGCGAACAGGAATGTAATTATGTATCGTGATATATACTGAATCATGACAGGTGTATCGTGATATGCATTGTATTGTGGAGGTAGTGTATCACTCCATGCTTAATAGTGCAGCAGAAAACTGAAACAATCCTTCAAATGGTGATACAAGCACCACATTTGGCACAAAATACACCTTAGACATTAGTCTTTTGATAGAACTGACTGGCCACTTGAATTTTCAATATGCAGCCAGGTAGAGGTCAATTGAAGAATTACACCAGGGGTCAAAAATTTAAAATGCTCTAATAAAATTGAAACCTACATCACATTATTTCTCTGATCATAAACATTCCAAAAAGGTATAGTTTGGACTATCTGTGACTGAATGTTATGGAGTTATGGGGTAAAAACAGCAAGAATGGTGACAAAGGTCAAAATTTAACTTGTTCCAATTTTGGTAAAACGTGATGCAAATTATTGGCTGCACTAATACTGATTAATAAATGGAATAGTTTTGACAGTGTTGAATGCTTGGTCTCCAAAGTAAAGGTCAAACAAGGTCAACATCCATCGGATTCTTTGACATGCGACATATGTTACCCCGGAATGTGGTAACTAAGCATGATACATGGTCCAAACTATTCCTTTTTTAAAACCCTGTTAATGCAAATAATAATTTGCATTACTTTTACCAAAATTAGAGCAACTTTAACTTTTGATCCTGTACAAACTGAAACTGACCTTTGTCACCATTCTTGCTGTTATTTTTAATCCCATAACTCTGTTGTGTGGGCCGCTGAAGACTTGCGGGACTTGCGGGACTTCCTGCATCGGTTTGTCTTCGTATTATCTAGACGATATACTCATTTTTTCTCCGGATCCTGAGACCCATGTTAAGCATGTACGTCAGGTCCTACAGCGGTTGTTGGAGAACCGGCTGTTTGTGAAGGGCGAGAAGTGTGAGTTCCACCGCTCTTCTTTGTCCTTCTTGGGGTTCATCATCTCCTCCAACTCCGTCGCCCCTGATCCGGCCAAGGCTGCGGCGGTGAGAGATTGGCCCCAACCAACGAACCGTAGGAAACTACAACAGTTCCTCGGTTTTGCAAATTTCTACCGGAGGTTCATCAAGGGTTACAGTCAGGTAGTTAGCCCCCTGACAGCCCTGACCTCCACAAAAGTCCCCTTCACCTGGTCGGATCGGTGCGAAGCCACGTTTAGGGAGTTGAAACGCCGGTTCTCAACTGCACCAGTTCTGGTACAGCCCGATCCCAAGCGCCAGTTTATTGTTGAAGTGGATGCCTCTGACTCAGAGATAGGAGCCGTGCTATCCCAGAGCGGGGAGTCCGACAAGGTTCTCCATCCATGTGCCTACTTTTCCCGCAGGTTGACCCCAGCTGAACGGAACTATGACGTCGGCAATCGGGAACTTCTTGCGGTGAAGGAGGCTCTTGAAGAGTGGAGACACCTGTTGGAGGGAGCGTCGGTACCATTTACAGTTTTCACGGACCATCGGAACCTGGAGTACATCCGGACCGCGAAGCGTCTGAACCCCAGGCAAGCCCACTGGTCGCTGTTCTTCGGGCGTTTTGACTTCCAGATCACCTACCGCCCCGGGACAAAGAACCAACGATCTGATGCCCTGTCCCGGGTGCACGAAGAGGAGGTCAAGACCGAGCTGTCAGACCCCCCTGACACCATCATCCCCGAGTCCACTGTCGTGGCCGCCCTTACCTGGGACGTGGAGAAGACCGTCCGGGAGGCCCTGACACGGAGCCCGGACCCGGGGACCGGTCCGAAGAACAAACTGTACGTCCCACCAGAGGCCAGGGCTGCGGTCCTTGACTTCTGTCACGGTTCCAAGCTCTCCTGTCACCCAGGGGTGCGAAGAACCGTGGCAGTGGTCCGGCAGCGCTTCTGGTGGGCGTCTATGGAAGCCGACGTCCGGGAGTATGTCCAGGCCTGCACCACCTGCGCCAGGGGCAAAGCTGACCATCACAAGGCCCAAGGCCTCCTCCAGCCTCTGCCAGTGCCTCGTCGCCCCTGGTCTCATATCGGCCTGGACTTTGTCACGGGCCTCCCGCCGTCCCAGGGAAACACCACCATCCTAACGATAGTGGACCGATTTTCCAAGGCGGCCCACTTCGTGGCCCTCCCGAAGCTCCCGACGGCCCAGGAGACTGCAGACCTCCTGGTCCACCACGTCGTGCGTCTGCATGGGATTCCATCAGACATTGTCTCGGATCGTGGTCCTCAGTTCTCCTCCCAGGTCTGGCGGAGTTTCTGTAGGGAACTGGGGGCCACCGTCAGTCTCTCGTCTGGGTACCACCCCCAGACGAACGGGCAGGCAGAGCGGACAAACCAGGAACTGGAGCAGGCCCTCTGTTGCGTGACCTCCGCGCACCCGACGGCCTGGAGTGACCATCTGGCCTGGATCGAGTACTCTCATAATAGCCAAGTCTCGTCTGCCACCGGCCTCTCCCCATTTGAAGTGTGTTTGGGGTACCAGCCCCCATTGTTCCCGCTAGTGGAGGGAGAGGTCGGGGTGCCCTCGGTCCAGGCCCATCTGAGAAGGTGCCGTCGGGTGTGGCGTACCGCCCGCTCTGCCCTGCTCAAAGCCCAGACGAGGGCCAAGAACCATGCAGACCGCCGGCGTGCCCCGGCCCCTGCGTACCAGCCTGGGCAGGAGGTTTGGCTTTCTACAAAGGACATTCCCCTGCAAGTGGAATCCCAAAAGTTGAAGGACAGATACATCGGACCTTTCCCTATCCTCAAGGTCCTCAGTCCAGCCGCAGTGAAGCTGAAGCTGCCAGCTTCACTGCGGATCCACCCGGTTTTCCATGTGTCCCACATCAAACCTCACCACGTGTCACCCCTCTGTGCCCCCGGACCGGCGCCGCCTCCTGCCCGGATCATCGACGGGGAGCCGGCTTGGACCGTGCGCCGGCTCCTGGACGTCCGTCGGAAGGGCCGGGGGTTCCAGTATTTGGTGGACTGGGAGGGGTATGGACCCGAAGAACGCTCCTGGGTGAAGAGGAGCTTCATCCTGGACCCGGCCCTCCTGGCCGACTTCTACCGGCGGCACCCGGACAAGCCTGGTCGGGCGCCAGGAGGCGCCCGTTGAGGGGGGGGGGTCCTGTTGTGTGGGCCGCTGAAGAGGAGGTACTGCTGGCCCACCACCACAAGATGGCGCCCTGCTTGAAGTGCGGGCTTCAAGCACGAGAGGGCGTCGGCTTTGCTGGAGGTGACAGCTGTCATTAATCAACACAAGCTGTCACCCATCACCACCACTACAAAGACCGGACTGCAACTCCACCTCCTCGCCGAGAAATCAACTACCATTCAGGTAATTTCTCTGCTGCCTGACACTGTGTGTGTTTAACCTGAACTCCTATTTGCAGCTGTTTTCCTGGAGTTTTTTCCTTATCTGGAGGATTGGCGTTTGGTGTGACAGCGACGGCTTCGCCTCACACCCCAACTCAGATAAGTGGTTGACCAGGAGCTGCACGAGTGTGTGTGATTGGAGGTGGAGGTTTTCCCTCCTTTACTTAATACAGACTGTGGGATTACTGAGTGTGCGAACTCACACTCATCTGGACTGTCTCTGTTCTTTGCCAGCAGTACCGGGTCTGACTGCTGAAGACAGCGGCCACCTGGGGCGCAGGGCTTGGCGGCTCCGGTGTTCTTCAGCTCCGTTGGTGTTGGAAGCTGTGTGGGGATCCAGCTCTTCTCTCTCCAGGCGTCTTCTATCGTCGAGCCTGCCCACACGTCACCTGGTGTATGATTGACAGTCCACCATATTGTTATTGTCTGTACGTTGTTGTGCGATTCACAACATTAAATTGTTACTTTTTGGCTTATCCATTGTCCGTTCATTAACGCCCCCTGTTGTGGGTCCGTGTCACGACACTTTCACAACAAACTCCATGGAATTCAGTTACAGATAGTCCAAACTATACCTTTTTGGAATCTTTATAATCAGTCAAATAATGAGGTATAGTTTTCAATATGATTGGAGCATCTTTTAATTTTGACCCCTGTGTAATTCTTCAAGTGACACCACCGCTGACTGAAAATTCAAGTGCCCAATTTTTTTTTTCAAAAGAGGAATGTCTAAGGAGTATTTGTACTAAATTTGATGCTTGTATCAACATTTGCAGGATTCCGCTCTAAATATTCTCTTATCTGCTACACTATAATGTATGTATGACTGGATTAGTATTATATATCATAACTGCCAATCACTCAACTGGATCAAAACCACATGTATCCCCTCGCAGAGGCCTCCTCTGTGCAGGAAATCAAAAATGAAGGCGTTAATCTGACTGACCAACCAGCAGCCTGTGAGATCTGCCATGCCACCTCAAGACAACATTTTCATCTGCTACTCCCACCTTCTTTTACAACCCCACCGATGCTCATTCATGCGCATCTCAAACTTCTCAGGATGCCGTTTATGCCTCTTGTTGGTGTGTTTGAAAGCCAGATCTGAGCATTTTTGGAGGATGTGGAAAGGGTGATTTGGAGTGAAGAAATAGCGGGAAACAGAAGAGTGAGGATCGGGTAAGAGTCTGGAGACATTCTTCATTCCCATTTTAGGCTTTTATTGCGTGCTGGGAAAATTACTGAGGTAAGCTTGTTTTGCTGTTTTTTTTTCCTCCTTCTGTTTTGTCCTGGAGGAGAGGAACTGTCAAGAAGACTAAACAGCAAAATCCCTGGATGTACTGACGGCGGATGAGAAACAAGTGAGAGATAGACGAAGGAGGATGGTGGTGGGGGGGACTGCTGTTCTGTAGGGTGGTGGCAGGGGGATGACAAAAAGAAAGAGAAAGACCTGGACAGACAGAGATGGAGACAGAGAGCGAGAAGGACGAGGAGGACAAGATCCTGAGAGATTAAACGAGATAGCAGGAGCAACCGTGAAAAGAAATGGCAAAAAAGGCAGTAGGATGGACAGAAAAAGTAAAGCAAGGGACGGAAGGATGTAAAATAACAGAAGATGTCCTGCAAGACAGATATAAGAGAGTGAGAAAGAAAACAGACACAACTTTAGACATGACAAAGAACATAGAACAAGCAGAAAAGAAAGTGGGGCCAATAACAATACCCTCAATCCACAAAAATCCATAATACCTGCTATCATAGTTTAGCATTTATGAATACTTTAATTTCTGCACATCATAGATAACAGGCTAATGAGAAAGTGTATATATATATATATATATATATATATATATATATATATATATATATATATATATATATGACCAAGTAATTGACAGAATGATTCCATTAATGGCAGAACCGCTGGGAGATGTGTGTGTGAGAGAGTAGGGAGCCTGATGAATCACAGGAGTATTGTATTATATTGTGGTCAGGAAAGCCTGAATTAGTTGAGCAGAATAAGCGGCTGTGAGACTTACAGATGTAGCTGCTTCACCTCCACTGTCAGCAGCTTCATCAAGAATTTCACTGACACTCTCCACATGCCCGAATCCTCAGTCAAAATAGAATCTACCCGTGTTAAGTTCTTGCATGGTGACAAGATGGTCATCCATGACCACAGTCCGTATTCCGTCAATCACTTTTTCATTTTGGCTTGTGGTGGCCTCAAGGTGTTCTGTCACGTTACAGCAAATGAAAATCGTCTTCACTTGCTGCTTGTGACTGACGTGCTTTGCGAGTGAAAAAATATTCACGCATGTGCAAGAAAATTCCCCACCCTTCCAAACCAAATGACAACTCACACGCCTAATTTGTTTCTGTGGGAAAAATAAGATAAAATCCTTTTTGGATGCACCTCGTATTTCAATGTATGCAACGGGAAAAAGAGAAATTTATCGAACATTTTGAAAATTCTGGCACAGTTGAAACAAGATCACGGCACATCGTTGGAATATCCCGGTTCATCACAGACACCCTCCCAGAAGCTCTATGCTTTCCAAGGTATAGACAAGGATTCAAACTGTGAACTTTCATCTATAGGAATATGGTAATTATTATATACCCCTGTCCATGTTGGCACGTAATATAACAACACTGTCTGCAAAACCAGACAAATTTTTTTGAGCAATTTATCACCAAAATCCCAAATCACCAAAAATGGGGGGTAGTGGGAAAATTTAGTTGTTTTGACCATTACCATGGAAATGCTAATATTTCTGACATCATTTTCCATTAGAGCTGATGGAAACTTGAATCTAACTATTTCTATAATGTGACAGCAAAATTAGGACCACAGAACCAGCAGATCCTGAGATACAGTAGTGTTCAGAATAATAGTAGTGCTATGTGACTAAAAAGATTAATCCAGGTTTTGAGTATATTTCTTATTGTTACATGGGAAACAAGGTACCAGTAGATTCTCACAAATCCAACAAGACCAAGCATTCATGATATGCACACTCTTAAGGCTATGAAATTGGGCTATTAGTAAAAAAAAAGTAGGAAAGGGAGTGTTCACAATAATAGTAGCATATGCTGTTGACGCTACAAACTCAAAACTATTATGTTCAAACTGCTTTTTTAGCAATCCTGTGAATCACTAAACTAGTATGTAGTTGTATAACCACATTTTTCCATGATTTCTTCACATCTGCGAGGCATGGACTCAACCAACTTGTGGCACCTTTCAGCTGTTATTCCACTCCAAGATTCTTTAACAACATTCCACAATTCATTCACATTTCTTGGTTTTGCTTCAGAAACAGCTTTTTTGATGTCACCCCACAAGTTCTCAATTGGATTTAGGTCCGGGGATTGGGCAGGCCACTCCAAAACATTAATTTTGTTGGTTTGGAACCAAGATTTTGCTCGTTTACTAGTGTGCTTGGGGTCACTGTCTTGTTGAAACACCCATTTCAAGGGCATGTCCTCTTCAGCATAAGGCAACATGACCTCTTCAAGTATTTTGACATATCCAAACTGATCCATGATACCTGGTATGCGATATATAGGCCCAACACCATAGTAGGAGAAACATGCCCATATCATGATGCTTGCACCACCATGCTTCACTGTCTTCACTGTGAGCTGTGGCTTGAATTCAGAGTTTGGGGGTCATCTCACAAACTGTCTGCGGCCCTTGGACCCAAAAAGAACAATTTTACTCTCATCAGTCCACAAAATATTCCTCCATTTCTCTTTAGGCCAGTTGATGTGTTCTTTGGCAAATTGTAACCTCTTCTGCACGTCTTTTATTTAACAGAGGGACTTTGAGGGGGATTCTTGCAAATAAATTAGCATCACACAGGCGTCTTCTAACTGCACTTACAGGTAACTCCAGACTGTCTTTGATCATCCTGGAGCTGATCAATGGGTGAGCCTTTGCCATTCTGGTTATTCTTCTATCCATTTTGATGGTTGTTTTCCATTTTCTTCCACGCGTCTCTGTTTTTTTTGTCCATTTTAAAGCATTGGAGATCATTGTAGATGAACAGCCTATAATTTTTTGCACCTGCGTATAGGTTTTCCCCTCTCCAATCAAGTTTTTAATCAAACTACGCTGTTCTTCTGAACAATGTCTTGAACATCCCATTTCCAACCTTTCAAAGAGAAAAGCATGTTCAACAGGTGCTGGCTTCATCCTTAAATAGGGGACACCTGATTCACACCTGTTTGTTCCACAAAATTGACGAACTCACTGACTGAATGCCACACTACTATTATTGTGAAAACCCCCTTTTCTACTTGTTTTTACTAATAGCCCAATTTCATAGCCTTAAGAGTGTGCATATCATGAATGCTTGGTCTTGTTGGATTTGTGAGAATCTACTGAATTTACTGGCACCTTGTTTCCCATGTAACAATAAGAAATATACTCAAAACCTGGATTAATCTTTTTAGTCACATAGCACTACTATTATTCTGAACACTACTGTACGGGAGAAAGTCCACTAAAGTGCAAAATCGTGGAAGAATTTCTTTGTCTTAGTATAAATCAAATGTGTTTCATTTTTGCTATGTGGTTTGCAAGCGTTTCTCTAAGCCACAAAGGCTAAAAATATATATATTTTTTAAGTCTCACAGTTGAGAGAGAGAGAGAGAGAGAGAGAGAGAGAGAGAGAGAGAGAGAGAGAGAGAGAGAGAGAGAGAGAATGGTGATATAACGTCTAACTTAAACATGTAGTCCCATTTGAATTTTCAAAAAAATTGAGTTTGTGTTCATATCTAGTTAACGTACTGTATTTACCAGCATATAAACTGTGGGATCTCCCAGACTAATAAAAAATCCCAGGAAATTTACACTCTGGAAAATACAGTACCTTTATTTCTGTGGTATGTCATCCTTGATAAAATATTTTATCAGAAGTTTACCTGGCAGATATCGTGTGTTCACTCATTTGCAACATGAATGATTTAAACGTGTGAACGGTTTGAAGTTCACGCTACAGTCAATGGAAACTGGGAAGCCAGAATTTCAAATACATCTGATAAAACAACAACAAAGCATTATTCTCCCCAAACACTCATTCTGGCAAACCAAGTAAAACCGATGTAACTAACGTTACTATTGAGAATTGGCACAGAGGCCTGTGTGAGTTTTGTTGTACTCCTGTGTCCAGCAGATATCCAGCAAAAAGTCCGCGTGAAATATGCCTAGATTTTATCTGTAGATCTTGATGTTTATGAGCTATGTCCGTCACTGCCTGTTTCCACATTATGTCTTTTTATTTTTTGACACTTTCAATCACAAATGACGGTCGATCTTGCTTCTTTACCCTCATGGTTCAACATTCAAAAAAATCTTTCCAGGCAAGGCAAATTTTGATCATCCTGGAGACATAAGACTATGACATGAATCTGAACAGTAAGGAGTAAAATTTAGTGGTGCCAAATAATATCAGTTTTATGACTAAAATCATAATTTAAAAAAAAAATCCAATACATTTTTAACCGTGCTCAACTGACAGCTGATGTTTTCCAAACCTTGTCACAGGAGATCATTGCAATAAAAGCCCTTAACTTTAACTGGGGGTTGACGAGGGAGACTCTGCTGTGGCAGGGAACTGGGAGAGGTGGCGTAGATGATTAAAAAGAAATACTGAAATCAATCACGAGGAGCGAGTGCGTAATGAGACAGACACAGATACAGATGTGCAGGTCAGCACAGTAGTGCCCGGAAAAAATGCAGAAAAGCGTGAGTGAGCGAGTCCATCCTAGCTAGCTAGCTAGCGTACAATACAGTAACTCAAAAACAATAAATGCTCTAATCTGTTCGGTGGTACTGCAAATTAACAACGGCTAACTTTGTCAAAACAATTTGAATGGTTATTTTTGTAGTTAACAGGCAGATTGCAACTAGCTTCAGGTGCATAGCGCCACCTAGTGTAAAGGCATCTGCAGAAAGAGCACAGCATAAGTGCTATCTGAAAGGAAAAAACATCTTCCTCTGAATCCAGAGTATTTAAGGAAAACAATCTGTGCCATAGTATTATCTCTTTCCATTCTTTATTCATCCAGGACATCTTCAGTTCGAAGGTCTTGAGTTGCCATTGTGAGTTCATTTAAGGTCGTGTTTTGAAGACTGTTCAGGACTCCACAAGAAAATGAATGCACCACATGCTGTGCTGCCACCTGCAGGACAGTGAAGTCATTGGCACCCCTATTATTTTGTTTATTAGCCTTTACGCGTGAGATTCATTATATAACATTACCAATACAATCATTGTCATACAAGCATTGTCTCGAAAATATGTATAAAAAGTTCCCCAAAGGGAAAAATTTCAAAAGAACAGATGGGCTTGAAGTACTTATATACAGTTGAGACTGACAGTGACATCAAATGTCATGTGGTGGGCTTCCCCAGATTTCTGCAAAGTATTATGCGAAGGATAAAGTATCAGCCAATCAGAGTGGAGAGGTACAGTGACATCACTGGTTGGTCTCCCTGTGGCTCCTAATACAACATGGTGGAAAACGCCCCGAAACGGTGGCATTTCTGTGCAAATCTAAGCTGTTTCTCATATTTTATGTAAAAGATAGCCAGAAATAAACACTTCTAAAATGAAAAATGTTGTTTTTGTAACCTGATAACACCTCATTTCACAAATGTGAAATGTCATGCACACGCACGTCCTCCTGCAGATGGCGCTAAAAAGAAAAAAATATTAATTATAGAATTCTCCCCAACACTTATGCATTCTCCTCCTTAAAATGAGTTGTAATTTTACAAGATGTTTCTAAAATAAACCAACATTATAATGCTTTGATTTCATGAGAAACCATATTTTGTCAGTTTAGTGAAATATAGGTGGCACTCTAGCTTTAATGCTAAAACTCTACAGCACAAGAACATCTCGACTGCTTCATTTCAACTCCATTGTGGTGGTGTGCAGAGGCAAAATTACAAAAAAACTATTGTGCCATTGTCCAAACACTTATGGACCCAACTATCATGCAGACAGGAGGAAATAAAAATGCATTTTTCATGTTATCCGCCAGGTCGCATAAAGACGGTGGTCAAGCTGCTTGCAGTGTAACGTCCTACCTGGGAGCCTTTCTTGCTTCCCGGTAAATTAATGATGAGCGTCTTCCCTCGGATACCGCATACAGGTCTGTAAGAGACGGTCCAGACTGAATACCGAGCGGGACAAAGCAAGCGCACGTTTGCTGAGTGCACGTCTTACCTGGAAAGCATGCCTAGAGGTGTGACGTTGAGGGATCCCATCAGCATGGCCAGAGACATGCCCGGGGCCTCTCGCTCTATGACCTCCTTTGTGGCCTGAAGACAGACAAGAGACAGAGCCTTTGTGATGGTTGGTGCCAGTCCACAGTGCTGGTTATTACAAATTCATCAAACAGCTGGGTTACATGTGATGAAGATGCAAAGCAAATATAAACAAATGAACACACACACACAACAAACAATAACAAAATGTATAAAAATATACTAAACCATCTTTCTACACTTTGCACGGGGGTGAGGTCGCCACCGTAGATGACATCCATCTCCATCTCTCCCTGTCCTTTGTATCATCTCTGTGTCTGTCACACCAGCCATCTACATGTCCTCCCTCAGCAAATCCATAAACCTCAGCATCCTTCTCCATATAAACCCTGGATTTCTCCTCTGCACATGTCCAAACCCTCTCAATCTCATCTCTCTGACTTTGTCTCCCAACTGTCCTACCTATGCAGTTCCTCTGATATGTTCATTCCTAATCCTGTTCGTCCTCATCACTCCATGAAGAAAATTGCAGCAGCTTCAGCTCCGTCTCGTGTCTTGTTTGTAACACCACCTCAAAGCCATACAACATTGCTGGTTCACTAGCATCTTGTAAACTTTCCCTTTCACTCTTGCAGATACCCTTCTATCACAATTCACCAGTGGTGGGCACAGCTAACCAAAAAGTTAGTTTCGATAACCGTTAATCCGCTAACTGAAAAGTTAACTTTTATAAAGCTAATCCGATAAACCCCTAAAAAATTTAGCAGAAGCTACAGCTAAAAGCTAAACCGATAACTTTTAGTATTGCCTCCAGTACACTGGCAGCTACTGACACTTCTGAGTAAATTAAAAAACAATCAAAAACAACAACAAGCAAGCGCTTCTGTCTCAGATCAGTCTTCTCTTAGCAAAAGAGACCTGGTGACCAGAGAGAAAGGAAGAGGAGCCCCCCCCAAAAAAACAAAAGATCATTTATTTTCACAGTCATACACACTTGCAGATGTCTCACAGGAGACATGCACAGCAAGACCGTGTTGACTTATGGTTAAAATTTTAAACAAACTAATTCCGGACAAGCTATGGACATTAATGTCACCTTTGTTGTTTTTACAAAGTGAAAATATCAGCTATATGTTTTAAAGTAATGCACTAATTTTGAAGGTTTTAGTGTTTATAGACAGATATGCCGAAAGGCATTATGGGAAAATTATGTGAAAACACTGCCCTAGATGGCAGTGTGAATACCAATTGCCACACATCTGCTAAGAGCTGAATCACAAACAAAATTTTCAGTTTTCAAATTGCTTTTTTTTTTACAAATGAAAAAAAGACATATTTACAAAGACAGATTTATTTGTAAAAACCAACACACAAGGTACTGCAATGTGTGTGTATATAAACCGACCAACCACTGATGACAGAAAACTAATTTTTGTAAAAATGGTGTACTGTTTTTGTTTTCGGCTGCAACCGCGGAAGCAGTTGCGATAAGTGCAGTTTTTACAGTTCCCCGTGGAAAAGGGAAGACAAGGCAAATGGAAGAGGTCGTGTCGCTAAGTTTTAGTCTACACACCTTGACAGAGTAGCTGCAGTCTCTCACCTCCACAACTGTCTCGACATATTTGAGCTGTGGGTCATAAACAAACCACAACACATGTCCACTTTCTGCCGCATCTTCACTCTTTCTTTGCATTTAGATTTAGTTTGTGGTGTAATTTGCCAAAAAAAACTCAGAGAAAGTGCCATGTTTCTGATGGGGACTGACGAGGATGGTCCCTGGTTGTAGGATTATTGCGTCATAGTTTAACCCTTTAGCGCCCATCCTCAAACAAGACTACGGCACCCAATTACAACAAATGCACTTCCACATATGTTGACATCTTTCTTTGCAAGGTGTTACAATGTTCATAGTGTCTTATGTAACCAAATAATTCAATAAGAAAATCTAAAATTAAATTAAGACAAATTGAAATTATAACACTGAAACTAACCAATGCAAATAAAACATATACAAAAACCTCAAAAACTCATGAGTTATATAAACATTTATGTCCATACATTTGTCTTATATGGGGAAACTAGCTACAGAGACCAAAACTGTTTTTTTGTACGAGGCTGTAAATGTTTGTGTTGTAAAGTTGGCCATTTTAACATGATGACCAAGTGGCCATTCTTGGAACTACAGGTTTGGACACTTGCACATCACTTTTCAACACTGGAGGTTGGTGCTGGTTTTAAATCAAGACACCAGCTGTTCATCTTATTTTGTACACACTGTGTCCTTACATGATTATACAGTGTGTGCACTGATGAGCAGTCAGGTGGGAAATAAATTTCTCTGTCCTGGCCTGCTGTGGAACCTCAGGGCCACTGCTGGGGAAAATGTCCAACAGAGAAAGTAGTGTGCTATGGAAATGTTGGTGTTATGTGTATTGATTTATTTTTTTGGTGCAGCACATTCGTGCAAGATAAGACCATGGAGGAGACAGTGGCTGCTCCTCCAGCTGTGCGCTGGGTGCCCTTGAGTTTAGTGACACTTCAAACGCACCATTAGCAGAGGGAGCGGAGAAAGAAAACACTTCAAAGGAGAAGAGGCCCTGCACTGCATTGTGGGCTCGGACTGGGGAGCGAGGGAAGAGGAAAGTGAAGAATGTGGAGGCACAAGAGCGGAAAGGTGAGGGCAGGGCTTGATTTGTCTTTCATCATGAATCATACAATGCCACTCAACGGAAGAGAAGGGAAGTGGTTTGGTTTGATTCAACAGTTCTTACTGGCCTCCATGTGGAAAGAGTGGGTAAGATGTGTTCCATAATTTTGCCAGAATATTTGGAATACTTATAGGTGAGGTTTAGTTTAAAGGTGGTGTCCATTTTTCATGTTTTAACCATGTAAGTCATAAAAAGTGTCTTCTTTTGCATCAGTTTAATTGATTCAAACACAGGGTTTACAAGGTTGTAATGCCAATATAATCAAAATTCATTTTTTCTGTAAACAATCAAGGATTTTGACCCACTTGGGTTAAAATATGGCACTAAGACAACAATGTCAGTTTCCCAATGAGTTGACGTAACGATACTGAAGCAAACGATTTCCAATAAAGCACCTATGTTGGTTGTCCGTCATTCATGATGTTGACCATGATTTTCTGGCAGGTGATGTTGCACATGACTTAAGCTGTGTCTGTGGAGGCCAATTTGAGCGTGGAGTAGCAGCCGCATGTTGAGCACTGGTGTGGTGTGCAGCCAAACTTTGATATGATTCTCCTAAGCCCCTGGCGGCTGACTGTGTCAAAGGCCTTGGTCAGGTCTACTAAGGTAGCGTAATGATGTTGGTGTTGCTCTAGACATTTTTCTTGGACCTGACAAACAGAAAACATCACATCCACCGTGCCTCGGCCAGCATGGAAACCACGTGGACTCTCTGGTAGGAGAACCTACTCAAGGTGCTGGATGGGTCGGTTAAGCAATACTCTTGCGAGGATCTTCCCAGCAACGGACAGTAGTGATATGCCTCTGTGACTGTCAAAGGACTGTCAGTTCCCTTTACGTTTGTACAGGTGGATAACAGAGGTGTCTTTAAACTTTTGAGAGAGGATGCCTTTGTCCCAGAGTGACATGAACAGTTCTGTTAACTTCTGAATGAGTGTAGGACCACCGGTATTGTGTATGTCAGTTGGAATGGCATCCAAACTGGGGCCTTTGCCACAGGACAGTTGTTTGACAGCATTCCCAACTTCAGCTTCAATTGACGGAATGTCTAGCTCGGTATTTATCTCTACCTGTGGTAGGCAGGAAATATCAGCTTAACTGACAGATGATTGGCGGTTTAGAACTCCACTGAAATGTTCAGCCCATCTGTTATTATTTAAAAATCATACAATGTGATTTTCCATTTTTTTTGTTTTAGATTCTGTCTCTCACAGTTGAAGTGCACCTATGATATAAATTACAGACCTCTCCATTCTTTGTAGGTGGGAAAACTTGCAAAATCGACAATGGATCAAATACTTATTTGCCTCACCTTTAATGTATATCTCAGTAGTTATCCTTTAATAATTTCTCATCTGGAGGAGGGAAAACAGAATTATGCAATCAAATAGACTTTTTGGTGTGCTGATCTGAAGCTTTCCCAACTGTCAGCAGTGTCAAAAAAAAGCGGTTTGGCTGACTGTACCAGAATAGTCAGGTGATGGGGTTGAACCTCACCAAAATAATGGAACAGGCAGAGCAGCTTCATGTTTACATTAAGCCATGTTTACATGACCATAACAATCAGATAACTGTAATAATCTGATCGCTCATGTTTACATACACTTCAGTAATGTGATAATTGGGAACCGGGTTTACATGATTTCAGTTCATTAGTTGGATTTCTTTGGAAGTAGAGAAAGAAGAAAGGCCAGCTCCTGAAGAAAAAACAGACTGAAAAAATCTCTCTCTCTCTCTCTCTCTCTGTCTCTCTCTCTCTCTCTCTCACACAGAGTTGATGTCGTTGGGCCCAAATTATGACATCATGGTTTTAGAAATCCACTCAACTATAAACTATTTGTCTATAAACCGCATAGATCGCAAAGAAATTTGCTCTTTAGTACACTGAAACAACACACAGGGCTGTTCAAGGACGCTTGGTCACCCTGTCAAATTATTATTTTTTTGGACACACGATTAACAGACTCTCTGAACTTTGTGATCTGATGATGGATGCTAAGAGGAGCTACGAGACAACAGATTGTTCTGCTGCACCTCTGGAAATGTGAGTCAGTCACAACTATTTTTACAGTTACGCACATGTAAAACAACAACAACAACAAAAAAACCCTGATTAATGATTTATATGTACAGGAGAAATCGGAGTATTGGGGAGAAATCCAGGTGTGTTAATCCCATTTCTCATAATCAGATAACGATCATCTGATTTTGCCGTTTACATGATATGCCCAAAATGTGCATGTGCAGCAGGTCCTGCTATGGAAACAGGTGACAGAAAAGCACACACACAGAAGGAGTGTCACTTTATGACTGGAGCAGGATGCCATTCAGAAATAAATCTTTCTTAGAAAATAGCAGCTGGCTGCAGCAATGTTTAAAATGTCATTTATTGGACCTTGAAAAGATGCGTTCAGTATTAAATGACAGGTAGGGTCAGCTGATATGAAATGACACCAGGTCCACTCTGACAGCACGCACTGGACATCCACCACACAATGGAACCAACTCGATGCCTGGATGGGAACCACCCAAGCAAACATCTGGCCCTTTCCTATATCTCAAAACTAAATTTACCTGCTGCAGCCAGGTGATGTGGGCGTCTCCGTGACCTTCTCGAGCGACTGTGGTCCTGAACACGGAGGCACTTGAATGATGGGATATTACCAAAGAAATGCGCTACACTGACAAAATGTCAAAGCTGATGTTACCACATGATTCAAGTGATAATCCCCATCTGAGTCTCCCTACGTAACTGTTCTCGCCAGTGTTATCCAAAGATCCTCCAAAGAGCTCGAGTACCAAAGACATCCAGCAGTCATCTTAGGTCACTCGTTAGTCTCATAGATATCATCATCATCATAGATCCATAAAACAGGCAGCACTCGGACACAAAAAGTAAACCGGAACTTTCCAGCGATGTAGTGAATATTTAAGTTCTGCCTCTCCATCTACAAGGCAGAGGACACAGAGGCATGAATGTCAGTGCTGAGATGAATGAATGTCTCCAAAGGTTCAACACTTTCACCACATACAGATTGATTTCTGATGGCAAGGAAGTCACTGAAAGCCTGGATCTCGGTCTTGATTCAGAACAATCCTAAACCCAGATACTCTGACTCCTCAGATTACACTGTAATAAAATGTATTAGCACCCATTAGAATGAGGCACACTGTTCACCATTTTCATGAAGGAAAACAGAAACAACGGATTTATAAGTATAAGTAGAAAGAAAGCCTATTTTTAAGCAACGATAAACAGCTGTACATCTCAAACGTGGACGTAAAAGTCAATTTTCGAGGGAACTTATTGCAGTAATAGAATGTAAATACACAAAGACATCTGATTAGGGTAATGACGCGATATAAAAATGTTCTGTCCCGCTCAAGCACAGAATCAGTTCGGTATTTCTTGTGTAACATCAAACCCAGACCGAGACTCACTGCTCCGGTGTGCAGGGTTGAATCAGATACTGAGGATTATCAGTGACTACAGTGCCTACAACACTTCCCTCTTCCACAAAGGTTGCTGCTGTCGGCCGTGATTGATGAGGACCAGCGATACTGCTGAGAGCCAAAGCTCATCTCCTGCCAACTCAAATGTGTGTAGGTGTGTGTGTTTGCATATTCTGAGGTTGGTGACAGGAATTATGAAACAGCAGTGTGAATCCTAAACATTTAATAAGGTGAAATAATGTATAAAATCATGCAGTTAATGACACGTGAAGGGGTTACCCTGCTTCTAAGCAGGGATTTTGACCTTATTTTGATGCATATTTCCAACTCCAATTTATATAAAACCCAAGAAAAATTAAGTTTCATAAAGCAGTCTAATCTCTTAGTCTACTAAACTTACTTTGTCGACTAAGGTTAGAGCTGTCTAATCTCTGTTTCACATCGACGGCTAAACATGTACATTAGCTAGGGTATAAGCGGCCTCACCAGTGCTGTTGCCAAGAAATACCTCCAATATAGAGTTTTGTTTCCTCCCGGTTGGTCCATCTGCTACAAACATGGCTGAGTCTGCCGCACCAGAGGAGAAGCGCTCCCAGCCTTGGCGTCCGTAAACATCTCCAATGGATTATTCCGGTCTCAGAACACCCGCTCCCACCGCAAGTCTCTCCTACCTTCTTGCTTCCATCAATTGGTGGTACATGATAGCCGCCAATTTAGACACAAGACACTGAAATTTTGTTGACTAAAATAAGATTAGCCTCCTCTGTACCAGGATAAAAGCTTTCATTGGCTAATGTGAAACTTTAGCCGACTAAGCACTTTGTGCAACGACTAACGTCAAAATATTCGTTGTCTAAGTGAGTTTAGTAGACTAAACAAGATTAGACCGTTTCAGGAAACCGGGCCCAGAAACCCATTATCCTCCAGTGTCACCACATTTCCGAACTGTAACCTACCTAGAGTGTCCAGAAGTACAAGGTATTCAGTGCTCAGAGACATGGCCAAGGTAAGGAAGGCTGAAACACAACCACAACTGAACAAGACTCGTAAGTTGAAATGTCAAGATTGGGGTAAAAAAAAAAAAAAACCTCATCATAAGATTCAAAGGTTTTATGGACAAATACAACCCAAAGGCTTGTGCCCAAAAGCACCACTTCAAGTCAAACACCGGCAGGTTGGAAGAGGGGCACAAGTATGTGCTACTCTTATTAAGGATGTTGGATCATTTGAGGTTTAAGACAGACTTCAAATCAACTTCCAAACCTCCTGCCAGTATTTAGAGGATACTTCCTTCACGCAGTGATACAGCATAAAGTCTGCATCATTCAATAAGGCTGTGATTTTTATGCAGGCCAACACTCCATCACACATCAAAGTACTCCACTGCTTGGCTTGCTGGTAAATGCCTCAAAGATGACAGAATAATGACATTGCTCCCCATCTTAACCTAATTTAAATCCGACTGAGAAGTTGTGGGCCCTTCTTGAATGTGAGGGAAAACAATGCACCTCTTTGGGCAGTATTTCGGAGGCTGTGGTTGCTGCTGCATGAAAATTTTTTCTTTATTGCTCTATTTACCGTTAACCATTTAATCCATGGGCAGTCATGCCATGGCTACAAATAGCCTGGCAGTGCTTGCTCTGCTGTTGGGGACTGGGTGGTGGTTTTGATGATAGGTGGCCTAGGTGTGGGTATTAAAAATTATGACCATTTTACTTCCTCATGCTAACCCAATTACCTTTTTCCTCAAATCTGATTGGTTAATCATGTGAGATTTAAGACCGTATAATATCAGGTGTAAGGTCGCAAAATATTCAACTGTTTCACATTTAATGTATTACCCCGCGCCTTGACATGCAGATGTCAATAATGGCGCTGTTAGCTGAGAGAAAGTCGCCTACTGACAACAATGCCGAATGGGTGAATTTAAGCGACCATACAAAAGTATTGATGTGGATTCAGATACAGCCTTATCATTTCATATTTGATGGATTTTCACATTTGATGGATTATTCCGTGTCCTGCCTGCTGTTGGAGCGATGCTGCCTCGGCTCAACGGTAAGCCTCGCCGACCGAATTACCTACAGAAAAATAAACCATGCAAATGATGGAATTGGATTTGAATGGGAATAACCATGTTGTGTCTGATGATTTGTGGACGTTCATGCTGGATTAATCGTCCATTAGCTGCTAATATCCGTTTTACCGCTTCCGCTAGCTCAATTTGCGACCACATAACCAGCACGAATGTCCGCAAATCAACAGACACAACATGGTTATTCCCTAATTAACCTGGACCCCGTTTGATAAAAGCAGTCTAATCTTTTAGTCAACTAAGCTTATTTAGTCAACTAAGGTTAGTTGCGCAACGTTAGCCATCTAATCTCTGTTTCACATCAACGGCTAAACTTGTAGATTTGCCATATTAAGCTAGTTGATGTTTTTCACGGTCATAGTGGCCTTGTGAGTGTCGTTGCCAAGAAATGAACTCCAATGCGCAACAG